>NW_027072100.1:1200000-1587500 GCF_038088225.1 Cyrtonyx montezumae | reverse complement strand
ATTAATATCTAAGGAGTGGGAGGCAAAGGGACGAGGCTGGACTCTTTTCAGAGATGTGTGGTGATAGGACGAGGAAAAATGGCCACAAACTGAAGCATAGGAAGTTCTGCACAAATGTGTGTGGGAACTTCACAGTGCAGTGACAGAGCACTGGCACAGGCTGCACAGAGAGCTGGTGGAGTCTCCTTCTCTGGAGATACTCAGGACCCTCCTGGACGCCTACCTGTGCAACCTGGGCTGGGAGCTGCTTTGGCAGGGGGTTGGCCTCGATGATCTCTGGAAGTCCCTTTCAACCCCTACGGTTCTGTGATTCTGTGATCTGACATGGGAGTGTGTATGGAGCAAAGGGGTGGAATCAAATTCCTCTGTGTGGAAAAACTGGCACCCAGTGACATTCATTGACTCTTGCTGAACGTTTAGGGTACAAACCAGTGGATGTGAGCACAGTGAGATGGTGGGAGATGCATTTCAGCACTGGCAATAATGACCATGGGCTACCTCGGCTGGTACAGACTTCTACAAGCGTGGCATGCAGGCTGTTGCTCACTGTTGGTGAAAGTGCACAGTTTATGGTGGTGACTATGAAACACAGCATTTTACAAGCTGAGAATTTGCTCTGCCAAACAGTGTTATTGCCCTTGTTGTATCTGTTGTAGTTTGCATGGAAATACATAGGAGGCATTACTTTTGGTGTATCTAGCTTCCAGTTTTCACAACATCTGTAAAAACTTTTTATCTTTAAGATCTCTATTGTTCCATCAAACTTGGTTGAGATTTGCAGATACATAAATGACTTGGGAGATGGACAGAAAAGAGCAGGAGGTGAGATGATGTGACTACATAGGCCTCAACTCTTGGTAAATCACACTAAAAGCAGAATCAATCAAATGTTCACACAGTATTTACATATCTGAGATGAACATATCTCTCAGTTTATGGACTTTATTGAACACTCAACTGATATTCATAGTCCCAATAAGTAAAAGAATGAACAAAATAAGTAAATCAGTCCCACATCTCACTATAGGATTCAGCATCTTACTGGGCTGGGCAGGAATTACACTCCACTCCCTCCCCACTGCCAACCCCCTACCCCCCAAAATAGATAAATAAATAAAAAGAGTAAAAGCATGCAGAAAACTGCAGTATACAGCAGAAGATGGTGCTCCACAGGGGAGATTTAGGTTAGATGCAAGGGAGAAATTCTTTATCCAGAGGCAGTGCAACCCTGGGACTGCTGCCCAGAGCTGTGGGTGCCCCGTCCGTGCAGGTGCCCGAGGCCATGGATGGGCCCTGGGCATCCTGAGCTGGGGGGCAGCCAGCACATGGCAGGGAGGTGGGAATGCAATGATCTTTAAGGTCACTTTCAGCCATTCTAAGATTATATGGTTCTTTTAAAAATTTGCGCTGCGATGTCTTCATGACATGAGGGGTCTGGAGCACAAGAGGAGTGGCTGAGAGAACTGGGATTGTTCAGTCTCTACAACTCCCTGAGGGGAAGTTGAGGTGAGGTGGATGTTGGCCTTTGCTCTCACTTATCTAGCAATAGAACTAGAGGGAATGGCCTCAAGTTGCACTAGAGGAGATTCAGGTTGGACATTAGGAAAAGTTTCTTCTCCGAGGGTGGTCAGGAGCTGGACTGGGCTGCTCAGGGAGGTGGGGCAGTCACTGTCTCTGGAAGTGTTCAATAAATGTTTAGAGGTTGTACTGGGGGACACGGGTTAGGGAATATTGGTGGTGGGTGGATGGTTGGACTGGATGATCTTGGAGGTGTTTTCCAACCTTGGTAATTCTATGATTTCACAACAAATAGAAAACTGGAGTGCAAAGAATTGTGTCATTGGCTATCTCTGGACAACAGTGAGCTACCAATGGACAAACCTGGAGAAAAGCACAAGGGTGTTAACCACTGCATTTTCTTCCTTGAGAAGAAAAAATACCTATTTGCTGCAGAGATACATAGGCAGCTGGGAAAGTCCAGCAGCACACGGAAAAGGAAATGGCATTTTTGGGTGACACTTGGATCAACTGAAAGCCCATTGTCTGGGCAAATCAAAAGTCTTAAAATGGAGATCAGGAACTAGAAAGGACAGGAGGCCTTGTGCAAGGAGTTCACCTGAAACTTCACAGGAGGAAAGAAGATAGACCAGTGGGAACTGCATCCCACAAGAGCCTAGACAGGGCAGTAGCACTTTGGAAGCAAGGGCAGAGAACACATTTCCACAGCAGACACCAGGACGGCAGACAGGGTGCATGCTGTGGCTGCTTTCCTTGTTGAGGACAGGGCTGACCACCGCGTGCAGACACCTCTCAGCCTCTGCCTGCCTCCTTCTCACAGGAGTGCTGGAGCACCCGGAGCTGCCACCCCATGTGCCACAGCCAGATGCGAGCAGCAGGAGTGTGAAGCTGGAGCCATGGAGCAGCTTTGCTGGAATTTCAGCTGCTCAGCTGCTGGGACAGTCACTGCGAGTTCCCCTTTGCAAAGAACCCCTGGAGACTCCTTCAGCTCTCAGAACATATTACCCATTATTTCTGTCCCCCATGTAATTTAAACCAGATGCTTCTTCTGGCCCAATCGGCATGCCAGAACTCCCCATCCCTGGAGGCGCAGCCCCAGGCCCACAGCCTCGGGCTCCTGCATGTCAGCAACACGTCAGAGCTCTGCGCTCCTATGGAGCCGCACTATGTTCAAACAGCCATGAAGAGCTGTGATAGCACAAGATGACCTCGTGCCTGGCTGCACCACTGCGTACCAAAGGGACTGCGTTTGTTAATCAAACTCATACAGCTTCAGGGTCAAAAAAAAACAACTGGCATTCTTTTCTACCTTTGTCACATCTGGCAAGGATGTAGCATAGCTGTAAGGGAGTCCCATCCGCTTGGTGCAAAACAGGCGTCCAGCACCCACTTCTTCGAGCCGCTCCCGTCTTCCGTCACCGCTTCCAGGTGAGGTTACGGACAGGCTGTGCCGCGCAGGGCAGCGGGCACGGCCCCGAGCTGCCGGAGCTCGGGGAGCGCTGGGACAGCCCTCAGCCGTAGGGTTTAAGTTCGGGTGATGCTGTGCGGAGCCGCGTTGGGCTCAGTGCTCTGAGTGCGTCCCTTCCAACTCGGGACGCTGTGATTCCGTGCCACTGTGGGCACGGCGCTGGAGGACTCCTCGCCCACTTCGGAACATTTCTGGTTTAACCTTGATTTCAAGCGACGCCCTCCATATTCTCAGAGCTAAATCCACCTCGCTTACGTTTATTATGTCACAATTGAATCCGCCCCCCTCATGTTCACCTTTTCCACTGCACAGGAGATAACTCCCCAGGGCAGCCTTACCGGCCACGACCCGCAATCTACAGCCGGCGGCAGCAGCCCGGGCACGGCACCCTTCCCGCCCCACAACCCGCCGCCCATCGCGGCGCTGCGGGGCGGGGCCGGGCGCGGGGCATGGCGACCGGGGAGGCGGCGCGGGGCCAGGCCTGCCAGCGGAGCCGGCTGCACGGAGCAGAGGAGGCGCGGCGGCAGCAGCAGGCGGTGTTGGTGCGGAAGCTGCGGGAGAAGGTGAGGGGAGGGCGGGAGGAGGCGCGGCCCACCCCGGGGCCCGGAGCCGTAGGCCTCGGGAGCCGCCCGGCCCGGCCCGGCCCCTCCCCTCCCGCTGCCCGGAGAGCCCCAGTTCCTGGGCGCGGGGAACTAACGGCATAATGGAACCGCTCTCTCGGCGCTCCC
Organism: Cyrtonyx montezumae; assembly: GCF_038088225.1. NCBI lineage: Eukaryota > Metazoa > Chordata > Aves > Galliformes > Odontophoridae > Cyrtonyx > Cyrtonyx montezumae. Next base: position 1,583,786 of record NW_027072100.1, on the reverse strand, counting down.
GCGAGATCGTTTACCCGTCGGGCATCGCGGTTCGGGGGACGTTACGGAAACGGCGCTCACGTTGAGTGCGGGAAGCGTTGCGGGCTTGTTTAGTTTTTATTCAAGTGAAAACTGCCCGAGTGGGGCAGAGGTGGCAGCCGAGCGGTTTGACGTCGTGTGGAAATGTGTTTGGACGCAGTAGCGAAGAGATGGTAAAAGCACGTTTCTTCCCGCAGGCACCGCAGAGCTCTGTGCGTTCCCGCTCAGGCCGTGCTGATTTTCCACTTGTTTCAGTGCTCCCGAAGCAGTGCTGCGGGCTGCTCTGAGTCCCTCCTGTCGGGACACTCGCGGTCACCGTGACAGATATTTTCCGTCCCTTTTGTTTTACTGTTTGTCGCTTACTTGGGTTTGTAGCAAGAAATTGCACTTTCTTTGATTTTGCTGAGTAGGATGCTGAAGGGAGCATTTATGGCAAGCTGGACGTGAGCCAACAGTGTGCCCTCACAGCCCAGAAAGCAAGCCAGGTCCTGGGCACGTCCAAAGCAGTGCAGGCAGTGGGGTGAGGGAGGGGATCCCACCCCTCTACTGTGCACCAAGCGCCCACCTGGAACACTGCATCCACATGTGGAGTCCTCAGCGTGGGAGAGATGTAGGCCTGTTGGTGCTCATCCAGAGGAGGGCCAGGAAAATGATCGGAGGGACAGAACGCCTCACTACAAGGACAGGCTGAGAGGGCTGGGGCTGTGCAGCCCAGAGAAGAGAAAGCTCTGGGGGAACCTTTGAGTATCTAAAGGAGCTGTAAAAAAGAGAGCACAACAGACTTGAGCAAGGCCTGTTGTGATAGGGCAAGGGGAAATGGTTTCAAACTAAAAGGGGAGATTTAGACTGGATGTGCGGAGGGTTGTTTGTTTGTTTGTTTGTTTTTTAAGTTAGAGTGGTGAGGCATTGCAACAGGTTGCCCAGAGATGTGATGGGTACCCTCTCCTTGGAAGTATTCAAGGTCAGGCTGGATGGGGACCTCACAGAAAGTGTCCCTGTTCATTGCAGGGGGGTTGTACTAGATGACTTTTCAGGATCCCTTCCAACTCAGACAATTCTTTCATTCCCATAAGCTTTCTGTTACTGAGGCTTGCTGAGCCACTTGGTAAGTCTTCCAAGCTTGTAGTGAAACATGATTTCAGTAGGACTTGACATTGATTTTGGTGTTGGCACTCTTTCTAGATTTAACATGGTTTGCTGAGGTTTAAACAGGGTAATCTTCAGTCTGACAGATACAGTTGGCCTGCCATGGCATCTGTGTCTGTCTCGTCATTCTGCTTGTCATCGCTGTGTCAGGATGAGCAGTTAGTACTGTGCATAGCATAAACCCTTTCTCACTTTTTTAATACTGGTTTAAGTGAAGCTTCCATATATGGTAACGACTTCTCTCTGTATCAGTAGTGCTGTGAAAAGTACTGGGCTCTGTCTGTAAAGGCTTAGAGAAAAGCTAATGCAGGAGGAGCTGAGTCTGTTAGAAGCTTAATTTCCCTCATCCTGATTCTCTGTCCATCTCAGCTGCTGCAGTATCGGACCTGGTGTCGTGAGCTGGAGCAGCGACTTGAAGCAGAAGGGGTGCGTGTGAAGGTATGTGGCATTTGTTAACTCATCTTAAAGGCTCCTCAAATCAATAAAAACCTCGCTTTCCTCATGTGAGGCTTTAAAGGAGTACTTTGTTATTTTGCCTTTCAGCGTTTTGCCCAGTAGCGGTTCATGGAGCAACCTTTAGTCCCAGAAACGCCGGTCCAGAAAACTTTGTCAGGAAGGATGTTAACATTGAGAAGGAGTGCTTTGTTGTTGGAGTAACGTTTGTGCTAGGTCTCAGGAGAGAGCTATACTGCTTGTTACATTAGGCTGTGTGTGAATAGGAATTAATTGAAACACTGCATCTTGGAAGGCAAGAATGCTCGTGCTTGAAATATAGAGCTGTCTCATTGCTTTTCTTTGTGCTTCATGGCTTAAGTAAACCCAGGAAACAAAGCGTAGGAGAGTATGTATTCCCAAGTTTCAAGTCTAAGTGAGCGCTCCTGGTTGTGAGCTGAAGAGACCCAGCTGTGACAATGGGAGATGAGGAGAGCTACTGACATGGAGTAGTACTCTACACTTCCCGTCCTCCCTGTAGGCATTGTGCTGTAATGCCTGGAAGAAACCACAAGCTCCTGAGATAGTGAACAAATGGAGGAGAAAGCAGCAGATGGTAACAGCAGTGAAGGGAGCTCAAGAATTTGACTAAAGATTTCTTTTCTTTAGGTATCCCTTTCAGAAAGATGGGAAACCACAGAAGACGATGGCCTGGAGAAAGCACTCCTCCAGTTAGAAGAAGAGCAGCAAAGGTAAAAGGAGAGAGCTGTACATCATTACTGTTGTCCCAGATCCTCACAGAAGTGAGAACAAACCTCTAAGTTCTACCTGATCTCCCCAGGGGAAGCAGCTGGGCAGGCTGTTCTGAAAGGTCCACAGTCTGTACCTCTTGTTTTGATTGAGGGTTGGTTGTATGACCTCCAGAGGTCCCTTCCCAGCCTGAATTCTTCTGTGATTCAGTAGGTGAGCTGCTCAGCAAGGCCCTGCTTTATGTTGGGAATCAAACCGTAACATCCTACAGGTTTCATAGAGCAGGTGTTTTCCTATTTGGTTTGGAGTTTTGTTTTATCTGATGAGCATTTGGCACCATGGGAATCTTTGTGCTTTTCTTTCTCCTTCAGCCCTGGAGATAAATTGTGTGTGGTATAAAATATGTCTGTGTGCTGTGTTGCCTGAGTTGCAAAGTAAGGTGGAGGAAGCACAACTCCTATTTTTGTCCAAAAACTGAGCTCTGCACTTGTTCACTGGACAGTGGTTCTTCCAATTTTGTTCATGAAATATTTCCTGAGGGAGATACTAGGCTGTGGCCCCACAGTAATTGGCCTGCAGTGCTTTACACTTACTGCAATGAGCCCTTTTGAGGGCTGCAGATGCAGTGCACTTGGGGAACTGAATATAAGTTTATTTCAGTTTTCTGTTCACATCTTCACTTAAAGCTGTTTCCCACACATGTATGGCCTGGGTTTTGTGGTGTGCAGGATTTTACTGCAGGTCCTAATGTAATGGACCAGAACAGGGGGAGGCTTGAAAAGAAGTGAGGGCAGAAGTAGGAACGATATTTCAAGGGAAAAAATATAGAAGCAGAGATAACAGTGGTGGTATGAAGACAGCCAGAACAGTGATGCTTTCAGCAGGGTCTTGTGACAGTGAAATGGACAAGTGTCCAGGCAGAGCATGGGAAGGCAAGAGCATGATGAGGAAGGGGAGACTGAAACTGGAGATGGGGATGAAGGCTTAACGCAAGAAGAAACAAGTGGGTTTGCCATGGCAGGGAGATTTTCATTATTCCGAGAAAGCACTTCTATTGTTTCCATGCAAAGAAAGTCAGTGTTGAGGGAACTGAAAAATCATGAGGATGCCACCTGTGGTAGTAGTTGTTTGGTGAACTCACTGCTATTTCTCCTTTTCAAAGGTGTGAGAATCTGGCAGAAGTGAATACCCTCCTGCGGGAACACCTAGATAAAGCAAATAAGGTGAATTTAGCTCTAAAAGAAGATGTTGGAAAACTGACAGCAGATTGGACGAGGGCCCGACAGGAGCTGGAATTCAAGGAGAGTGAATGGCGCAGTGAGCGTGAGGTGAGGGTGGGCTGCAGGACTGTCACCATAGTGCCAGACTCAAATGAGGGTATTGTTGTGGTTATCAGAACGTGAGCGTGGGGTGGAGGGGTGTCAGCAAAGATGTTGGTAGAAGATGCCCGCCTACTGCAGCAGTGCTGCTGACTTAAAGTACTTGCTATTGCTCTACAATGTAGGCCAATCACTTACAGACTCCTTTATTTTTGTTACTATTTTTTTTTTTTTTGCATTTCTTAAATCTTAGCAGTGAAGAACAGAGAGGTCAGTGTGTTTTCAGGTTCCTGAAAGAGAACATCAGGACAGGCATCCCTTACCAGCAACCTAATTTGGCACACAAATGAAGGGGCTTATGTTGTTTTTGTTTTTTTTTTTTCTTCCTTCACCAAGGGTGTTAGAGATCTCTGCAAGACAAGATGGGAAATCCTGCTCAGTGTGCTTTGTTGATATCCACTGCAGCAGGAGGGGTGTGGATGTTCCCATCTTTGCATTCAGGTAGCAGGCTTACTGAGGATGTTTGTGTGGCGCCTCTTCAGTCCTTGATGCTTCTGTTGGAAGTGCTGAAGGTGTTCCATTGATGATAGCTGTGCTCTCTCAGATCTAGAAAAATTGTACAGTGCCAGGGAAGGCTGAATTGCTGATCTTCTTTGTCTTTGTGTGTTTAGTTTTATGACAGGTACTTAAAGGGTGAACATAACCGTCTTCTGAGCATATGGCGTCAGGTGGTGATTTTCCGCCGTCATTTCCTGGAAATGAAGACTGCCACTGACAGGTGAGGAGAAATTAAGAGCAAGTGACCTGGAGAGGAAAATGTAGCTTCTCTTCTTTTCACATCTGCTTTTTGTACCTTCATCTTCCTTTAGATACAGCTGACAATACAATTTCTCCTTTGGTGACTTAAAGTAATTCCATAAAGCCTGCTTTGGAGCTGTCACCACCTGCGTGACCTATTGTAGGATACCTGCTTTACCAGGAGTGTTGGACTCAAGGATCTCTTGAGGTCCCTTCCAACCCCTGCAATTCTGTGATTCTGTGTTTCAAGGATTATTCTCATAATACCTTTCTGAAGCATTTATTTTGTCCACATCTTCATAAGCCTCTCAACAGTCTGATTGGTGATGCTAATAGTTCACTTAATGCTGAGACATTAGTCATAAAATCTGTAGATCTTAGTAAAATTCCTTATGTATAATAACAATAATTAGAGTATGTTAATAAGATACAACAAGAGAAGCAATTTATTAGTAATTAGAAGTTCTTGAAGCCTTCTGGCTATGCCATGCATTTCATCTGAGGAGAAAATAAACTAATTCCATGGTTCTATAGATATTCATCTGACCTTCTGAGATTAGCATGTGATTTGTCCATAACAAAGGTATAATCTGTTGCCTAATTTTGTACTTGAAAAATGGATCGACTGCTAAAAATTATGTTGTGAACATTACCTCTTTCTTTATTCTTCCTCAGAGATTTGTCAGAGCTGAAGGCAGAGCAAATGAGACTCTCTGGATCTATACTTGGGACCTGCTTCCATATAAACTCTGGCATACAGTTCTGGGAGTCTCTCACTTTGAGTAGGCCTGTCCTAAAGGACCAAGCACAGCAGCAAAAGGAAAGGGAAATAAACCAGAAGCCTTTGGAAATGATGTGCTTGCAAGTCAATGAGGACCTGGAGAAGAAAGAGCTTCAAGATAGGTTAATATATCTTAAACTTTTTTTAGTCCCAACATCATCTTTTGTGACTGCTGACTCACAGGTGGGCTGTGTTCGTGTTCAGAGCACATCCATTCTGTATAGCCTCATTTCTGCCCAGTAGGAAAGGTCTGGTGGAAGCTCTTCTGAGCAAGAAGACTGGAGGAAAGATTGTGTATTGTAATGTAATTGCTGTTACTGATTCTTGGTGAGAAATTCAGAGTAGTATAAAGCTCTTTTGCTGTCCAGGGCTGTGCTCAAGGATCTGGGAGGAATTTGCACAGGACTGTTGTAAGCAATGTAACACCTCTGTACTGATGTTTCCTTGGAAGTCTGAGTGCACAGTCCTTTGGGCTGAGTAGTGCCTTCCTGTGGTGCACAGCATGTTAGCATGTAGAGATTGAGGCTGTCTTTGCTGGGCTGAACTTTTTCTGCTGTGCTTTTGGGAGCTGCTTATCTTAACACATGGTGTGCAATGCTTTTGGAATGGCATGTGGACCTTCTCTTCTCAGGGTGATGGAGCTCTCAGCCTTGCTTGTACAGTCTCAGAAGCAAAACGAGGAGAAAGAGAAGACCTTGAAAACACTTAACGACACTGTGGAGATGCTAGTATGTTTTACCTTTACCTGGGAAATAGCCCAGTGTCTGTTTGTTTTGAGTCATTTGTTCTCTAGCCTTAGCACAGAGAGGTGTGGCTTCTTCAAGAGGAAGAACAATAAGGATGTGTGGAAAAATTAGGAACATCACCGAGATACCTGTTGTATGTTTGGCATGTGTGGAGTCTGTCCAGCTGCAGGCAATGGCAGGGGAGCTGCAGACGTTCTGGGGGTCTGACTTAGAGGGTTTGCACCCGTGCAATTTTGCCTCAGACTTTAAGTTTCTAGTCATCAAATTTACTTGGAATTGACAGCTTAACTCTTTATAAAAAAGAGTTGCTGCTCCTTTTCTGCTTAGTTTTAGCAGAAAAGAAATTGAATGAATATGAAAAGTAATATACTGGAATCGCTATGGCTTGTCAGTATGGCAGTGCTGAATGAAGATGGGAATGAGAGGAGCAGAGGGGAGCAGCTCTTCCTTGTGCATTCTTTCCTTATTCTATTCTCAGGAAGCAAGTCGGTTAGAGGTAGAATACAAATCTTCATTAACTAAAAATGCCAAAGAAGATAATCTTGCCCTTCAGAAGTTATTCAGAGAGATAACTGAGGTGAGTACACATTTGAGTCCACGTCTTTATAAATTTTATGTAGAAGTACTTGATGAACAAAAGAGAAAAGCCCAGGGAATAGATTCATGTGTTTTATACTGCTACTGGCTGTTTAATTTTTATGACACTTTTCTGACATGAAACCTATTATAACTTCACAGTTAGCTCTCCTGTGACTCTTCATCTAAGCTCCCATTAGTTTCAGTAGCTTTGCCTTCACTGTCGTGTTAAGGTCTCTCTTGAACTGTGCTTTCTTAGTTGGCTGCTTGACATTTCTACTCCAGTGTTGCTTGGAGGCTTCCCAAGCCCCCTGTGAGCAATAACCATGTTGTTCTTCAGATTTTTGTAAAAGGTCACTGACTCAATCAATGTGCTTGCCAGCTTTGCTACTTCACTCTGTCTTCACTGTCCATTATCATCACAAAATCTTAACTGTCCCAACTGGCTAGGGCTAAGCTTAACTTACTTCAAATCTTCACTCCGTACAGGAGGTTTGATCATCAGATCTTTTACGCTGCCTCACACAAAGTCAGTTCTTTCTCCTTATTTAATCATTTTTTCCTTTTTTGCTTCTGCTCAGAGCAATTATAAACATTAGCTATTTCATTGCTGTTTTCCAGTATTCATCAGCTGCCTTCTTCTCTGGGCAGTGTTAATGGTTCTTTTCATTGCTATATCCAGTGTTGATTTTGTGCTTGCATGTGTGTGGCTTTGAGCAGCCGAAAGAGAACCAAATTGTTCCTGAGAGCATCAAGAAACTGGGCATTTGAGCAGACCCTATCCACTTCACTTTTGTTTCTTCTCTTCTTGTTTATAGTAGCTCTGTTCAGAAGTCCCTGGAGTACTTGTGGCTGGGACAAAACTTATTTAATCACTGAAGAAATGAGTGAATTGAGTCTTTAATAACTCTAGGGTGAAGTGTGGGAAGAGGGAGAAATAGATGAAGGAGAACAAAATATTATGTGCAAAGAATAACAGCTTGATGTGGTGTTTCAGATGGTGTTAAGTGATGGTGACAGCACAGTCAGCATTGTCCACACTGACAGTTCCCTGCATGCGCCCTCTAGCAACGTCCTCTCTTGTCTGAGCTCCCTTGATGCAGAACATGCCTTTGTATTGGTTCAGGAAACACTGGCAAGGAGGCAAAAAGCAACACAGGTGAGAATTTCTGATAGCCTTCACCACTGGCCACAGTCACTAGTGCCTCACCTGGCTTCAGACCTCTTCATTTACTTACCAGTTATTTTCTAGCCGTCATCCCACTCTTGCTACTGTATGGCCTTGCCAGGCTCAGCAACATTGTGTTCTCCTGCTTTTCTATCCTGATCTCCTTCTCCTCATTACAGCTTTTGCTTTCAGGTGAGCTGTCTCTCTGCTTGCTTCTCCTCCCAGCTACTGTATTTGAAGCCATCTTCCCTGCTCATTATTGCTTTTTTCTGCTTTTTCCCTGCCCATTCCTTACAGGCTCTAAAAGAAGAGCTTTCTGCCAGGCAAGACTCAATCAATTTCCTGCACCTCCAGCACAGACAGCAGGAAGAGAAGTGCAAAAAGCTGCAGCAAAGGCTTGAGCAACTGGAGAAGGAAAACAAAACGTTTAGCAGGCACCAGCAGCATCTGAAGTCTCTGGTACAAGCATTCAAAAAGTAAGTGTTTCATCCTTCTGTGTTCTAAAGGTAATCTGCTTTCAGCTTTGAGAGTTCAGAGGTGTTATGGGCAACGAATTCTCCTATGCCCTCATTAACATCCTCCTGTTACAGCTTTTCATGCTCTAATGTCATACTATGACTGCTTTTCTTTGAGATTCAGAGCAATGTTGGAATACAGGAAGCCTCTCAACATGCTTCTTCTCTGAATTCTGTTCTTTCAGTGCCCTTTCCTAGCCACCATTCATACAAGCTGAATCTGCCTTACTTCCTCTCTGCAGTAATCTAGTGAGGGGAGCAACAAGTTTCTTCTTACCCTGCTTTCCACAACTCCATCCTAGAATGGTGAAAATGGGATCGGTGAGTATGCAGAGCACCTCATTCTTTTTCCTTGTCTCTGCAGTGACCGTGCAAACCTAGAGAAAATCAAGGGAGAACTACAACAAAAGCTGGAATTAAGTGAGCAAGAAGCCTCACGCCTACGTCAGAGTAACACTGAGCTGCAGCTGAAGCAAGATTCAGCCCAAGGGGAAAAGGTGGAGCAGCAACTGGCAATGGAGAGAGCACATCGTGACCACGAGCTCCTGTGAGTGTTAAAAGCTTTCTCTGGGCAGGGGTGAGCGGTGCTAGAGCTTAGGTGTCTACATACTGCAAAGGGAAGGTGTTGTCTATTCATTGTAGCATAGAGGTGTGAGGGAGTACATGGGCAGAGCTGAGTACTTACTGACATACAGAATAGCTGCCTCCTTGTTCTTTCTTTATCTTCCTTTAGAAAATTAGTCCAGATCTGACCAGAGTAGTTTCTACAGTCATCAACTGAAACAGATAATTCAGACTGGAAAAAAAAAGTCAAACAATTAAGACAGTCATGCAGTAGAACAAGTTATTCAGAGATGTTGTGCAGATTCCCTTGGGAATTTGAAAGATATGTCAGGATGTAGCCTTAAGCAACCTGGACCAGTCCTGTAGTGATAATACTTTGAGCTGAAGATTGGGCTGGAATCCTCCTGGGGTTCCTTCCAGTCTGAATCATTCTGTGATCCTGTGAGTACTGGATTGGAAATTCATACACATCCTCTCTCAAAATAGATTGCAAGCTGTTTAATTGCAGAAGGTGAGAACAATATTGAGAAGTATGTTTTACCTAATGGCTTCGGTGTCTTTTATCCAATGTATCAAAAAGGAAAGCTAACGAGGAGAAAGCTGTTAGGTTAAGAGTATCCAAACTTTTTGGAACATTTTGTGATTTTTGAAAGCTTGTTCTACTTTCTCAGTGGATAATATTTCATCTATATAAGTGACATAAAAGTGACACAGCTCTAGTTAGAAAATTCCAGCATTCCTTGCATGTAAATAAAAACTGCCATATCTAGTGTACAGTATGTAGTCTTTGTTTTGCAAACAGTAACTTTTTTGGCATTAAAAATCTGTTGCCTTTCCTCCTTTTCACAAGTCTGAAGGACTTAGCTGCACTTGAAGCAAAGCATTCATTGTTACAGAGTGAACTGATAGTCATGAGAGAGATGCTGGAGGAATCACACCTTCAGAAGGACCTGCTGAAACAAGAGAAACAGGAGCTTACAGTGGCACTGGAAAAGGTATGGACACCTTATTCCTAAGTACCAGTCATGGGATATGGAGTTCTGATGCTGTTTTTGGTAGTAGAAGTCAGAGAAAATGGCATTATCCTTCTTGCATAATGCTGTGATGCAGGCATGCTCTGTGGTGGAGCTAGGCCCCATGTGCTTACTGGGGAGATTTAACTGGGAGTATGTCAGAGACACAAAGGAGATCTGGAGTTACTGCTTAAAGTCAGGGTTACTCCGTTGTCTTTGCTTTCATGTTGTTTTGTCTCTTCAGGCAGAGAAATCAGTGGCAGGATTGACAGGGGCTCAGAATAAGCTGAATTCTGAAATAGCTGATCTACGTGTTGCCACAGCAAAGATGAGCAGTATTAATGAAGCTCTGGCATTGGATAAAGTGGAACTGAACAAGCTTGTGTTGCAGGTGAGTAGAGTTTCCAACCCTGCAAGGTGTTCACGTCCAGCTGCTGATTATTTTCAGACCTTTGCCTTCAGACAGTATGACTGGCTGAATATGGAGATGTTCATTTTTCTGTCCAAGCCAAATCTACAAATCTTAGCTGTGTTTTGTTTTCTCTGTGTGCCTGTGATTGTAGCTGGAACAAGAGAACGAACTTCTGTCGGGTAAAATAGGTGAGATGGAGAGAGCAAAGGTCTCTGGACAGGAAAAGCTGATGTTGTACAAAAGAACAAGTGAAGAACTTTGCACGGAGAAATCCCGCCTGGAGGAACTGCTGAAGAAAGCAGAAGAGCAGCAGGAAGAGCTGCAGATGCAACTGAGAACTCTGGCAGAGGAGAAGGAAGAAAACCAAGAGAAACTCGAGCAGGTGACGCCAACGGTCTGGTTCTTCTGGGTGGGCTTTTGGCTGCTTGGCTCTGCAGTTCTTTAGTCAACAAGATGCTTGTTAGTACCAGAGGTCAGAAGGCAGTGTTTACTTGCTTTTGGAAAGTAGTTATTGGCTTGCAGAGACTATAATTCTGAGGGGTTGAACTGTCCTTTGTTTCTACAGATTCTTTTGATCCAGTTGTTTGCATTAGTCCCTTTGTTGTGTTTTTTATAAACTCCAGAGATAAAATTATTGTTGTCCATGCACCTGAATGAGGCTACCACTGCTATTGGTAACAAACAAACACTGAAGCTCTTCATCTTTTTCCGAGGTGAGAAAGGGCTGTACATTTCCATTTATATTTTTATTGTGAAGTCCACGATTTTCAGAACTCAATTTGTTCAAACCTAGGGAGCTGGACAGGGCTGCAAGTCAATATCTGCTGTCTTGTACTGCTAAGAAAGGGATTGGCATCCTGCTTTTATTGTTGAAATTATATTTTAAGATGTAAATGTAACTTCGAATTGTTAGAGCATCATTAAGCTTTGAGGAAGATGAGAAGTGGATGAACAGACAAGATTGTTTTCTCTGGACTGACTGTTTTTGGTGTATTAGAGAAAAAATCTGGGAGAATCGTATCACTGGGGAGGTTTCTGTTGGAAAATATTGTTTTTCTCATAATTTGTTCTGTATTAGTCTTTGAGTCTAGGGTAGGTTATTTGGCAAGTACAAAGCAGAGGTGTTATAATGCAGAAAGAAGCTTAAAAGTCATGGTTAATCTTCAAGCTTGATTATCAGCAATATATATTAGGGAATTTTTTTAATGTAAGTCAAGTGAACAGAATTACTGACAGTGAATTAATGAACACAATCTCTTTGGCCATATCAGCCCCATAAATTGCTAAATGACAGTGCTCATCAATGCTGCCCTACCTCATGGCAGCCAGCTGCTATACATGCTAAATTAAGTGACTCTTTGAGGGATTTTTAGTTGTTTTGTTCTTTGTTTTTAAGGAGAAACTATTTTTACTTTCATTCCCTTCATCAAGCCAAGTTGTACTTGCTCAAACTTAACTGATTTACAGCACTGATATGGATTCCAAATTTAAGTTTGCAAGGGAGAAGTTCTGGAAAACACAGGATTTTTGCATGAAAACACATAATCTGGGGTCTGTGTGTTTGTCCTCAAGTAGCTGTCTGGTCCCAGCCAACCCAGTGTGGCCCTACAATCACTTCCAAGTCTCAGCACCTTTTGGCAGCTTGGTGTACTAGCGCTGTATGTAGCAGATGCTCTTAGACTTTCAGTGCACAGTGCAGGAACTCTCTCTCCTCTAACTGATTCAGAAGTGACACTGGTTGGTTGTGAGCACGTACTCGGAGAAATGACCAAAAATATCTTTTATCCTGCTTTCAGGTTTACCGCCAGCAGGAGTCAGCTAGCAGCGGTTTGGAGCAGTTGCGCCAGCAGTTCTCTCGCCAAGAGGATGCAGTGGCCAAGGTGTCCAAAGAGAAGGAATTCCTGGTGCATGAGAAGGCTGCCCTTGAGGTGCAACTGGCAGCTGTGGAACGGGACAGACAAGGCCTTTCAGAGCAGCTGGCAGAGGCCAGGTAAAGGCAGGGAGGAGGCCCTAGACAGGACATTATTTAATGTCTGTAATTACAAAGGTGGTAATCATTACACTAGGATTTATTGCATCCTGTATGCTTTCCAGATGGCTTTACCTTCCTTAGACTGAAAATTGAATAATCTTGAGCAAAATCTTGAGGGGGGAGGAAGAAACTGTATCATGGTGTGTGTTATTTTTCTGGCAGTTAAAGCTAACGAAGTCCTAGGCTCATGTTTGTGCCCCCTTGCACATTACTGCGTGAAGTGTAAAGCAAGGCAGTCCAGTTCCTCAGTACCTGGTACCTTGGCTCTGCATTCGGAAGTAACTGTGCCATGCTACCTTTGCCTGCATCCAGATGTTTAGTGGAGACTGAAACTTCTCTCTGTTTTTGCCTTCTTGTTATGTACATTTCAAGGAAGATATTTAGGATCCCAGACTACTATACGTTCTAAGTAGCGTCATCTTTTAGAGTGAGGCTTACGCTGAAGATCTTGAGGGAGTTCTGCTTCTAAGCTAACTCTTGATAACTGTGGTGCAGGACCTAGGTTTAGTTCTATTGGCAGCAGGGAAGTTTATTTTGAATCTTTGGCAGTGCTTTGGAATTCTTGTTCACCATTGGGTCCTCTGGACGTTACCACGTGGCCTCCAGACATGGCAGTCATGGAGATGTTGTGCAAGGAAGGGACAAGACACAGTCCTTGTGCTGTTATCAGGCTTCTAGGTTATGTGACAATTTCTGTTTCACCAAAAAATGTGTTGAGAAGTTTGTTTTTCCTTCCAAGTCGTTAGAAGATTCCTGAACTACAAAGCTATACAAATGATATTTTAGGGATTGTCATGTGTCTTGACTTTTACACCTGACTGTTCCAGAGTATGTTGTTAACAGGACTGATAAATGCTATTTCAACACTGTCTGATTCTTGAGAGCTGCTGCTTCTGGTCTCCAGCTTCTCTTATTCGATTCAGCTGAATTGTTTTGTCAGAGTGGCTATTCTGCTTTTCTGCAGCTTTTATTGCTGGTTCAGCTTCCAGAGGAGAGTGCAGCCAAGGCTGCAGGGTGCAGGATGATGAATTTGCATTGAAGCTGTCTAGTAACACTGATGTTGTTTTCCACATTTTATCAGTGCATAGGTGAATGGAGGACAGTTATTGTTTGTGTGCATCTGTTCTGCCATAAAGACAGAGATTGGCAGTACGTACTTTCAGAGAGAATTTATTAAAATGTTCAGCTTTATTTATTTATTTATTTATTTTCAGTGACAGTGTCAGTAAAAAATAAGAGATAAATTAGTTATAAAGAACCTTTATCAATAAATAAAAGCATTACCCAGAAGCAACAGCAACTAGTCTCACCAGATGATGTTCTCAAGCCTTTTGTTTTCACAGTTTTGGACTCTTACCTTTTCTGTTTCTGAGGCTATTTGTCTATTTATCTTTGAAGTGTGGCACATTTAATTTATACTGACAGATATTGACATGATCAGACATGTTTCCCATTGTACACTGAAGTAATCAAATGCTAATTTGATGGGGTTTATTGCTGTATCACCCACAATATCCCCCATTACCTTTAATGATCTCACCCTAATTGCATCCCTGTAGTAATGAAATAGTGCTGTGTATTGTAAGCTATTGGCACACAGAACAAGTACACTTGTACTGCAAGGAGGTAACTTCAGCCTCTGATTCCAAAATCCTGTGTGTCTGTGCATGTGGCAGCTTGTATCTGCAGTACCACATCTTCCATTTTAAAGAATGACAAGCTGTTTGGGCTATGGCATGCTTAGTTAGCAACACTCAATGAAAAGTAGTAAGTTTGTCTTGAACTTCTAGTTTAAACTGAAGGATGCTTATCTCTCCTTTCAGATAGTGCATGAGCTGCTAGAATTCTTAAAAATGCAGCTACAAGCATGAGAGGTTACTCTACCATCTCTTGTAAATACAGGGAGTCTGGGAAATTACCTGCATATGCCTATGCTATGAACAGCATAGAACAGTCACTCGCAAGTCAGGAAAATGCACTTTTTTGGTTTGATTCCCTTCCACCCCACCCCAAAAAACAAGTCTGAAGTGCCAGTGAGAAAAGAGCTGTGAGCTGAGGGTGGGCTTTTGACTTTTGGCACAGACTTTCTAGGCACAACTACCTGAATTTGGCTATTGAGATCAAATCAGGCTGTACTTTCTGTGTTACGCTAGATTGTAAGTAAAATCTGGAGAGGTCTCCATTGCTATTTGAAATGGCAGAAATGTTTTTTGTCCATGAATTTCCACACAACCCATTTTCCATATTTAGATGTTGGGACTGCTTCTTACTGGAATAATTCCCTGTGAATGTCAAGAGCAAGAAGCTCATTTCTTTCCATGGTTACAACATACAGGTCAGTGAAGGACACCCTGGAATCCAGCCTGTTTGAGGCTCAGCAGCACTTATCTCACCTGGAGGTCACCAAGAGCCAGCTTGAAATCCAACTTCATGCAGTCATCCAGGCTAAGGAAGTGATACAAGGTGGGAGTCTCATGTACTTTGCATCTGGTGATCTCATATTGTTTAAAGTGCAATGCTGAGGAATGAAAGAATGCGGAGAGAGCCCTTTTGCACTGAAATTAAAATGCTGTAAGGCTGGCAAAATCAGAACCATTGTTTCTGATGGGGCTACTTTTCTTGCCATTCATTGTGTTTGCAGGGGAAGTTAAGTGTCTTCAGTATGAGCTGGAAACAGAGAGATCTCTAATGAAGCAGGAACGGGAAAACATGGCACAACAGCTCATTCAGATAGAACAGCAGCATAACAATACCCTGAAACTTCAGCAAACTGATCACAAAGTGGAAATAAACAAGCTCCTACAAGACCTGGTAGGAAACAGTATGTTTTTAATTCTTCAAGCAAGCTTTGTGGGATGGCTTTTGCATAATTGTTGCCTGAGAGTGAGAAATGGCAGTAAACGTCAGGTGTCAGAAGCCACAGGCTGCTAGGACAGGCAGCAGAACCAGGGGTTCATGCTTGAAGACATGTGTGAGCCCACATGTTTTTGTTAGGATGGTAAATGCAAACAAAGATTTGTTGTGGGCTTAAGACAAATTCAACAGAATGTTTGGTGAACTCCACCCAACACCTCACAGTAAAGTGGTATGATCACCAGATCACCAGACTCCTGTCTGCCATGAAGTAGACTCACAGCATTCCTGCCAACTGTGGTCAGAAACTTCTTTTCTTTCTGTCTTTTTGTGGTTGACAGAGGTATTACTCTTGGTCTTAAAGCACGTGGGACAGGCTCCTTGTTCCTTGTAGTTCCATTCACTGCCTGTCTCGTGACTTGGGCATTGTGATACTGGCCTTTTTCTCACCCTGCACTCAGTATACATCTTTTCATTGATTACAATTACACTGAATCCTGAAAGTAGAAGATAAGGAGAAATCCTGAGGTGGTTGGAAACAGGCAACCATCAGAGAGGAGAACTTAACTCTACTTTTCTTTTGCTTGCTGACTGGCTCTTTTATGTTCCTAGATAGGGCACAAGGCAACTATAGTGTGCTGTTCAGGTGGAGTCTTGTGGGAAGGGTGAAGATTCACATGTTTCTCATGAGGTTACTTGAGACTTCATCTTGAGGTCTTTTCCTTCATTCGTCAGGCAAGTGAACGGGAAGCACACCATTTAGAGCTGCAGGAGATGCTGGAGCGCTGGGAAGAGGAGAAAGCAGAGACAGAAAGGGAGCATGAGAAGAAGCTGTTCCATATGAAGGAGGAAGTTGCTACCATGCTAGCTCAACAAGAAGAGGAACGAACTAGAGTTGGAAATGCCAATCAACAGGTAAATACAGAAGCAGAATTTGGGTTTTTACCCTTCTCTGTTACTTACTGACAGTTCTCTTGACACTGCATGCCTGGGTAGAGATGTCTCTTGGATGCCCTTCTGTAAACAGAATGCCTTGGCAATCATGAGACCTCTGTGCTGTGAAGGACAATGCCTGTAACACAGTAGTTTACCAGAGTGTAAGCTTCAGAAAGCCAGGAAGTCCGCTGAAGGCCCAAAAAGAGTACGAACACCATAATCATGTCTCACAGTGGTGAGCTGAAGGAAGCCACCTGTACAGGAAGGACAGAACTGTGGGAGCAAGCTGGGTATCAGGATGTGAGAGCACGCCTTGTCTGTCCCTGTTTTCCTGAAGTGTTTTCTACTTTGAATTGGGTAAAGTGAAATGCATGCAGAACTGTCTTTGGCAATAAGAATGAGCTATTTCTGAGCAGTGTAACAGAAGTGGCCTCTCAAATTTTTCTTCTGAAGTCACTTGCTGGTAGACTGTTTTGTGCCCAGGACACAAGCAGAACACAGTTCTGTGAGGCACAAGCAAACAGTGTGCCAAAGCAAACCTCTCGTGCACTGAGAGTCCTCCCTGTGTTCTACCCAGATTTCTTCCTAGCAGTCTGCCTAGATGTGGCAGTACCCTATTTGTGTATTGGAATGACAGGACCAGCTCTCAGATGTGACAGTGTGTATCTTAAACTGGAATTCACCAAGGCCCACTTAGAATACATGATTTTTCTGAAGGAGCTACTGCCTTCACCCTCCAGCAGACTTGTATGTTCTCTACTGCTAAGTGAGCACAAAAGCCAGTATCAAAAGACAAATGAGACACAACAGAAGACAAGGAGTACCATCATCACCACTTGAGAAGTGCCACACATTTTCCTATTAGGTGATTCAGAGTTTGTTGAAGATTCAGTCACAAGAGGACCATGTTTGTACTACTCATCTGACTTTGGAATCTGTGCCACCAAGTGGGCAGATAGTGACCTAAGAGATGGGCAGCATATTACTTTGAGTCTGTGTGAGCCTGTCAGCCTTCAAGTCACTGAAGGACTTACAAATTCTTTTTCTGTGGAGATTCAACCTGTTTTCTCTGTATTTCTGTGCAGATTTTGATAGAAAAGGAGAACGAGAATAAAGCTTTATTAGAGACACTACTCCAAACTCAGGGAGAACTAACAGAAGCATGCCAGCAGCTTGAGCAACTCAGGCGGAAGGTGTCAGAGCAGCAGGAGTATAAGCAGGTAAGTCTCACTGGTAAGGCAGGTAGAAAGTTCAAACAGTTGGTGACTGAGCATAAGCTGAGATTGAGGCTTCTAAAGCCAGGTTGCAGAATAAAAGGCAATAATGAGGAAATGGAGCACAAGTTCTGGATCGCTGAAAGCACAGAGCCTGGTAAGCAGAAGGAAGACTGGGTTGCAGCGGAAGCAGAGATGGCTTGAGAAGCAGAGAGAAATGGATGAATGAATGACATTAAGACAGAAAGAGGAAAAACATGGAGCTGATGGTAGGTCCCAGTAACTAGGTCTCCATTTGTGGTTGCAGAACTTCTCGGAAGAGCTGCAGGAAACTCACAGTAAGATCAAAACGGTGGAGAATAAGCACAGGGATGAAATTGAAAACATCAAAGAGGAAAAGAATATCCTTCTTCAGCAGAGGGATGATCTACAAAAACAGGTGACTGAAACAGGAGAAGATACTTGAGCCATTAAGTAGGTGGTGCCATCACTTAACTGTCTTTCTATTGCAGAACAGACATTCAGTAATTCCTCTGGCTGCCATCATACTGTAGTGTCCATCTCAGCTGGTCTGAAGGAGACCTTCAGCAGCAGCATGTCAGCTGCTGCCCTGAACAGACGGGCTAGTCCTTTTGCTTGTTTGTTTGCCAGTAATCATCAGAATGGATTTCTGCTGGTCTTTTCCTGGTAGCCTAAAACACCTTAAGGTGTTTTATGAGATGAATATAGTGCCCCTTTCTGTGCTTTTCAAACAAATCAGCTGAATCTGATACTCTGACATAGAATGAGATCTGTTCTTCCCCTTTCCTCATAGCGTATGACGTGGCTTGCAGTGACAAGCTGTAGTCTTTGAGTGCTCTGTCATTTTCTTCTTCAGGTAGAAGAGCTGACATCTCAGCTAGCAGCCTCTGAAGAGTCCCATCAAGCAATTGGCCATAAAGCTCAGCATGATCTGAGTGAAGCACAGGAGTTGTCCAAGCAGAAGGTGCTGGAGATTGTGTACCTTCAGAAAATCTTGGAGGAGGGGAGGAGCCGATGGGAAGAGGTGGAACATCGGAACAAAGAGCTGCAGGTGTGTCTGCAGTCCTTAGAGGGGGAAAGGAGTCGATGGGAAGAAGTGGAACGTCACTACACAGAATTTCAGGCTTCATTGAAGGCTCTAGAGAGTGAAAGAGACAGGTAATTGAAAGCCTACAAGGCACTCTGTTCTATTTAATGAATTATTTTCATATTCAAGTGGCTGTGATACCATTTCCTTTAAAGTGCAGTTCAGAACTATCCATTTAAGAATGAAGCAGAACCATTTAATTCTTTTGATATCATGTTTCATTCTCTTTTGCTTTCACCTTTCAGTTACATTTTTTTCTGAAGTTGGTGGCTTTGAATGTAGACATGGTTTCATAGATACATTAGGTTGGAAAGGACCTACAAGATCATCTAGGCAAACTTTTCCTTAAAATCAACTTTTCCTAAAAAGAATGTATTTTTATCAGGTCAGCATATAAATACTGCTAAATGTTCAGAGATTCAAACCCAAAACATACCAGGGACAGGTTGCAGTGTAACGGGCTAAATAGATCCACCAGCTCCACCTTGAGTCCAGTATACTTTAAGCATTTCTTTAAACATTCACAATTGTTCCATCCTGGTACTTTTGGTTGGAAGAAGGCATCTTGAAATGAGGATTTTGAGCAAAGCCAAATTCCCTTCAGAGTGTGCCTTTGGAGGCACACAAGGAACAGACATGTTTTTCACTGCCATCTGTTTCCTCATCCCTCAAAATAACCTAAGCAGGGTCCCTGCTAGCCCCAGCAGTTGCTGATGTTAATGACTGTCCAAGGATTGCGACAAACAACGCTTCACCTGGTGAAGTCTTCAATGTATCTCTTCACTGAAGAGAGGAGAAATAAGAGGCAGTGAACTTCTGCTTCTCCTGTGAGGAATCCTACATCTTGTATAAGGGTCTGACTGTTTCCTCCAAGCCTCCGTTACCACTTCTGCCTTTATTTCCCTCAATGAACTTAATACGGGTGCTGGCAGGTCTTAATGAAACTCCCAGGATATCCCCTTGCTGTTAGTTGCTGTTCCTACTAGGGTGTTAGGGAAGCAAATTTTATTGACAAAGCCTCTCTTTGTTTCATTAGTCAAAATAATTTTTCTTCTGTATCATCTTCATTTATTTTGACTTTCTTAAACTATCTGGTATCGCTGTGTGCACCATGGTACTTGTTTTAGCTTCCAGCAGCTTGTTTGCTGAACCAATGCTCTGGGTGTCCTTTTGGTCTGGTGAACATAAGGAAAGTTCCCCACTTAAATTGTATTTTAAATGAGCATTAATGTTAATAGTCCAGTGATTAGTCTCCTGTCTTGCTTGTTTATTATTACTTGTCTGTGAAATCAGATTTAGTTACTCGTGGCTTGTTTAGAAAGACTGGGGAAATAGAGACACCTCTGGCCAGTCTCTTCCTTTGCTAGATCTTTCTGGGACTTGACTGTTTTAAGTATAGCCATTACAGGCCAGTGAGCCTCTGTGCCTGGAAGACCGTGGAACAGATCCTACTGGAAGCTGAGTCAGATTTTCTGTAAGTCGAGGCAGATGCAAGATGAGGATCTGAGATAGCCATCACAGCTTCACCAAGGGCACATCGTGCCTGACTAATCTGGTGACCTTCTGTAATGGAGTGACAACATCAGTGGATAAAGTAGGAGCAACCAATGTTGTCTACCTGGACTTCTGCAAGGCCTTTGATATGGTCCCACACTACATCTTTATGTAAATTGGAGAGAGATGGATTTGAAAGGTGGGCTATTCCATGGACAAGGAAACAGTCAGATGGTTGCAGCCAGAAGGTTGTGGTCAGCAGCTCTATGTCCAGGCAGGAGCTGGTTATGAGTGGTGTTCCTCAGGGCTCCATCTTGGGACCTATACTCTTTAACATCTTTACTAGTGACCTAGATAGTGGGCTTGAGTGCGCCCTTGGCAAGTTTGTGGATGACACCAAGCTGTAGTGCAGCTGATACATTAAAAAGCAGTGCCATCCAAAGGGACCTTGGCAGGCTTGAGAACTGCACCCACATTAACCTGATGAGGTTCTACAAGGCAAGCGCAAAGTGTTTCACCTGGGCTGGGACTACCCCAGGTAGTGTACAGACTGGGCAAAGAACTCTTTGAGAGCAGGCCTGCAGAGAAGTACATGTGGCTCCTGGTGGATGACAAGCTGAACATGAGCCTGCAGTGTGTTCTTGCAGCCCAGAAGGCCAGCAGCATCCTGGGCTGCATCAACAGAGAGGGGTGGCAGACAGGGTGAGGGAGAGGATTGTCCCCCTCTGCTCTGTCCTCACGAGAGGACAGAGGACGAGGCTCAAGTTCTTTACACAGAGGGCTGTGAGGCGCTGGCACTGCTGCCCGGAGAAATTAGGGATGCCCCATCCCTGGAGGTGTTTCAAGGCCGAGGTTGTTTGGGGCCCTGGACAGCCTGATCTGGTGCCTGATTTAGTGGTTGGCAACCATACCTTCACGGGGTTAGGAACTGGATGCTCTTTAAGGTCTCTTCCAACCCAAACCATTCTATGATATACCTGAAGTGTTTTCTGGATCACCATGAAGGTTCACCTTTCTTGCATCTTATCCCCAGTCGCACTTTATCTCAGTAAGACACAATATGAAAGGCACTAGATATCAAAGATACCTTGTTTATGTTTTAGTAGGATTTGCCTTTTTGCTATTTATCTTCTTACCACTGAAAGATGCTTGCTTCAGTAATTTCTATTTGCATGCTGTCCACTGAATTGCTGCATTTGGATCCTTTTAATACTTTTTAGTATATTTCAGCCATGTTCTATGTGGGTGCACATTATGTCTTGTTTGAAGGATTGGTTTTATTTTGAAAGTCAGTAGGTCATCATGTATGTTTCTTAGGCCCTTATTTTTCCAATTGTTACACCCAAGACCATCTGTTGTATATCTAAGAGTATTACTGTGAGCTCCATTGCATGGAGCCACCCACATAGGAGGGTAAGAAGCTATACTGTGGATATTAGAGATTAATAAAGATGCATTATCCATAAACCCACCCCCCCTTTTCCCTGGAGCTTTTAGTCTTCTATGTTCTTTTGTGGAGTACTAGAAGTTGAGAAGAACTAGAACCAGAGGTGGATAAAGCTGCCCCTTGATACCACCTGTATTGCAGAGTGTCAGAACATGAGACTGTGTCTGTGGATATCACTGTTAACATCTCTCATGAAGTGTTTCAGCGTATGTGCTCACGTTACTGATATTTTTGAGATGTGAATGTGCATATATTACACTTAGCCAGTAGCTTAGTTTTCTTCTGTGGAAATGAGCATAGTAGGTCCATGCTTGGCTGTGACTGCCAACCTGGCATAGGTAGGACTGAACGAGCAGCCTAGTTGTTCAGGTACAGCTCAGCAGACAGGAATTTTCACCTTGGTGGTGGAAGTCCAAAGAGTTTATTAAATCTTATAGCATGCAGTAATGAGTTGCATGTTCTCTCTTGCAGACTGTCTCTGTCTCTGGAACAGAAGGAATTCAGCCTCAAAACCTTGGAAGAAAACAACTTTGTCCAGCAGAGCGAGGTGTCTAAACTACGTTCTGCTATTCAGCAGGCTCAGCAGCTCCACTCAGACCACAGAATAGAAATACGGGAGCTCAACAACCAGGTGTCCTATCCCCTATCTTCCTCTTATCCGAGGACACTGAGTACCACTTCACTTTGTAGGATCCATCTTGTTTCCCCTACCAGCAATGCACACTCCTGTGCTCTGCCTAGAGACTGCACACTGAGGTGAAGCTGGATTTGCTGTGTTTTCCTTGCCCTGAACCATGAGAGCAGGGAGCAACACATAAATCCCTGAAGAGCAACAGAAGACTCCTTTGGAACTTCTCAGTATCTTATGTTACAAATGTCCCTTGATGGTGGGATCTGTGTAGGTCACTGAGTGCTCTGATGAGATAGAAGTGGTTATCACAGTCTGTGGAAGGCACTTCTACCTCAGCCAGTTCATCTGGTGTGTTGGAGATGCACAATAAGGAAGAGGTGTGGACTGACTTCTGTTTACTTCCACTTCTAGGCACCCCTGACGGCCCCACCTGCATGCAGGGGTGCTTGATCTGCAACCTTGCCCTGCCAGCCCCCTGCTCAAGCACGCACTGCTTCATTTCTGAGGTTGGAAAGAGTGGTGGCTCAGTCATTCTGTTGTGCAAGGGGATTCTTCCTTGTGGCCCCTTAGCCTCCAGGCAGATGTTTCTAGATCATTGTCTGTTTTGCTCAGTCTGAATCCTTGTGGGTTGTTTTTTTTTTTTTTGCCTTTTGTTTTCAACATGGTGTTTACTTGGAGTAATTTCTTCCTTATTCTTCTCTCTACTTCGTTCTCTGCTTCTTCAGTAGCAGCACTATTCCTGAGGCTCTGTGCATCTGTGTTATAGGTACAGACACTGCAGGAAGTGGTGCTGGAGAAGGAGGCTAGCCTGGCAGCTCGGGAGAGGCAGTTGTTGCAAGACCTGGAGGCATCTCAAGCTGGTGAACAGTGTGTGAGAGACTCTTTGCACGTGCTAGAGTCTGAGAATGCTGAACTTCATCTGAAGCTTTGTAGCACAGAGAACAGAGCAAAGGCATTAGCTACAGAGTGCCAGCAGGCTGCCAGTGCCCACTGCGAAGCCCAGTCCCAGCTGGACAAATTGCACGTGGTTCTTCGCCACATCCTGAGTGATGGCACTGATAAAAGCGGAGACTTCGTCACCTCAAATTCAGGCAAGTGTGGGAGGAATGAGAATTGTGTAGAGCACATGAGGATGGAGGAGAATATGGAGGGAGGGATGGTTCTTTGTAGATACACCCTTTCAGTTCAGACTGACTCAAGCCTTGGTAAGTCTTGTAAGCCTGTGAGAAAAGTCCATGTTGGTACATGGAGAAACAACTAGCACCAGGATGAAATAAGACCAAGTAGTCATGAGGTGCGTGCGTATTCTTTTCTGAGAGTAGTCCTCACATTAGTGTGCTGCAAAATAATCTTATCCTGTGACATGTCTTGCTGTAATGTAAACTGTAGTGTGGCTACAAAGGTGCTGCCACTTTCTGCAGTGTGTAAACAGATGTTGTTTGTTGAAGACCCCCATATTGAATGGCTTTTCTCTTCAGAACGGGATTGTGTCTGGGACCTGACTGTTTCTCAGGCCAGCGACCTCCCTGTAGAGCTCATGATGGACAGAGTGGCAGCATCCCTGCAAGACCTGCGTCAGGACCTGAAGCAAACTCAGCAAGATCTGGTAATGTGTCTCTGAAGTGCACCCAGAAATCCTGTCCCTTTGTTGAACTGAGCTGATGAGCAGAGTGCCAATGGCAGAATGGGTGTTAGTTCTTGTAGACCAGGTTTGCTTGCTGCCACAGGGAGAACAGACAGTCATATGTACCATTACTGACCAACTGCCTCCTCCCACCTTGGCTATTTCTGCCTTTAGTTTTTGTACCTCCTTGTCTCCTGCCAGCAGTGGCTCTGTGAACATATACTGCTCTTGCTTCCTCCAGAATGATACTGGGAAGAAAGTGCAGGACCTGGAACTGGATCTGAGCAAGAGGCAAGCTGAGAGGGACCACTTCAGTGCCCGCAATCAAGAGCTACAGAAACAGTTGGCTCAAAGCCAGGAAGGTACAGCTTCTCCTTTCCAACCCACTGAGTCAATCCTGTCTCACTGAATACCACACAGAGGAGCAGTGCTGCAGTGCCAGGAGATGGGGGGGGGGGGGGGGGGGGGAAGCAACAAACATGAGATTTGACTGTACGACAATTGACCAATGAAGAGAGATTTGATCAAAGAAAACTTTTCATAGCAAGAGTCAGTGGCTGGCACTGCATCCAGTGCTGTGACTGGTGATAGGTGTGCAGCAGCGATGCCTTTCAGGTCCTGTGTTACTACAGTTAGGTGTAGCTTGATTCCTCATTCTGTCCTTCTCCATAGACTCTAAAAACATTACCCTTGTTGACCTACTTTTCCTCTTACATTGCCATTTTACAGAGCATCAGTTCTACGTTAAGCTACTAGGTTACTGTACGCACGCTTTCTTCCTGTTCTGGTTTTCCTAGTTTTCTAGTACCTAATGCTTCTGCACTTCAGTATCTGAGCTCCAATCTGTAGCAAACATAACTTCTTGCTTCCCTAGCATCTTCTTACAATTTTTTGTAATGTTTACTTTAGATTTATCTACAAACTGGTTTTCATATGCAACGAATTACCTCTTACTTTAATCTCCAAGCCTTCCCAGAACCTCCGTGGCTGCTGGCCTCTCTGTGTCATAGCCAGGCAGGCATACCTTCTCCTGTCTCTCATTGTTTTTCCACTCTTCAAATTAGAATCGCCTTTTGGTCATCTTTTCTTACTTTCCATTCATCATACTGCACAGACAGGGAAATGTGGGCACTGTTAGTAGTCTCTCTCCTGTACTGCTTTATGCTCACATAGTGCCTTAACTATTCAGTATTTCTTTGTCTTAATTCTGTGAGAAGGAATTGCTGATCATTTTCACAGTTTTCCAGGCCTTACATCATCCCTATTTCTAGAACATTTGTATCATTGACTTTTTTTTTATAGTAATATGTTTTTATCATATGTGGTAACAGCTTCTGTACTTTAAATACTGCCATTGAATAGTACCTGCTTGTCCCACTGGTCAGTTGTTTTCCCTTTCAGTTCCTGCTTAGTAGTTTAGTCTGTTTTTACAGTTCTGTCTCTTAGTGTGCATCAGTTCCAGTTCATCTGTAAACTTTTTGTTTCCAGTCTCACTACTGGTATGACACACAATTATTCTTACCCTGCTGTCATCCTGTTATCACAGGTTATTTTTTTTTCTCCATGAGTATGCAGTGTATTACCCAAGCATTCTTCTGGAAAAAAATTCCTTAATGTGCATCTTCAAGCATTACATTGGCATCTGTCCTCTTCTCTTAAGCCTTATGTGACGTTCTGATCAATGAACTGTGTCACACTCAGTCTTCTCTTGTAAGTCTTGTTCCCCTTGCCTACCCCAGCTCTTCTTCCTTAGGACACTAGACCTCCCTGCATCAGTCCCTATCCTTGTTTCATTAGTTTTCTATCTAATTCTAATGCTGAGGATGACCTGCTGCTTTGTCATTAGCCCTAGCCTTTTAATAAGCAGAACAGTAAATGCATTTTTATATTATTCTGAACCTTGCCACTGTCAATCTTCCTTTTTTCTCTGTCTGGAAGGCTTTTAATCATACTTGTTTTGAAAATCCTTGTGGGTTTGAGGCCTATAAAACAGAGATGGGAGGGAAAAAATATTATTTTCTGCCTAGGTTACAAAGCAGTTTGATTTTACTTTGCTTTTCACCTTCTCCTTGACCTTTGCTGCAGAGACACAGATGGCAGAAGGCAAGAAGAACTCTCTGCAAGCAGCCTTGCAGGCAGAGGCTGCTGCTCTAAAGGAGGAGAATATGGCATTACATAAAGAGGTGGCATCTTTAAAAAGGAAACTTGAGAGCACTGAGAAGCAAAATAAGGATGTGCTGGTATGGCTAACAGATGCTAAAAAGGGCAGTTTCTATTTTTTGTTGTTTGTTTGTTTTTTTGCCATCTATTAATAAATGTAAGGAACTATTTCTTCTTTTCAGTGAAGAGATGGTGTGGGGTGGTGCTGTAGAAGTTTGGTCCAAATCAGAGTATACAAAAACTGACTAAGTCTCTTTTATTTACCTTTTTTCCATTCATTCATTATTTCCTACACTTGTTTTCCTGCTAGCCCCTGTGTCTGAGTTAGCAGGATCAGCATCGAGTGAGAGGTCAGTCCAGAAAGTAGAGAGAATTGGTATCACAGAGTACAAGGGTAGAAGAACAAAATTTATATAAGTGATCATTTTATATTAACTTTTCCAATAGTGTTCTTCTGCATAAGGAGGAAAAAGATACTGGAGTCATATGAAAACTTACTTATGATGCAGGGTGTTTCTTTTCTGCAATTCTGAAGGTTTGCACCATGTCAAAGTAACTTTCAAACTGACATTGTATGTTTTGAGCCCAAATACACATTTAAATTCAGAAGTACCTGGACTTGAAGGGAAGCTCAGGAAAGACCTCCAACTCCCTTGGAGGTAGGGCACAGTCACTCTTTTTTTTCCAACAGAAGAACACAAGCCATCTGTTGAAGCTAGTGGCTGGAAATGAAGGGAGGTTTTTCTTACAGCAGAGGACGCCTTGTTTCCAAATGGTCTGGTCAGTACAGCGTGTCTGGATAGGATCAGGAAAGGTCTATTAAAGTTCTCACAGCTGAAACAGTGCTGGAGTTGGAGAGAGGAAACATCATCTAAATCCACCATCGAAAAATCAGTTACAGCCAGTTTGCTAAATTCAGTACAGTTCTCAAATATGTATGTTGTTTTTGGTGTTGTTGTTTTTTGTTTTGTTTTGTTTTTTGAGTAGAAGGGGAAAACAATTGAATAGGTAAAAGTTTCTACTAAAAGCTCAAACTGCAGCCTTTGAATGCCACCAAAGTGGGAGTTCAAATCTGGTATGAAAACCAAACTGTATAAATAGAATTACCGAATCTTTTTCTCCCTGTTGTTGCAGCGTGAGCGGGTCAGACTGCAAACAGTTGAAGAAAAACTGATATGGGAGATAAAACTTCTTCAGGAATCAGTCACAGCCTCAGAAACACGAGCAAATGCAACAGCAGATATGAATCACTCCCTTGAACAAGAACTACAAAGTATGTTGTCTGTCTTGAAAATAAAAAATAAGGAAGCGGAAATTCAGCAGGAGAAAATCCAGATGCTACAGAAAGAGGCAGCAGATGTAAAAGCTTTGCAGGAGAATCTCACTCAAGTGAATGCCATCCTGTCAATGAAAGAGGGAGAAATGAAGTTCTACCAGGAACAGGTGAGAGTGCTGGAAATTCAGAAAGAAATGCAGGAAACTACTCTAGATCAGATTATCAAGGACATAAAAGAGAAAAACCAGAAGACAGAATCCCAGCAAGAACAAATACAGGAGTTAGAGAAGAAGCAAGAACTGCAGAGGACTGCTTTAAGCAAAATGAGCAAAGATCTCGAAGGCAGAGACCAGGAGATCAAATCCTTGCAGGAAGAAATACAGGAGCTAGAGAAGCAACGAGAACTGCAGGGAACTGCTATAGGCAAGATGACTAATGACCTGGCACACAGGGACCAGGAGATCAGATCCCAGAAAGAACTGATAGAGGAGCTAGAGAAGCAACAAGAAACACAAAGGACTGCTGTGAGCACAATGAGCAAAAAACTGGAGGATAGAGATGAGAAGATCAGATCCCAGAAAGAACTGATAGAGGAGCTAGAGAAGCAGCAAGAAATGCAGAGGTCTGCTGTGAGCACAATGAGCAAAAAACTGGAGGAGAGAGATGAGAAGATCATATCACAGCAAGAACTGATAGAGGAGCTAGAGAAGCAGCAAGAAATGCAGAGGTCTGCTGTGAGCACAATGAGCAAAAAACTGGAGGAGAGAGATGAGAAGATCATATCGCAGCAAGAAGTGATACAGGAGCTAGAGAAGCAGCAAGAACTTCAGAGGATTGCTCTGAGCACAGTGAGCAAAAGCCTGGGGAAGAGTGATGAGGAGGTCAAATCCCAGCAAGAAGTGATACAGGAGCTGGAGAAGCAGCAAGAACTGCAGAGAACTGCCTTAAGCAAAATGAGCAAAGACATGAAGGAAAGAGACCAGGAGATCAGATCCCAGAAAGAACTGATAGAGGAGCTAGAGAAGCAACAAGAAACACAAAGGACTGCTGTGAGCACAATGAGCAAAAAACTGGAGGATAGAGATGAGAAGATCAGATCCCAGAAAGAACTGATAGAGGAGCTAGAGAAGCAGCAAGAAATGCAGAGGTCTGCTGTGAGCACAATGAGCAAAAAACTGGAGGATAGAGATGAGAAGATCAGATCCCAGCAAGAACTGATAGAGGAGCTAGAGAAGCAACAAGAAACACAAAGGACTGCTGTGAGCACAATGAGCAAAAAACTGGAGGATAGAGATGAGAAGATCAGATCCCAGCAAGAACTGATAGAGGAGCTAGAGAAGCAGCAAGACCTTCAGAGGATTGCTCTGAGCACAGTGAGCAAAAGCCTGGAGAAGAGTGATGAGGAGGTCAAATCCCAGCAAGAAGTGATACAGGAGCTGGAGAAGCAGCAAGAACTGCAGAGAACTGCCTTAAGCAAAATGAGCAAAGACATGAAGGAAAGAGACCAGGAGATCAGATCCCAGAAAGAACTGATAGAGGAGCTAGAGAAGCAACAAGAAATGCAGAGAACTGCCTTAAGCAAAATGAGCAAAGACATGAAGGAAAGAGACCAGGAGATCAGATCCCAGAAAGAACTGATAGAGGAGCTAGAGAAGCAACAAGAAATGCAGAGGTCTGCTGTGAGCACAATGAGCAAAAAACTGGAGGATAGAGATGAGAAGATCAGATCCCAGCAAGAACTGATAGAGGAGCTAGAGAAGCAGCAAGAAATGCAGAGGTCTGCTGTGAGCACAATGAGCAAAAAACTGGAGGATAGAGATGAGAAGATCAGATCCCAGCAAGAACTGATAGAGGAGCTAGAGAAGCAGCAAGAAATGCAGAAGACTGTTGTAAGCGAGATAAGGAAAAACCAGGAGGAAAGAGACCAGGAGATCAGATCTCAGAAAGAACTGATAGAGGAGCTGGAAAAGCATCGAGAACTGGAGAGGACCGCCTTAAGCAAAATGAGCAAAGATCTGGAGGGGAAAGACCAGGTGATCAAATTCCAGGAAGAGAAGCTAATGATTCTAGAACAACATGGTACTTCACAAGTGAGAAGTCTGCTAGTTGATCTTGATCAAATGAAAGGAAACTTGAAGGCGAAAAACTTAGAGCTTATGTCTCTAAATCAGCAGATCAAAGAACTGGAGTTGGAGAGAGAAGAGGTGAAATCTTTACGCGTGAGCCTTGAACAGCTCAGGGAAGTTCTTAGGGACAGAGAGAATGAGTCTGATTCTCAAAGGGATCAGATAAGACTCTTTCAGCAGTACAAGGAGCATCAAGAGGAGTACCTGCAAGAGCTCCAGGGTAAAGTAGAAAAAATGACACTTTCCTTATCTAAAAAAGATCAAGAGCTTGAGTCACAGCAAAAGCAAATCCAGGAAGCTGAAGAAGTCATGGAAAAGAAGTTGAAGACTGTTAGTGACCAATTGGAAGCCTTAAAAGAAAAGGAAAGACTTCTAGACATCCAAAAGCAACAAACAAGGGAATACAAGGAAAAAATAGAACAGATGAATGTCTTATGTAAAGACTTAGAATACACTAAGGCAGTACTGAGAGAGAAGGATTTAATGATTGAATCTCAGAAGGAACAGATTGAGTCCTTCCAAAACCAAGAAAAAGACTCTATGCAGCAGGAAGAAATTCTGCAGCATCTTAAACGGGCTTTAAAGGAACAAGAGCAAGAAACTGTATCCCTTAGAAAGCAATGTGAGGCATTTAAAGAAAAGGAAGAAAAGCACAAAACTGATCAAGTGATTCTTCAAGAAACAAAAATGACTCTGGAAGAAAGAGAAAGAAAGATAGACATTTTAGAGGAAGCTATCTCTAAGCTTCAACAACAAAATGATGATATGCTGATGCAGACTACAGCTATAATGCAAAAACTAGAATGTGCTGAATCTTCTCTAGCAACTAGAAATCAAGAGGTAGTGTCTTTAAAAGAGTACGTCCAGGAACTTCAAGAGCAAAAGGAGTCAGAAGCTAAACAGGCCAAGAGTCTGCAGCAGGATCTAAACAAAATGAGCCAAACAATGAAGAACAACGATTTGGAGATTCTCAAGCAGTCAGAGCAGATTAATGTGTTTCATCTTCGTGAAGAAAGTATGAAAGCAGCATTAACATCTTGCCAGAATCAAGTGAATCTGCTTGAGGAAGTGGTGAGAGATAGAGATAAAGAAATTGAAACTCTTCTACAAAAACTCCAGCACCAAGAAGAACTGAAGACCTTGCAGAACCTCCAGTCTGAGACGAAAGAGGAGGTTAAACATCACAGAGAGGAAGAGAAGTTCCTGGAAGAAGCCATGCATGAAAGAGAATGGGAGATGAAGGCTCAAGGTGACCAAAGGTTAGCTGATGAGGAAATAAGAGATCTTCATGAAGATCGCCAGCATGTTCAGCAGACTATGACAAAGAAGAATGAAGAGATCAATTACCAGAGAGACAGAGTCACGTATTTAGAGAAAACTCTGAGAGAGAAAGACAAAGAACTGAGGAGGCAGAGGGAACTCTTCAAAAAATTAACATCTGCTCTGCGATGGAAAGATGAAGAGGAGACTCTAAAGAAACAAATCCAGAAACTCCAAAACTGGGAGGAAGAAGAAGCAGAGAAGAGGAGAATTCTCCAGGAGAGAGACCACTTATTGAAAAGGCAAAAGGAACTAGCTCAACAACTGGAAGATGAGAGGAAAGTAAAGGAGGAAGAATTGAAGCGTGTGATTGCTATTTTGAAGCAGACTGAAAGCGGAGAAATCGAATGGAAAGAGAAGGCACAAGCACTGACTCTTGCCCTTTCTAAGAGTGAAATGGACAACAAGACTTTGAGGGAAGAAGTCACCATCCTGCACAGTATGGTTTCAGAGAGGGACAAGGACCGGTTTCACCTTCAGGTGGGTGGTGTGACTGGTCATCAGTCAACTAAAACATCTATAAAGAATTCTAATGTTGTTTCCCATAAATATTTACAAGCGTGGCCAAAGAACCTATGATTTCAGTCAGCAGGCTTGCCTGCCTGTGTAGCACAGGCCACAGACCATTCACCTGCTACAATTTTTTTTTTCTGTCAAGCCCAGAACTACTGAAAGGACTACAGAGCTTGCTGTTAAATCAAGACCAGAAGTTTGGGATTAGTAATCAGTTCTGCTGTCCAGGCCAGTTTAGCCAACAAAGTGTGGTTAGGATTTGGCATAGAGGCAAAAGGGCACAGCTGAACAAACTAATGTGCTAAACTTTGTAGAATGTTTTAAAGATGGCTGAGCAGCACCCACAGTGACAGTGCTTAGAGTGTAATTCCAGAGATCTGCTGTTTCTGACTAAGCACATTCTGTTTACTTGTGGACAAGCAAGAAGTTACTTCATTACAAGTTATGTGATTATGTAGTGGTCCCTATGTAGAGTGCCTAGGAATATATATTGCTGTTTTGGCCTGTCTATTAGGAAGGAAAGAAGGCGTTTAATGATGTCCATTCCTGAGGCTGTTCACCCTCTCTGACACATTAATCTGGACCCTCTAATATTAGTTTATGTGATGTCACTTCACATAATGTCTGTGTACACCCAGGAGGCTACTGAAGACAGTGAGCACCTACCATGGCTCTCGGAGAAGAAGCTCCTATGGCAGCAACTGGAGTGTCTGCAGCATGCAGTTGCAAGGCTGGAACATGAAAAGTCTGAGCTGAAGCTACTCAATGCTGAGCTCAGGATGACTCTTAAGCAGGTAAAAAAAAAAAAAAAGTCTTTTACTGCCTCAGCAATGCTTATGTCCTCTGGAACACAACGTATTTCTATATACAGTCCTTTAGAGTTCTCTGTTTACTTCCCTCTCCCGTGTGGAGAGTTTCATGTTTTCTTTCTCCTCTGACATCTCACTGTTTTCACACATGGGCATTCACTCAGGTCCTACTCTTCTTGCCCTGGTGTCACCTTGCACACTCATTTGAGATTCTCATGTCAGGAACTTCCTCTTGCTCTTTCTCTTCTGTAGTCTATATCAACTGCTTTTTGCCTCCAACTTTCTCTGGTGCAATTAAATGTCTCTGCTCAGAAATCTTCTCACAAATAATGTCCTGTGATCTTTTTTTTTTTTCCCTTGCTTGGTGGCTGGTTTCTGTGATTCTTTCTCCTATCCAACATGCAGGTGGAACATGAACGGAGGAAACTGAAGAGAAGTTGTAGTGGTCAGTCAGTGCCAGATGCTTGCAGGTTTTCTCTCTCGGAATCTGATGAGGACAAGATGCCTGCTTCTAGAAAGGTGAAAGGAGTCTGGCCATACAGAGCAACTATGGCAAATTCCAGTGGCAACATTGTTCCCCTCCCCCCTGCCCCCACCATATGGGTCTAATGTAACACTGATAGAGACTATGGACCTTCCCAGACTGAAGACTAAAAACAAACCCTTGCATTTTCTTCACAGGAGGAGGCTCATGCTCTCTGCAGTCAATTAACTGAGTTACAGAACCAGGTGAGGAATAGAAAAGCTGTCATCAAAAGCTGCACTGACGAACACAACTTTGCATGATGTTACAGCACATGTTTGGTTTGGCAGGGTCACAGCTGTCAGGAAGTGAGTACACCAGGCAGTGGAAATACCCAGGTAGCTCATTTATTGGCCGCAGATGAACGAGACTGTTAATGTAGGCTAGTCTGTGACTTACCAAGTCAGGCATGCTGGGTGATGGATTGCAGGAAAATCAGAAAATTAAAACTTTCCTGCAGCCAGAGAGTATTTGAAGGATGCTTCCTTTGAGCCTTTCTCATCTTGTCAGCTGTTCCTATTTTTTCCTTAATTCAGTTAAAAGTGGAGTTTGCATCTTATCAGAGTTCCAGGGACACAAGACAGTGGCCAAGCTTATAGCTGTCACAGAGTCATAAGTCTCATATTGTTATTCTGTGCTAATCACGGTCGCAATACTGGACTGAGGCAGAGACTGTCTATTAGGAAGGAAAGAAGGCGTTTAATGATGTCCATTCCTGAGGCTGTTCACCCTCTCTGACACATTAATCTGGACCCTCTAATATTAGTTTATGTGATGTCACTATAAGAATATTTGTTTTATCACTGTAAGAATATTTTAGCACTATAAGAATATTTGTTTTATCAGTATAAACATGTACATTTCAATTACTGAATGCTATTGCATCTTTTCACAGCAATACTGGCAGTACCAAAAGTTGCAAGTCTTCTCTCCCACTTACTTTTATGAGTCAGGTGTATCCGACTGTAGGAGATCTTGGTCCCCCTGAGGGTATGAATCTTCACAGGTGATAAAAGCAAAAGGTGTACATAATCCTGTGGCTAAAGTACGTAACACTTAGTTCTGGAAAGTAAGCTGGGTGTGCTGCTGAAGCCAGCAAGTTATCATGAGCTCTTACTAGGAAGCTTCAGTGGCTGAAGTTCTGTTACTAGGGAGAACTGATTGAACTTCTTTTCCCCTTGTGACTGTTGTATCTGCATGCATTGTGGACCTACTTCTGTTCAGCAGGAAAATTAAAGTGCTCTGATGAAAGATCTGAGCTTGTTAATGAGGGCACTTCTTAATTCTGTAAGACAGCAAAACTGCAACTCGATCTCCTGCTTCCTGGAAGATGCTTTAAGCAGAAAGTGCTCACTTCTCCCCCTCATGTCCCTGAGTTACCTACTAAAGCGTGGGATGATTTTTTCAGCCTTTAAAACCCCAGTTTTGCAAAGGTGTCCTTGTTATTTCAGATACAAGGTCAGATCTGTCCCTCTCTTAAGTGATGTGGTTCCCTAGCTCTGAAGTTGGGAAAAGATTTTTGGTCCCTTTTCTCATGTTAGCTTTTTTTTGAGCTGTATCTGAACAGAACAGTTCTTCAGTACCCTCTCTGCTGGGTAGACAGTCTCTTTTACAACCCTGTTGTAACCAGTTGTCCTGCTGAGGAAGAAGCATGGGGAACTAAGGGGGCAGTTGCCAGAATTTCTCTTTTGAAAAAAGAGTTGCATTACTAAATCCTGTAGGAATCTTTTCCTTTACTGTGCACACAATATGTCAGTATTGTACATGTGTACAGTATGAGAGAAAGGAATTTCCACTGTTGATCATCATGATCATCAGGTTCAGTTCAGATTGACTTTGGAGCCTGTTTCTACCCATCCAACAAGGACAAAGTGTTGGCCAGGGCTGGAGTTAAAGGGTGATTCCACGGAGCTAAGGATGGTCCTGCAGTGTGGGTTTCTATGAGCTCAGCCTTCTGCCTCTTTCAGGTGACTCTTCTGCAGCAGCAGTTGACAAAAGAACGAAAATACAAGCAGGACTATGTAGAGTGTTGTGCAAAGACCAGCCAGGAGCTGTTGGACCTTCACCAAGAGCTGTCTTACTCTCTGGAGGCTGTGGTCAGGGAGCCCAAAGCTGCTGTACTGGAGGCAGAGACTCAAAAGCTGGATCGATCTCTGAACCATACCTTGACACTAATGTCACTGGACTCCTAGTCTCCTGAAAGACAGCTGTTGCACTCAGCAGTGAGATCCAGTACAAGGGATGGCCTGGACCCAAGCAGGATCAGTGTGCAGCTGGAGCTGAGCTGGAGACCTGCTGTGCAGGTGGCAGGGTGACTGGTGCAGAGCACACATACTGAAGTAAGAGAAATTCAGAGCACAGGGTCTCCAGCAGCTGTGCTGTGACAAATCTGGTGCTGGCTGGCATGGTTGGGGTTGGGGCATAAACCTGACAAAGCACATCACCCTTCTTCCAAAGCACTCCATCGTTGCATGCCTCATCAGCCTTCAGATGGCTGTCCAAGTTAGGGTATTCCTGTCAGCTTCTGGACTGTTTACAAAGACTTTTTCAATGAACTTATTTCTCCAAAACACTGCACCTTTCCTGATCTATTTTTTCCCCTATTATCTTCTTAGATGGATCGGTTTCTTTCTGTACATCGGGTAGTGATGAAGCAGCATTCTCTGGGTGCCAAAACAATGGAGATAATTTGTTAATAGTTTATTCCTTTATTGCATAGGAGCAGCTGCACTGTCACAGAGTTCCTGTCTTGTACCCTTGCCAGAAATTATCTTCTGGAGTCGGAAGTTGGGGTGCACTTGGTTCTGTTTGCATTGGGTAGCGTCGCTCAGTGACTGAAATTTTTTGATGGTTTATTTATTAAAATAAATTTTGGTGAAGGGCTACCTAATTTCTGCAGGAAAAAAAGAAAAGCAAGTGGTAAGTAAATGTGGGTGTAGGGAAGGTTTCTGTGAGTAAGCTAGTGTGAGCCATTGTGTGGCTTAATGTAAGAAAGAGGGAAATGCATCTGTTATAAAAATGAAAAGGTGGTAAGAACATACTGGAGATGGAAGGTTGTTTTCTGCTCCTTTTGCACAAGAAGCACTGGTATGCTGGCAATGACTGGCTTTCAGCTTTCTTGCTGCTACAGACAACCTCTGAGGGAAAGAACAAAATACCCAGGGGTCAGTAGTGGGTCTGGGCCTGTACCACTACCTCACAGACGATCTGGGTGACGGCTGAGTGTACCCTCCCGGGGCCTCTGAGGATCCCAAAGCAGGAGGAGCAGCTGATGCAGAAGACCGTGCAGCCGCTCAGATGGCAGGCTGAGGAAACAGCTCATGGGTTTTAATGAGGGGAATGCACAGTCCATAAGTATGCTGGCCAGAAGAGGGAGATGAAAGAACATATAAATCCCCAGAGCACTGACAACTAAGTCAGGAGAACTGATGTGGAGAAGGCTGAAGTTAATAGTAAAGTTCATACCCCTGAGTGTGCGAATGAGCGCTAAGAAGAACATGCTAAGCATTTCTGACTACATCCTTGACTCTCCACCCAAGTCATTTTAAAAGACTCCCTGAGAGGGGAACAGGTAAGGTTAGGATGTAAGGGAAAGTGCTGGAGGGGGGAGAGGAAGGAATAGAGATGAGACAGACTTAAGGAGAGAAAAGAAATGGAAAGAAATGAGAAGCTACACTCCTCTTCCTCCACCAAGGTAGGAGTGCTTTCTTGGTAAGCCACCTCTTGTTGAAGAATACCCAGAATATCAATAATTTTGTTAGCACTAACACCATATACCAGCACTATTGCATCTGGTACATCTGTTATATCTGTCACTTCAAGAAATGGTTTATTTGTCAATATTTGTGTCATGGTTTTGTGATTTTTTGGTATTGGTATTCCACATCATAACATCATGTAGTGTATTAAGAGTTGGAGCTAATGCTCCAGCTCTGTGGATCATCGATAGTTATGGGTATGCCTGTCTGAGAAGAGAAGAACTACATTCCCCAGAGGACTTTGTGATGCTTTGTGTTTTTTATGTGTTTATGCTCAGAGGGAAAGATAAAAACTGTCTGCGGTCACGGGACACTCTCTTTCCTTTGGGATCCACTCAGCAGTGAGTGTTTGTTGCAGCTGTCCGCCTTCGGCGTTAGCGTAAGGCCCTCGGTTTATCAGACACTCTCTTGCTCACTTTATTTAGTAGCTTCATTTCCAGTTATATTGTATTATATTGTATTATTTTGCTTTCCGATATCTTATTTAGTAAATTAGCTTTCCTCCTCAGATCATTGCTGCTGTTTTGTTTCTAGGCCCATCTCCCTTTTCCCTTTCCCTGTTCCCCTTTCCTGGGGTGTGGGTCTGCAGGTCCCCCGTACCAATTGTGGAACCGGGCCGACCTGCCCGTAAGCCATTGACAATTTAAAACTGTACCAACGAAAGTCTTTGGGTGCATTCTGGCAGTCAAATGTCAAAAATATTTACATGACAACTACCAGAAAACAAATGGATGTCCATCAGTACCACCAGAAAGCCACTACTACCTCATGACCTCACAGCAAAGTGGGTCGCTATATCTGCCCCAAGCTCCTCTCCTGCATCAAGTCCTGCTGGCATTTCTCAAGGCGTCACTGTCTTCCCCTGTTGGAACACAAGATGTCAAGGCCTTGCCAGTGCTACGTGAGATGTCAAGGTCCTGCAAGCAGATGTCAGAGCTCCTGCCTGTGGCAATGAAGTGCCTGTCCCTAGCAACGGCATACAAGAGGATTGGAGGTCACTGGTTGCTCTGTGAGAGGCAGCCTCCAGCAAGTCTGTCCTTAGAGCAGCTCCGTGGCAGGGCAGCTGCAGCCAGGAGGGACAGGTGCAGTCGGTGGAGGCCCATGAGGATGATTTGTGCCCTATCTGTCTCTGCCCGCTGACTGTACCCTAGGCCGCCAGCTCACAGCTGCCCTCCTGAGCCTCGTGTCACGTTCCTGGAGGACACCTCGACCTGCTGACCCAGGGGAGGTTTCACTAGTGAGAAAGAATGTCTTCGCAAACTGCTAATAGAGCAGTTGCTTCTGTTTCCCTTTGAGAGATGAACTAGAAGCAGCCTGGAATCCTACTGCAAAGAGAGGACAGGAACATGGAAAAGGTGACTTGTTCAAACAGTTTACCTTCTAAGAGCTGAGACTCTCGGGGTTCTAGATCACTAACTCGTAACTGGTGCCTGCTCTCCGTTCAGTCTGTCCTGCGTGGGTAGTTCATTCCCAGCACAGGCTGTGAGGCGACAAACCCTTCCCTGGGTGCTGGTCCCTCCGCCCTGTGCTGGGTGCCAGCCTGCTGCGGGGCAGTGCGGGGCTGCCAGGGAGGAAAGCCAAGGCTCTGACGGAACAGAGCCGGGCAAGGGATGTGAAAAATAAGAAGGGATTCTGCAGGTATGATGGTCAGGAAAGAGAGGCCGAGGAGGAGAGGGTATCCCCGCTAAATGAGAAGGGAGAGCTGGCGCTGCTCTGAGGGAGCCGGGGCTGCTCTGCCTGGAGAAGGCTCCGTGGAGCCCTCAGTGCGGCCTTCAGTACTCAACCAGGAGCGAGACTGACTCTTAACGCAGGCTGGCAGCG
Organism: Cyrtonyx montezumae; assembly: GCF_038088225.1. Lineage (NCBI taxonomy): Eukaryota > Metazoa > Chordata > Aves > Galliformes > Odontophoridae > Cyrtonyx > Cyrtonyx montezumae. The sequence continues at coordinate 1,545,903 of NW_027072100.1, read as the reverse complement.
ACAGGACAAGGGGGCACGGCTTTAAACTAAGAGGGGCGGCTGAGCCCCGCCGCTCCCTGAGCCGCGCGCACTCCGCCGCCCGCGAGCTTCCCGGCTCCGCTGCGAGGGCGGGGCGGCGCCCCGGAAGGCCGCAGTGGTTCCGGGCCGCGCCATGGAGGCGCTGCGGCGGCTGAAGCGGTTCGATGCGTTCCCCAAAACCCTGGAGGACTTTCGGGTGAAGACGTGCGGCGGAGCGCTGGGTGAGCGGCGGGCCGGGGCGGCGCGGGGCGGCGCGGGGCGGGGGCTGACGGCTGACGGCGCTTCTCGTGTCCCGGCAGTGACGGTGGTCAGCGGGCTCATCATGGTGCTGCTGTTCTTCTCGGAGCTGCAGTACTACCTCACCAAGGAGGTGAGTGGCGGCGGGCAGCTCTGCCTGCCGGCTGCCGAGGCGGAGGGGGCGGGGAAAGGGCTCCGCGTTCGCCTCCCGCTGCAGTCGGGCTCGTTGTTTTTTCTCCAGGTCCACCCCGAGCTGTACGTCGACAAGTCGAGGGGAGACAAGCTGAAGATCAACATCGACGTGGTTTTCCCGCACATGCCTTGTGCCTGTGAGTCACGGTAACGCCGCGCTCCGCGATGCGGGCGGGACGTGCCCCGGCTCCGCGCGGTGCCGGAGCTGCTGCGGGCCCGCCCAGGGCTCCAGGTTGGGCGGTATCGCTGTTACAGTTCTTCGGAGCTCGCTGGATGTGGGGCGGCTTTGCTATGGCTCTTGCCCTGCTGTGTGTGTTATCGGAACGGCCGCTGCCCTCCCCTCCTCTCCCCTCTCTCTTCTTCTGCTGCGGTGATTTCTCGGGGTGGTGTGTTGTGCTGTAAATGTGGTGACTCTGACTTTTGGCCACGCGAGGTGGCATTGCTGTGTGCCTGACGCCCACTCGTAGCACAGCAGGAAGGCTGGAGGTGTTGGAAGCCTCTGCTGTTCCCAGCACAGCACCCACTGACGTTGCAGCATGGCAGCTGGTGGTGCTTGGACACCAGCTCAGGGCCACAGCTCCAGATCGTCCTTGTGGAAAAGGGGACGTAAGGAAACGTGCTGCTGCTGGAGCAGGGTGAGAGGGCTGAGGTAGGAGGGCAGTGCTCAGCTTTGAGCGTAACTCCTGCACTGCTGTCTGTGCAGGTGAACTTCCAGGGGGAAGGGTTTGGTTATTTGCCTTTAAGATGTCTACAACGTTGAAAACGGTCGTTCTTTTACGTTAAACTCTGTGCTTGGAACAGTCACTTAGGATGCAGGCGTAGTGTATTACATTTTCTGTAAGTCATTCGGTTCCAACCACGTCTTCATCCAATTTGGGCACATTCTTATTCTCTTTGCTAAAAGATTTTCTTTGGTTGAATGCTTCCTCAAATTGCTACAGGTTGTGATAAATGTGCTTTTATGGTCTGCTTTCCTGGCTTGTTGGTTTCAGATTTGAGCATCGATGCAATGGACGTAGCAGGAGAGCAGCAGCTGGATGTAGAGCACAATCTGTTTAAACAGCGTTTGGACAAAGCTGGCAATCGTGTGACACCAGAGGCTGAGAGACATGGTAATGTGCTGCTTTGTATGAATGGATGCTCTCCTAGTCTCTGTTACTGTGCATTTGTTTTGACTTTCATGGGAACAAGTGACAGCTGAAGAGTGCTTAAACAGCATAAACTCTTAAAGAATTAAGCTAACAGGCCAGATAAACTCCTATTAACACTCGTTGCTTTTGAAAAGTAAATCTTTTCCCAGTCACTCTGTAACTGTGACTGGGGGGCATGGATGGATTTCAGAGTGAAGCTGCTGATGGTTTTTTGCTAGGAGTCGAGCAGCTGTGCTCGCAGAACTTGAGTTTGCTTACATTGTGAAGTGACAGTGGGCCAACAAATGAGACAGTCTGGTTAGAGGAGAGAGCATTTCTCCAGGGACACCCCCAGTGACTCAACCTTTAAGCCTAAACTTACACCTTACTGTGCTTAATTCATGTGTGTTAATACGTATGTGATAAAGTAGTACTAAATAATACTTGGTCACATAAGCTCTCACCTGCATTATTTACAAACTATGGCTTGTTACTGCACTTCAGAACAAACCAGAAATAGTTCTGGGGAAGTGCCACAATCTAACAGCTGTCCTTAATTTTCCTTCTTTCTGAAATGTGAGGTCCTTGTTACCTTACTGTCAGTTAGTGTAGTTCTGTATGTCAGCATAAACTGGATTTATTGATTTGTATCACTGAGGTACAACATCAGATATGATGTTGAAGGACAAAGCTTAGCCAAGAGCTGAATAATGACTGTGTGTGAGGATTACTCTGGTTGTCTGGGCATGTGGTGACAGTGTTCCTACTTACATCAGCTTTTCTGTATTCAGAGATTGGCATTAAAATTTGAAGTGTGGGGATGAAAACAGCTACTCAGTATGCAGTTTTCTCTGTTAAACTGTCTTCATTAAACTCTGTGATTGCAAGTTGATTGATACCAATCACTTGTTTAAATTGTGGCTATAGCAATATAGGTCTTAAATGTAGTACAGCATACCCAAATATTATGCAGTGCTATTTGGAGGCAGGGCAGAACAAGGACCAGACATTGTTTCTAGCCATGCCTCATCATTTGGAATCCTGTTTTGTTTTAGAGCTGGGGAAAGAAGAAGAAAAGGTGTTTGATCCAAATTCTTTGGATGCTGATCGTTGTGAGAGCTGTTACGGGGCAGAGTCAGAAGACATTCGGTAATCTTAGACCTTTCTGTATCTTCTCAGTGCTTGAGGGAATGCTTTTAAGTTATTTTCCTGCTTCTTTTCAAAATGTCTGCCACGTTCTATGCAGAGTTCTGAGAATTGTGAGGAATGTTGCACCGTGTCTTGTGAAGTTATGTATGTATGTGTACATCCATGCTCAAGGCGAACGCTGCACTGCTCACCATCATCTGGGGTGCCTGGGTATAAAACTGGTGGTGGCCCTACCTTCACACTCCTGCTGCAGGCTTTCCATCCTTACATGGGATTCAACTCACACAGACAACAGGTGTAACAGCAGTCATTCGTGCTCCGCATTGCTCTTCCCTGCAGGTTGTTGTAACAGAGGATCCTTGTTTGTGCTGTAGGTTGTGGAGTGCTCTCCAGTCTTATTGTCCATCTGATAGCTTGTTTGTCCCAGCTCTCAAGCAGCACTGTCCCCTGGAGGTGCTTTTTCCATCTTGAGGGGTTTTTCTTCTATTCAGCAAAACATGGAGCCAGTGAAAATAAGTGGTTGTTGCTTGTTTGTTTGCTTTGTTTTCTTTCCTCTGGTGACCAAAATGTTGTTCAGAGGTGGAAAAGTATTGAAGAAAGTGTAATGTTTTGTCCGACTTTGGCAATCATGGCTTAAAAACAGGGGAAAGGAGGAGCAGAAACAGGCAGATGCTTTGTTCACTCAGGGAAACACCAAACTACTCAGAACTGTGGGATCCTAATGGCATTTTTGTAGGAAATCTGTTTCCAAGGAGCGGTGTGACTTTCCAGATGGCCAAAGATCTTTTCTCAGTCTTGAGGATGATTTTGAAGAGACTTGTACCCTTGCTTTAGAAACTCAAAAAAATATATCAGAAACCTTGGTTCCTTCAGAACCATTAGGTCTATGTTCAAGATTTAATTCACAATGTTTGCTTTATCACTTTGGGGAAGAAGTGTCCACCAAGCACCTGAGTCCTGAGCAAAAGCATGTCTTTATTGTGAGAAAGATAAGATGGTACGTGTGCTTTTGCAGGTGTTGTAATACTTGTGATGATGTCAGAGAAGCCTACAGGCGGCGTGGTTGGGCCTTCAAGAACCCAGATACCATCGAGCAATGCAAGAGGGAAGGGTTTAGCCAGAAAATGCAAGAACAGAAGAATGAAGGTTGCCAAGTGTATGGTTTCCTGGAGGTCAACAAGGTGAGAGATGAGCTTTGTTGTATACCTGCAGCATGAGGATGACTGTGAGAAGGCAGGATCTTGGTGTTCTCCTTTTCTAGCCCTAAGTGTTCATGTTCTGTGATACAATAACCCCTGGGCTCGACAGAGTACTTGCAGCTGTAAAGGGTTTCAACAAGGGAGTCAGGAAAAGCAGTGGGAAGGGACTAATCCCGTTTCGTTGTGTGGGCTGTAGAAAGCACACAGGCCTGGGGTAAGTTTGTTTTTTTCTACCATCATGTTAGAAAGTTTCTGCTGAGGCTTCTGGAGGAGAGGTGGCTTCTTCAGGGTTGTGTAGTCCAACCTGCACTTCTGGTCTTAAAGCAGACACTACCAGTGGATGCTGGACGCAATAGTAACCAGTGCTGATCTAGTGCTGAATAAAGTGAAATCTTACCTTCTTTAGAAAGATTGGAAGCAAGAATATTGCAGCTGGTTGCCAAAGCTGAAAGCACTCAGAGAGGAGCTTTTTTAACTGATGTGCAAGATATGCCAGATGGCTGTTCAACTACCTTCTCATTTAAGGGTATCCAAACCTGTAGCTCTTGGACGTGAAGATTCCTAAGCACAGCCCTGGGCTGATCTTTATATCAAAGTATTTGCATTTTTTTTTTATACATCTTTATGTATCCCTCGTGTAAACTGAATTTGTAGGGAGTAAACATTCTGTTTACAAAGGTGGGTACTGTGATTTGGTACCAGGTTGGATAGCAGACTGTTAGGGGACCATTTGTCACAAAACATGATAAGCAGGGAGGACTCGTATGGGAATGCTGGAGATAGCTAGGGGCACGGAGTGGGTGTGACCAGGGAAATTTCTGGTGCTATTGCTTATCCTCATCAGTTAATATTGCTGGAGTATATTAATAAATTAGGTTTGCAGTTAATGTAGCAGGAATTTGCACAGATGCCAAAGTGTAGTGTGCTGTTTGGGACACTGAGAGCTTCCAGGAGAAGCTGCTACAGCTGCTTAAAGTGGCAGTGAGGGCTGGCACATGGTGTCTGTCCCTTACCAAATCCTGGATGTAGTTTTAACAAACTGATAGTACTTTCATTTTTGGAACCAGGTTATTTTCATGGCTGTGTATGTATGGTCACTGTAGTTTATTGTATTTAGTTGGGGGTTTTTTTGTTTGTTTGTTTGCTAGTAATCCTCCTCACTTTCCCTGTGTCACTTCCTCCCCTCATTTTCTGTGCTATCTTCTCATGTCTTCTGGAGCAACAGACAGTTCCGTCCAAAAAAAAAAATTAATTCCTCCTTCTTCCCATTTTTATGTCTACTAAAAATAGTCTGCATGTAACAGTTATTACCCACATCACTAAGCAATTACAGCTTTCAACATGACTGTGCCTGTGACGAACAAGGGAAATAGCTCTTCTCAGAGAGCATCAGCTGGTGGTGTCACCTAGGAAGGCAGCTTGCTTGGTGTATATGCAGATTAAAAATCAAGAGGCAGAAAGCCAGCACCTGTATGGCTGCTTTATGTTCAGAACTTGTAATGAACAATAACTATCTCCTGCAGGTAGCTGGAAATTTTCACTTTGCACCAGGAAAAAGCTTCCAGCAGTCTCATGTACATGGTAAAGTATTTTCTTTTTCTGTTTGTTGTAACCTTTCATTTCTAAGTGTATCTGACCATTGTCTTAAGGTATCTTTGCATTGTGGCTCAAAGGAATAGCAGCACTGCTTCTGTGGGGAGGATATTGAAGTTTTGGTACAAAGTTTTAGGACCATCATGAGCAAACAGAACATGGGTATGGAAAAAGATGGGAGAGATGAGTTCCATAAAACTTCAGTGCTCTGCTCTGCTGTAAACCAAACTCAGCTACGGTGTTAAGCCCAGCACCTGAATATCAGTGTCTCTGGGAGGGATATTTATAGAGTATATCAGGATAATTTGAAAGCAAATCAGAACTTTATTTATTTTAAGTTGTAAAGAGTTTTGTCCTGTATATCTAAATACAAAAGTTCTGGAATAGTAGTGGGGGTTGATTTATGCTTTTTATCTTTAACTGGAATTTGGTCAAAATATATTTCTGGCTTAATGGAATGTTTTTAGTTCCCTTCATAAGGTTTTCAAAGCCTGAAGTTTCTGGTAAAGACTCCACGAAGAGCTTTGAGTTTTAGCTTGATTTTTACCCATCTTACCCTTCATTATAGTGTGACCAGTTCCACTGAGGGGAGAATGCACTTTGAGAATGTGCTCAGGGGGAGAATGCACTTTGTTTGAGTAACTGTCTTTGAAAAAAAAATGAACTAGGCTTTTTTTACAGATTAAATGATGAAGCACTTCTGAGCAAAAGGCTCATCTGCTTTTCTCCATAACATCATTTGTTAAAATTAAATACTTCGCTTCTGGCAGAACTTGCTTTGTGCAATTAAAGTAGTGTAAGAGCTGCAGTGTTCCTGCAGCCAGTATGGACCCACGTGGGGGTGGGGCAGAACTGCTCTCATCATGTATGCAGTGGAAGTCTTGGACGACTGAAGTGAAAAACTGAGGGCCACAGTGGCTGAGCACAGGAAGAGAAAGAAAGGGCTCTGTAGTTACTGCAAACCTTTTGGAGGCCAAGTTGTTCCTGTTTTCAAGAGCAAGGAAAAGGAGTAGCAGGAGAGATGTGTGGCAGGCAGACCTGCCTTCTGGCAATTCTCTCACATCAAATAGTAAAAGAGGCCTCTGGTAGTTTTCTCAATGTGCAGCATACTCAGAGCCTGTTCATTCATAATGTGTTGTTGGTTTTTTTAGTTTACTAGTGTTTTGGGTTTTTTCCTTATCCTGTAATTGCAGATAAAGAACTGTTGTTGGTCAGAGCCTAAGAGAAGTCTGAATATTCTGAACTGTTATTATGAAAACTGTTATCCATGAAAAATAATAATTCCACTATTAGATAGAAAACTGAGATGGCTGACAGTATTTTTGCTGCTCTCTTCCATTCCATACTCTTTTGAACCCAATAGAAAGTAGGAGGGTGGAGACAGAATCAATGCTGTGGGAAGCAGCACTCTGTGCCTCCCGGTGTAGTAACTGTGCTTTTGTTTGATGGTGTTACTCAGTTGCTGAAGCTAGCAGACTGGCTTGTCAGTTTGTTACGCTGACCCTCTCCCCCTTTCTTGAGAATTACTCTCGTTTGATATATCCCTGGATGGGAAGTCTGTATGGGCATCTTCTCAGCAAAATGAAGGTCCTATTCAGAAGTACGTTGTTAATTTGACCATAGAGGTAATTCTGATCTCAGTTTCTGATTTTGCATCGTGTGCTTTCTGTTAATGCTGTCAAAACTGTACCTTCTCTCCTGGTTAGAGGTGAATTGAAATTGCTTTCTTTGGAAGTAGACTAAATAACAAGGGGGTATATAGGACAAACACACACATATACAAAAAAGAACTGGTACAGGATGAGGTATGGCTTGAGTTCTGTTTAGTTATGTTAGCTTGAATTGTGTTTAGCTCAATCTTTGTTCTTTTTTTTTTGCCCTGGGTTAAATGTGGCCCAAAAGAAGCTTCTTTTTTCACAGATATTTGGACTTCCTTTTCCATACACACTTTTCTGTCCTTGCTTGTATTTTTGTTCTTGTAGACTCATAAAAAGACCAAGGTTGGAAGAGACTTACAAGATAATCCAGTCCAGCTGTCCACCTACACCAGTATTTCCTACTAACCCACATCTAAACATTTCTCGAATTCCTCCAGGGTTGGTGACTTCTCCACCTCCCTGGGCAGCTCATTCCAGCACCTGACCACTCTCGGAGAAGAAATTCTTCCTAACATCCAATCTGAATCTTCCCCCAGAGCAACTTGAAGCCATTCCCTCTCACCCCATTGCTGGTTGCATGGAAGAAGAGGCCATCCCCTGCCTCTCCACAACCTCTTCACAGGGAGTTGTAGAGAGCTCATATTACCTGTATTTAGTCCCTAGAAATCATTTGTCAGGAGGAATACTTTTTAGAGCCTTAGGTGAAGTTCAAAGTCATCACTCGCATGTGTGAGGAATCTAGGTTTATAAAACAACAGTGAGCAACCTTGCCCAGAGTTCATCCCATTTGTCAGATACCTAATTTCAATTCTTTGGTTTTGGCTGGTCAGAATTCCTTACATATAGAGAAGATCAAAGGTCCTGTTTTGACTGGGAAAAATGATTGAACTTCCATTAAAGTTTGCAAATACTGCCTAAATATGGCAGCCTAAATTTGGTTACTTTCCTAATCAGGAGAATCCTAAGGAGTCACTGTTGAAATTAAATTAAATTATCTCTTTTTTTTTTTAATATTTTATGAGTGGATAAGCCTCGTAAGCAGACCTTCTTAAAGTGTTAACTGTCTATCAGGTTTCTTTAGTTAGATCCGCTTTGGGCTATTTTGAGTTACTTGCAGTCAGTGTGATGGGTGTTCATGTTTTGAGGCAAGTTTGTATCGAGTAATGGGAATCACAGTTTTGACAGAAGCAGCTGGGGGATCTCATGCTCTTAAGAGACACAAATGTTATAAGGAGTATATAAAAATTATAAGGAAACACCTGCTGAGATATGTTGAAACACTATTTCACTTGTGTTTGTGCTAAGGATTTCTAATAGAAAATCAAGACACTGGCGTCTCACGCTCTCAGAAAAAAATGGTTCTCAGTCGTATAAACGAGAGCCCAGAATTGTCTTGGGTATCTTTGCATTCTGGTCATATTTGTGTCAGAGGACCTCCAGTGGTTTCCTGGTAATCTTTGAGCAGTGTTTGATGTTTGAAGAGTTCTCTCTGTCTCCATGTGCTGTTCACGTACCTGAAGGAACTGGAAGCACTGAAAATGCTGAAAAACAAAAACTGTGTTTAAAAAAGTTTGTTCACTCTGAAGAAGAGTTGTTCACTCTGTTACTTTGTCTTGTTTGTTTGTTTTGCTTTGTTTCTGCCCACGTGAATGTTAAATCCAGGTGAGATTATTTCACTTCACTTACTGTTGTTTGCATGGATGCTTTTCTGTGCTTGTATGTAATCTCCTTTTCCTTTTCTTTTGATGCTGATTCCATATTTGTTTATATGTATCCAACCTAAATGTATTCTGCACAGTCAAATACAACTTTGCTTTCTGCTTGGTTTCTCATAATCCCAGGCCGTGAGGTATGATGTAATTTGAAAACTGAAGGATAGTGTGTTTCTGTCCTTACTCAGCTGCTAAGAAATGTCAGGCTTTGCCGGGTTAGTGCAGGCTTTGTCCATCCATACTCACGTTTTTGGTATACCTAATTGTAAGATTCTGAAATGGAGAATGTTTGACTGCTGTTGCATCTGTAGAAGGTAGGCTTCTGCTGTTCTTCCCCTCTTGGTTCATGAGTAAGGAGATGTTCTGTTCCTTTCAGCTGACTGTTGGAGGCTGTGCGTTTTGTTGCTGGGCTATTTGTGCTGCATAGATTTTGTTCATGTCTTAGCTTTCATCACTGTTATATGCTTTAGCATATGTTCCTGTTCATTCTTCATCTCAGCTCATAGAGACTGTTTCTAGAAGAATTTCCTAGTGCCTTTGTGTCATCTGTAGTGGATAATTACCTTTTAGCTAGTCTGTAAACGTACTGCTTATGCTTCTTGGGCAGGTGCTTTGTCTGTCTTTCTTTCCAATGCTGTGTTCCCCAAGAAGCTGAGCTGAAACTTCAGGAGTTTGCTTTTGAAGCAAGGAGTGACACAATTACTGGAGGCTTTGAAAACTGTCTGCTTGGAAGCTGCACTGTGGTGCTCCAACATCAGTGTCAGAGAAAACCCCTCCACTCCTGAACATCGTCCTAATGGTTTTGTCTTATTCCTCAGCAACTGTGGTCCAGTTGTTCTGAGACACCCCAGGTTGTTAGGAGCAGGACTGAAAGAAGTTGTGAGGAGGATTAAAGTGCTTCCAAGCAGACTTTTTTGCACCAAAACTTGGTAGTCCTGACTCACTTTTGTCAAGGAAAACAGTGATATCTGCAGTCTTCTTTTCCCACTTGTTCATTGGCACTGGCTGAGATAAGGTTTGTTTCACTGTTGTCTCCTTCGTAGGCTTTGAATCTTAAACTGGAATTTTTGTGTCCAGTTTATGTAGGATACTTAATATTTGGGAAAAGTTCTCTTTTCACTTGTGCCTTTGTAAGGACAGCCTCCAGCATCAGCTGTACCTGTTCATGATCCTGCATTTCAAAGCTGCTTTCTTTGCAGCAGCTCACACCTTTCCTCAAAGAATGTTTTCTATCTTGTTGGAAACAAAAGAAAAAAGAATAGTTAAATATTTAAATGACCTAGTCTTAACGTCCTGAACAGCTATCTCCTGCTTCAGATATGGAGCTTTGCAGTGAGCTTCCAGCATGGGGGATCTTCCTTGGTGGTGATCCTGGTACCATTTCCTTCCTTCTTGCTCTATTCCTTCTAATCAGGAGGAAGCTGGGGCTTCTCATTCATCCTTCAGATTGTCTGTGAACCGTTCTGTTGCAGGGATGTGATCGTCACTGTTATCTAGGGAAAGCATCACCCATCATGCTATATTGACGGCCAGAGAGATTTTCTTGAAATATATCATTTGATTTCCTCAGATGTCTAAAAAAACACTGATGTTGATGACTACATTCAGAGTATTGTCTCCATGACACGTGTCCTATGACTGTGATAATTTCTGTGAATGAAAGCAGTTATGAATGTGATCCAGATTTTGTGCTTTCATTACACCCTATGTGGTCAACTGAAGGAAAGAAGTTCTCTTTGAAGGCACTTTTGTGATTACCACTTGTTTTCCTTGGTGTAAAGGATACCAGGACCTCAGCTGAACACCAAGAATTTTGGAAAACGAAGTGGGAACTGAAACCATCGTCAGTGAATTTCAGCATGAGGATAGAAATCCTCTGGTTGATCACCAGTACGCTATTCCTAACTTCTCTTCCAAAGTAATGGCTGCTGGAGAATTAATAGTTTTCATCCCCAGACTGAATATCGGAGGCTGAGATTATTATTTCATCCTCGGAATCGCTAAGGACTTCTCTTTTTGCATTGGTAAACTCCGGTTAGTGTTTGGTTGCCTTGGTGCTGAGAGACTCAAGTCTCGCCCATCTGTAGATGGACCGAGTGTTTCCAAATGACACTGACTCTGGTTTGGAGACTACAAAAGACTACAAAAGTACAAATGGCATTTCCATTTGCCACTGTTGTCCAGTGTACACTTGTTGGGAGGGCCTGAGGTTTGTCGAGCAGCGTTCTTGAGGCTCTCCATACCTTCCATGCCCCTCCATAGCAAAATCTGTGCTGTGGTAGGAGCACTACCAGCAGTGTAACGTTTGGCAGAGAGGGGTAGGAGTTATGTGAAGGATTCAGAGACCTGTCTCCGTGCTGGTATGAATCTGAGTTATTGGTTAATCGTACTAAATGTGAGTATACATGTGAATGGTCTCTTGAAACAGCAGCAACAACAAAAAAGGTTACTTAACCAAAATTAGTAAGCTTTGAGATGTGCAGTCCAAGCACGCGTTTCCCCTGTCTTTCCTGGTATTCACCTTTTGGGATCTTGCAACTGAATGGACAAAAATGTTGTGAATGTAAACCTTGACTACACCTGGATGGCTTTGGTTGTGGTCCAAAAGCCTTTCCTTTACCCTGAGGACTTGAAAGACTGAGAAATCTAAATACAAGCAGCAGTGCTGTCTGGCATGCTACTTTAGAGCATGTTTTAAGAAATTTGGACGTGCTGCTGATTTTTTCTTTTTGGTGACTATTTCCTGCATTTTTGTTTCTCTGTTACTTTTAAAATGATTGCTAGTCCCTATATGAGGCCTTTGGATAGCTGTGGAGTCTTTTTACGTAGCCTAGCAAGTGCACCAGCAAAGCTGTTCTGCTTCTACTCTTTGGTACAGGTTTTAAATGCTGTTGTGTCTGAATCTCTGCTTTTCATTGTAAAGATCTGAATATTTCTCTTTTCTCTCCCACTCTGCTCATCTCTGCAGTGCACGCTGTTGAGAGTAAGTGTTACTATATCTACATACTACAGTACTAACCTGATTTCTGTTATTTGCTGTGACCATAAATCTCCTTTGGGAGGAGCTGTAGATCTAGGCTGGGATTTGAGAAGATTTCCTGAAAGCTAAAAGGAGACCCATCCCGGGCCATTCATCTCTGGTAATTGAGGTCACCAGATGGGAAAGTTTGAGAGTCTTTGTCTGACATTATTTTAATATGTCAGTGTTAGAGATAAGATATTGGTAGTTGTTCTGTGCAGGTGATATAATCAAGGGGCACGCGGTGACGAGTCGGAAGGAATTCTGCCTTTTGAAGTCATATGGGATAATTCTCTTGTTTAATCTCACTTGTACAACAGGCTGGAGAATTGCTCTTGGGAATTCATTCACCAAGCCTTCTAATCTCAGAATGCTCAGTAGAAGATTTGAAAGCCACTGGACTTTTCTGAGGGTGAGAGAGTCCTGGCGATTGCAGGTTGAGATGGATGTTTCCATTCAGTAGTAACATCTGGTGGAGGGCTCAGGACCTGTGCTCTGCTCCCTCCCTCTGCCACGTGCAACGCATTCTGTGCTGCTCCCTGCCAGCTCCCTGTCAGTGTCCCTTCACACCACAGTCCCATTCTGCTCATGTATGGGCTTTTTCTCCCAGAAAATTCATCCCCAGCATGAAAATTGCTCTCCCTCATTTTGGAGCACTGCTCTAGGTAGCTGTGTCTTGAGCTTTTTGCAATTTGAATACATTTATTGGCAGAGCCCTCAGTGGCAGTGAGCGTTACTAACCTGGCAAAGGGCAGAGCTCTGTGCTTGTGCAGGTCAGAAACGTGAGATGGGGAGAACTCTTCAGGCAGGCAGCAGTCTTAGAAGCGTGTTACCAAAGCAGTGAAGAAAAGCAGGTTTTATAAAAACGCACAGACTACTTGAAAAACCTAAGATCTCTTACAGGCTTCTTATTTTATATAGCTAAGCACTTAGCCACAATTACAGAAGGGAAAAAACGTGCTTGTATTTCAGTAGAAATAAATCTCTAGCCCTAGCTAACACTCTCTTAAGAATTTCTCTTCTGTTTCCTTGTTCTGTTTCTTCTCTAAGCACACTAAATAGCTTTTGTTAAGCAAACTCTGATTAGCTGAATATTTATCTCCAGCCTAAACTGTGTCCATTTAGCACAGTGCTTGGTGATCAAAGATGAATAAATGTATTGCCTGGTGGCAGACTGGTTTGGAAGCCAAGCTGATGAACTGTACTTTTTCACAGTTATAAAACCTATGCCATAAATGATTTATAAAAGCACCTAGCCAGTGTTTGATCTGTGTAAAGCATTACAACAGAGTGCTACGGGGAAGTTTGATTTGGAAAAGTCCTAACTGTCAACATGGATCGTGCACGACGTAAGCCTGGTGTAACAGGTTAGTGAGCTTCACTTGCCTCTGGTGTTCCACTATAGCTGGAAGTTTGTCATCCTCACTGGTACTCAGCTCCCACCTTAAGTGCTATCGAATGTGGCTGTCAGAGCCGATGAACGTGGAACTGTAGCTGCAGAGCTGAGGGCAGGAGCACCCCTGTCCCTCCCTGTGCTGGCAGCCTGTGTGCAGCCCTGTGGTGAGCTGTGTGCTGAAGCTGATCTGGCTGAAAGAGTGTGCTCAGCCCAGTGGTGCTTGTTTTGGTCTGTTGTGCTCTCTGATGTGGTTCTTGACCACAGGGAGAGCGGGAGGGGGACGAGCCATAAAGAGGAAGGTGAGAGGTGAGGACCTTTGGCATTGGCTTGAGTTGAACTGCAGGTTCAGCACGGGCAGGATCTGTGCAGAGCTCAGTCACTGACTGAAGAAGAGCTGCTGCTGGCAGTGCAGATGGCAGCGACGCCTAACGCTCACTGACAGCTAGAGCACTTAGCTCAGCTTAGTTGCACAATACTACAGCATTAAACAGCGTATTGCTGGGAATCAGAAAGGATGTAATACTGAGGACACTTCCCTGTTCCTTCCTTTCTCTACCCACTATTTCATATGTATTTCCAAACATTTGCTTGGATGTTTTTTTGCTTGGTTTTGGGTTTTAAGCCAAAGGAGTTCTTTGATCCAGCTGCTAGCACAGACACAGAAGTGATGCTAATGGCAGGGATAGGTCTGCACGTTTGTCAGGAAGACCTCATGGAATATAGAATCACCGAGGTTGGAAAAGACCTCCAAGATCATCTTGTCCAACTATCCACCTACCACCAGAATTCTGAGACTCGTGCTGCTCTGAGCTCTCTGTAATGCAAAACCATTGCCTTAATTCCAATGGCTGCAGCCTTGGTTTCTAAGCACTGAGAACTTTGGCTGTGAAATGCAGAGTTCTCCCTAGACTGGTGCTGTGGGTGGAAGAAGACTATAGTTCAGGCACAGCATTTCTGTTTCTGACTGTATGGTCTCTGCTTTGCACATATGTATCTTTGTTTTAGTAAGGGTTTTATGGAAATACAAGCAAAACTTATATTGTTTAATTGAAAGATGTTGTTAGGAAAATAATGAGTTCACAGTGTTCTCATTAAGTAAAACTTTGTTTTGAGGTAGTTTCAGTCAGTTCTTTAGCTTTGCAGCTTTTCTTATGCTACATGCCATTGTCAGAAACTGTCTGAGGGCAGCATTCTTTCATTATGATTATTATTCCTTCATTAATAACGCAGCAGTTGGTGATCTGACTATATTAGCTCAGAAGATGGAGCAACTTTGGATAAACCTGGTAGGAGCACCCCTGAAATCTAGTTGTGTTTCCGTCCTGACACTGTTGCTTCTTTCTGGCATTACAGAAAGCCAGAGAGAAGTAGCCATGAAGATCAAGTTAAGGTTGAGGTAACAGTGACATTTTCCTTGCTTGACCTCAGGAATTCGTTTTTGCCATATGTGAAGAATATGTTCAGGTAATAGCTGAGTAGATCTTCAGTTACTTTCTTCCACTCCAGCAGTGAGTAGGTCATCTATGATAGGACTTGAAGCAGTTTTATTTGTTACATGTCCAACTGCAAGCGAGAGAGAAACCCAGGTTATTTTTTTTTGCCATTTTAATCAGTAATAGCAAAAATACGGTAAACAGGTACGCTCTGATACTGTAGTCTGAACTGTTAAACTGTTTTTCTTTTACAGTTCATGACCTCCAGAGCTTCGGACTTGATAACGTAAGTGTTTCCAAGATAACTTCCCAATTTCTTCAGTGTTTTCCTTGTGTATTTCCCTACAGTTGCCATGCTGGGACCTTAGTGTGCTGGTCTCAAGTGGCTTCAGGCTGTTTGCACCTAGGCACAGTATGGGACCTACTTTCAGGCAGGCTGTACAGTGTGTTCTGGGACATCTTTGTGTTGCCTGGCAAACCTGTTGCTCTTCCTAAGTCTGCCTTAGTTTTTAATTCTGCTGAACCTGTTGGAATTTACTTGTCCTCTGAGGAAAGCAGATGGTGGCCATACCAATGGCAGCTGACAGATTTTTTTTCTTCTATGCCAGAGAAGGGAGTGGGTGGGAGAGCTTGCTGTGTGGATGCAAGGGAGTGACACAAGGATTTGGGGATTTGGGTAGAAAAAGGAGAAATTCCACATCTTGGGATCTTCCATGAGTTTTGTTGTTTTGTTTTTGTCTTTTTTTAAAGGAAGAGCAGATGCTTTGGAGTTTACTGTTAAGAAACAGAGGGCCTGCCAGAGTAACACTCAGAAAAAATGTTCCAAATGTGAACATGAGGCCCCTTGCTTTGCCCCTAGGATGCTGTGCATTGTTTGAGATGTCAGCATTTCTGTTTCAGATCAATATGACGCACTATATCAAACATCTCTCATTTGGAAGGGATTATCCAGGCATTGTGAACCCTCTGGATGGGACAGATGTCACTGCACAGCAAGGTAAGAGCCAACTGAGAGAAATCTTTTTAAGAGTCAGTATTAAAGACAGTTGGAAGAGAAAAAGAGTGAGTTTCTCATTCTTAAACAAGAGCCCTGGCAGCATTGCATAAGACTCAGACCTCTCCACTCTGTGCTCTTTCTCAGACGTACACTTCCATTCATCTGGAACAAATCATCTCATGTGTTTTGCTCTGATTCTGTGATCTTTCTGAAAGATCTTTCTTTTCAGGGTTAATAGAATAGGAGGTACAGTACGTTATTATTAAATGCCTACATCACATGGGGAGAATTCTGCCTGGCTAATGTGTGCAATAAGAGATAGCCAGAAGCTGTAGGGTACAGAAAAAATGGATAAAAGAGCACTGGGGAGTCTGTGTGACCCTGTTCTACCAAATGGTAGCAGCCACTGAGTTGAAATATTGCTCATCTTTGCTAGGTAGCTCTTGCTTGCTGGCTTAGGAAGGAAGGGGTGGTTCTCTCCTCATGCTGCTGCTGCTCAAACTGTGATTTTGGTTCATTCACACAAACCTGCCTTATATGCCTTTGCAGAGATCATTTACGTTATTTAGACTTCCTGCAGTGTCTTTATGGGTATTTAGGGTGTTGTCATGCACTAAAGCTTAGAGACATTGGTGGTTTGGTTCAAGGACTGTTATCGTACCTACATCTGTTCTTTTCATTTTTTCATGATGTATTTTAATTGTTGTGTCCAAATTGCTTAAACTGAAGTAGGGAAAAATGAAAAGGTGTCACAGGGCTGTTATTTTTCTGTGAAGTAACAGGCTCTGAGAGGGAGCCCACAGCCAGTTGCTAAAATTCTCTGTATGCTAAAGCTTTCCATGCAGGGCATCAGCTGAACAGCAGGTGGATTTCTGAGCAATTACTGGCACTGAAGATGTAGGCAAAGGAGATTGCAGTAAAAATATATGTTTATTGATATGATATTATACCTCAGAATTACTTCTGTAGAAATGCATGAGTAATATTCTTCTCTGAGGAATTTCAGAGAAAATTGGTTTTCAAAGTGACTTCTACATTCAATTTTTCTTAAGAGAACAGTTATTAAGGATATGAGCAAAAACGATTGACTGACCCATCAGGGAAACTCTCTAGCTCTTCTCAATTGATCACAGTTATTAATTGTGTGTCTGTTTTTGCTCCCAGCTTCCATGATGTTTCAGTATTTTGTCAAAGTGGTCCCTACGGTTTATATGAAAGTAGATGGTGAAGTAAGTACCTTTTTTCTCCCTATTGCTTTGGCTTGTTATAAAATCAGCAGTCCACTGTTGTCATGGCTTTTCTTGTTTCACTGTGCTCACACAGGAAATGAGGTCATGTTATTGTATATATATGTGTATATTTCACACTGCCTGCACCATAAGAGGTGAAGCAGCCTCAGCTGATAGTCACCCCCGTTTTGCACACTGCAACATGGGATGGGATCCAGCAGTGTTCTGTGTGACATTGTATTTCTCTTCTCCTGTTTTATTTTTTGTGTATTTTTGTTTGCTTATTCCAAACATATATGTTTTAAGAGTCAACTCTCTCATCTCCGTGAGATCTCTACAAGAGTAATTTGGTAGGGTTAATCAGCATTTCACAGATCTGAAACTTGCCTCTTAGGGTTTTTTCTACTTTAGTCATAGCAGCTAATGCACTAATCATGATCTGGAACAAGCAAAAGCCTTTGAATTTAGTCCTTGTTCTGACTGTAGCTATGATTGGCCTCTGGTGGAAGCAAGACAAATTGATCAAACTTCCTTCCAATAGCGACCTCAGCAGAAACAAATTTTTGTGGTGTAATCTTATCTGTAGTGTTACTGCAGTGTCTCCACCAGATCTCCACCTCCACCCACCTAATTCAAAGAAACCACACCATTTGCATCACATTGCCTCATGCATCCTTGTATGCCTGCCCATAAGTCCAAACACCAAGGAGCAAATATTATTTGGAGAATAACCTAATATGAGCCTGTCTCTGGTTTAAAGGTTCCTCCTTTACCTTTCAGAAGAGGGTGACTAGATTTCCAGCCCCATTTTCAGAATATGTTCTTTTAGAATGAGCAAGATTCTCTAAGTGAGATGAAGATGCTGAGAACAGAGACAAATGTGTGCTGTTTTTAACCCAGCTGAGACAGCAGAAAGAACTCTGATTTCTTTCATCCATTTGGAAGATTTGTTTGGGTTGCCATTATTTTCTGCAGGGGATCTTGGTTGCTATGAAAGGTCTCTTCTTAAAAAGATCAAACAGATGAAAAAAATATCAGTTATCAAGATCTAGGCCACTCCATAGTCTTAGGGCAGCAGAATGATGGAAATCACACTTGCAAAGGGAACACCAAGAGAGGGAGCAGTTCTGCCATGGTGTAGACTTCACTGCTGGTTAATTAATAACTGTGATCTGTGAAATGCTGATACCCAGTGTGCTTATTTACACTGTGAGGTAGAGGCAGAGATGCCACGTGCCCCTGTTCTTCTGTGCACATTCACATACAAAATGACTTAGCTCCCCACCCGAATCCCAGGTTTTGGTTCTCTGTCTCCTGTCTATGGTATGTGCCCAGCTTTGCTTGACCTTGGAGCCAGTTTTCTCTTAGGTGAAACCCATGTGTGGTTCTGGGGCTTGTTCAGTACAAGGACTGATCTGCACATGGATTAAACTGTGCCAGAGTTTGACTCCCTCATCCTACACAGTCTTACAACACTACAAACCTTACAGCAATGGGAGGCTCCTCTGACCTTCTCAGGAAGCCAGAATACTGCATGTCAACCTTCATGTTGAGTGAGGCTTTTGAAATTGAATTCACTGGCAAATTATTAGTTATGTCAGGGGCTGCATAGGAGCCACATAGTCACAGGAGATGCACTGCAGATATTCAATCGAAGCTATCCTAAGCAGTGTAGGCAGAGCAGTGCAATAGGATCTGTTGGAAACGCAGATATAGGTTGT
This sequence comes from Cyrtonyx montezumae, assembly GCF_038088225.1. Taxonomy (NCBI): domain Eukaryota; kingdom Metazoa; phylum Chordata; class Aves; order Galliformes; family Odontophoridae; genus Cyrtonyx; species Cyrtonyx montezumae. The sequence continues at coordinate 1,527,220 of NW_027072100.1, read as the reverse complement.
GTTTCCTCATCTGCTCTACAGGTTGAATCTGTTCTGTGATAAACCCTTAATGTACCATTCTTTCTTAGATACCATGCCTTTCTTGGGCCTATCTTCTTTTTTTTTTTTTTTTTTTTTTCTTCCTGGGAGATGGATGGAAATAAGTTGCCATGTGGTAGTATTGGGAGAACCCTCAGATCATGTTTGAAACTCATTCTGCTTGGATCCAGGTCAGCTGTGCAGTTTCTGTGAATGAAATTTTTCAGGTACAAAGGACAGTACGTTTTGAGCCCTCAGCTTATAGCTGTCTCCCAGTATACCATGGCTTATGATTCTTTGATGATGAAATCTCATGAATTGAGCTGTCATTCACTTGTCAAAGGATGAGTTCTGTCAAAGTAATTGCTTTTTATTCTCCAGGAAAGGAATCCATGCAGACCATGATGTTTATACTTAAGTACCTATGGCTCAAACCTATGGCCAAGCATACACCACAGTCTGTTCTATGTATTCAGTACTTGCAACCCCAAAATGTAGAATTTTATAAAGAAACTGGATAGCCTCTTTTTCATCTAGAATTTTGTTTGTGTCAGCTTATTAGAGATAATACAGCACAATTTCGTTTCATAGAAACCCAGTTTATTTGCTGTAACAGGACCAGTATGAACAACCTGTAGAAGAATCACAGAGCACAGGAGAACACCTTAGAGTCATTTTTGATTAGTACAAAGATGGGCCGTCTTTGTTCTTCTGCAGCTCTGAAGCTTTATTATGTTTATGTATTCATTCTTTCATTTTTTCTCTCTCTTGAATGTATACAGCCTTCTCAAGCCACAGATTGTGTAATATTCTTCCCACATTCCATTTACACCTCACAGAGCGGTGTCTGAATATTCATTTCTAGCTATTTCTGCAGAAGCTCAATTGCTAATGGCAGACCTCTCAGGATTCAATGTTGTCTTCTAATGGAGTGAGAATTTTTTGTTGTGTCACATGGGAGCTCTTAGAGGACCCCAGAAGGTGGTAGTTCTGGTGCTCATGGACTTGAAGCTGAAAGGAACAGCATGAGCTAGAAAGTTAGGCCAGTAGGCTTAGGAGTTCAAACAGGCCAGTGCTGCAGGGGTCTAACTTGTCCCAGACTGCACATCAGTGCTGTTTCCTGAAGTTTGCTTAGGTGGCCAGTGAGTTGGCAGAGGAAGACATCTTATGCCAATTACTTCCCAGCACAGGCCAAAGCAGTCCAGCCTAAGGACTGATGCATAGCTCATTCTTTTAACTCAGTCATTTAAACGTGGCTTTAACTGATATTGGGTAGTAAAATTCGATCTAATTCTGATGGTGCTGGTTATGACTCTTACAACTGTGGCAACTGTCATGACCCTACAAGAGGGGGGCATGGCAACACTGATGTGGTCCACTGAGCTCATATTTTTAGTAGCTTTCTGTATTCCTTGTTAACAAAATGATGCTTGCTGCTTATGCTTCCTCCAGGTGGTAAGAACTAACCAGTTTTCAGTTACACGACATGAGAAAATAGCCAACGGGCTGATAGGAGACCAGGGTCTGCCTGGTGTGTTTGTGCTGTATGAACTATCACCCATGATGGTGAAGCTGACAGAGAAACACAGGTAAAAGTCATTTCAGTGTATTTCATTCACCTTGCATTGATTTTTGTCATTTTGCGTAGCTTAAAACACAACTGCAGATGCCTGAGAGTCATCCAAACTCCTCTGCTGTCAGCAGAGAGAATGGGGCACTCCCAGATGCAGTTCCTTTCTCTCTGAAAATGATGGGATCTGGGATTCCCCCATACTGCCTGGAATTATTTGATATGGTATCAGGATAGAGAAGTGCAGAAGTCTGCTATGACAGTACTCAGTTCAGTCTGATTTCCTCGAAGTCTTTTTTTAATGGGAAGACTAATTTTATAGAGCAAAGCCAATATAGATACAAATGCAATTTACCATTTCACTATCTGGGAACATCTCACCAACATCTGTGGTGGCACCCACTCTGATCCAGCTTTTGTGCTTACTGCATTTTCAGCGTGCTGTAGTCAGCGTGGAACCTGTCCTTCCAGGTTCTCATTTAATTATAGGCTTGGAGATAGAAGGGACTGTAGCTGTCAGATCCTTTGGGATCATAATGAGGCACAGCTTTATTCTGTGCCTTGTAATGTATTATTATGTGCTTAGGGATTTTTTTCTCATACAGCAGCCTAATGTGCATTCTGTCTGAGCAGAAGCGGCTGAAAACTTAGGGATGAAAAGCCTGTTTTTTAGGGTTTGTAAGTTCAGTACGTGCCTCCTGGGCCTGCCGCTGAGCTCGTTAAAGTGCACTGAATGCAGTGGTGCTTCTCAGTAACAAGTCTGTGATGAACTCCATCCTGCAGTCATTGGGGGTTGTTTAATTGTAAAATCTGTTGTCAGTTACTAATATTTATATAATGCATACTTACAGTTAATGTTATGTTAATTATTAATTTGTTTGTATTGATTGCTACTTGTCTGTCATACTGATATCTGAGCTGATGATGGTTTCTCAAATTGTTTGCCTCGTTCCAGACCCTTCACACACTTTCTCACAGGAGTTTGTGCCATTGTTGGTGGCATATTCACAGGTACTGAACCATTAATCCTTTTTCTCTCTGATTATTTGCTGTCTTGCTCTTTCTGATGTCTGCATAGTTGGTTATAAATCCTTGTTTGCTGGGGAAAGGTGACTTCAGCCTTCAGGAAGTGATACTGATGTTCTGCAGAGCTGTGGGAGTATTTCATTTTGGTGCTCTGGGAGGCATTTTGTTTTCAAACAATGCAGTCTTTCATATACCATTCAGATGTTTTTGTATTGTTTTTCTGGCCAGCTTGGATCTGGAATCATACAGTTTATTTTGTGCTGAACTGAAGCCCATAAAATCTCTGAAGTCCCCATGGGCAGAGCCATCTCAGGGGTCACAGACTGTGTTCCCAGACACAAGAACTCCAGTGAATGTTCTTCAGGGCCTAAAAGCAGCCCTCACAGCTCCTGGGTCCCCTAAGGGGAGGAGATCATGCAGAGCCATTTGTGTCTCTGGATTTCACCATCAGTGTTTGCTTCAGGAATAGCATTTACTCGGCTCCATGTGCATGACAGTGCCCAGCCTTGTTCTCCAGCTGCTAACCCGGTGTGCCCTGAAACATGCTCAGAGGCATTCACGTGGAGGTCGGAGCCACAGATCTTGCTGGAGCCGAGAAGCTCTGTAGGAGTCCAGCCATTGTATATTATATCCCTGTTTTCCATTGTACCTACATCTGCTACCTCACCTGAGATATCACAGCACGTGGGTAACCTGATACTGAGGCTTCTGTCTATTAGGATTTGTCTGCAACGTGTCCATTTTTATGGGTAACTCAGGCAAAGGCTTTTAAAAATGATTATGACAAATGCAAGTGTCCTCTATCAGGGACTGGGACTGACAAGCCAGCTCGTGGTGTCTGCTGCCATACTCCATGGTCAGACTGTACATGCTAGAGGACAGATCAAATCAGCTGTCTGACAGCATTTTTGTAACAGCATCGAGTTGGTTTCACAAGTATTTTGGTGTTACAAGTTACAGGGTGTTAGCATACCAGATAGCAAGATTCCATCTTCTACAGTAATAGAAATAATAATAGTATTAAAATGTCTGTGCTTACGTAGGGCTCAGTAACCACTTACATTAATAGGTTCCTTCAGTGTCCTGCTGGGAGAGATTTGGAGTAAACACTGCTGTCTCCTATGAAGGGTATCCATAAAGGGCAGCATGTGTTTCCTCAGGTAGAGTAGGTTACAGTGAAAAGAGCAAAAGGGAAGCACTCCCTTGCCAAGCTGGGTCAGGGCAGTAGAATAACACAGTTCTCAGAATCAGCTTCCTCTGCAGACTATCGCAGAATCTCAGAGTCACAGAACTGTAGGTGTTGGAAGGGACCTCTAGAGATCATCTAGTCCTTCTGTCAGCAAATGTGACTCAGCTTTGTCTCACCTTTTATTCTTTGAGAGGTCATTTTCAGGAGAACCATGGTCGCCTCTGCCCCTGCAGGCTGGATCTTGTCTCTCCTAATGAGATGGGGACCTGGGTCCTCTGAGCAGCAGCAGCAGCTGCTTTCTGTCTGGGGGAGCTGGAATTGCTGCTGACAGAAGGATTTGTTTTTTCTTTCTGTATTTGTATTTGAGGCCCATTTGGTTTGATCTTGTGTTTCCTTCTAGTTGCAGGATTCATCGACTCCCTGATTTATCACTCAGCACGTGCCATCCAGAAGAAAATCGAGCTTGGGAAGGCAATATAAACAATGACCTCAGCACACACACACACACACACACACACACACACAAAAAAAACAACACACCTGTAAGGAGAACTAAAGAGGTTTTACAAAATCCATGTGATCCTCTGAGTTAACATAAGAAAAGGTTTGGAATTACCAACTGCTCTTAATGTCTCATCATCCATCGTTTTGCATTGATTATGGATGGAACTGCTTGAACCTTGCTGCTATGACATGAGCCATCTCATCTGGCTGTGTAGACCCTACTGAAAACCCCTTCTGTGTCAGTCTGTGTTCATCCAGTTTGCCCCTGAAAGAGCTGCTGGAGATACTTCAGGAATAGCGTCCTGTGTTGACAGGAGACCTGCAATGGATCAGAGTTGTCATCAGAAACCTTTCTGACAGTGCCATCTGTCTTGTTTTTAATTGCTCCTCCAAATATTTTGGGATGTGCTGATGCTGCATGGCAGAGCTCTGTGAACACGTGATGAATGCCACGTGCTGTCCTTCCAGCTGCCAGCACAGCATGGAGGGACCTGGTGTTCAGCATGTGCTTTCTGTACTGCCCAGTCCTGCATTTGTTTCACAGTCATCTTCTGAGGAAAGATGTGAGGAAAAAAAAAAAGATTGGAATTTTAATGAATTTTATATTGGATTGTGTTTTTCACTTCTCCCCTCTGTTTCTGTTTGTAATGCAGTCCATCCTCTGTGTTGTGGTAAGGCATTTGGAAGAATGATTAAATTATTTGAACCAATCTCGAATTGGAAATATAATAAAGACTACCTGCATTGTGCAAAGTGTGGTGATAATGATGACTTCTGTTTTTTCTTGATGATGACCCACACCAGTGACTAAAGTGTACATGAAATTATTCTGGGAGGAACTTGAAAATGAGGCAAACATAAAAAAAATTACAGATTCCTGCCTCAATTTGAGGGAACTGTCACAGACTCAGTGCTCTTAATCTCAGCTCTGAATTGGCTTTGGTGTTTACTCTGCACTTAGTGATTAGTACAGTTCACAGCACAGTGTGAGTGCAGCAGGTGCCAGGTCAAACAATGCAGGAGAAAGCCATTGAAACTTTGAGGATAAATGCCATCAATTTGTAAGAAGATCTTCGTTTTTAATTAAAGAGACATTCAAAAGAGGTAGAACAAAAACCTGGAAGCAAGTGGAGGTGTGGGTAAGGTAACTGATGAATCTCAATGCTGGAATACTGGAAAAACTGCTGTTTTAGAAAGTGCTGAAGGATCCGTAAAGGAAAAACAGAAAACAGCTACAGAAATGGGGATTCTGCCTGCAGGGGCAGGAATCAGATGCAGTTAATAGCTGAGTGGTAACGGGTTCCTGCGGTTAAAATGGGAGTTTGTGACTGACCTGCTGATTTCCCACGTGATCAATATGATTCAAGCAAGGAAAAGCTGGATCTGATTCAAGGACAGTGGTGCTTGTGACTGAAAGGAAATGACACACTGCTCTCTTGGTCACTGTGCTCTGCAGTGCAGATGAAGGAGCAGGGCTCTGAGCAGTCCCATGCTTGGCACGTTCCTCAGAAGACATCTGAAAACCTATTGCCTTTGCAACTGCATTAGTAGCATTCACTTGGATGCTACAGCTTTGGAATTTTGCAACCTGCTTGCAAAATAACCAGCGTGTGTTCCAGCACATCAGCATAAAGATGAAGCGTGGGGTGGTGCTTGCTCCAGTCCCTGCTCAGGAGGGATTCAGGGTCTGCGACCAGTGGGGCTCAGAAAGTAAAACAAACATGAGCAGTAGATCTGTACGTGCTGTCCAAGTTTATTCAACGCATCATTTCAGCTGTACTCGCTTCTGCTTTGCACGCTTCATTTTTTCGTTTCTTACTCTCCTTCAGTACAATATAAAAATATATTCCTTAGTTCTATCAAGACTCTCCACCTGCCCAAAGAACAGCAGCAAACCTCCCCGTGTGCCATCAGAGGGTGGAAATCTCAGCTCCGTCCTGAGCTGCGTTGGCAGCCGGCTGCGTGCGCACTGTGGTTACAGCTGCCCTGCGTGTAACTGCGGGCTCTGAAAGCACGGGGTCAGCCCCCCCTCATGCCCCTCTGTGTCCCATTTGGAGAAGACCAGGACCTGCAGCACGCATCTCCCAGGCTCAGCAGAGCTCCGCTGCCATTCATGCTCACTGCTGTCTGCACCGCCGAGCTGGTGGGACCAGCACAACACGCACTGAGCGCAGGCTGCCCCAGCCAGCGAGGGGCAGAAGCAAGCTGAAGAGCTGCTGCAGCTGCCGGTTCTTGTGCTAACGGCCTGGCCTCGTTTCTTGGATATGTATCACTGGTAGAACAATATTCTGCCTTCGTCTGCCAGTCTCTGGATGAGACTGAATTCGACATCAGCATCGTGGACCCTTGTCCTGCGGAAGGCTCCAGACCAGCGGTTTTCTTCCCAGTAGTGATGCCAGTTCCCTTTGCTGTCTGCCCCGAAGCCAAACACGGAGACCTGCAGCATGCCAGCAAAGCCATTGCTGCAGGGGAATTGGCCAACTCAAGATGAATACCCACCATGTGCAGCCCTGTGTCTGGGGAGCAGGGAGAGAGAAGCCCTCTGGGCACAAAGCCCAGAGGAAGCAGCTGGGAATGAGGTGATACAGCCAGGCTGAGCACATCCTGGGCTCCCCCAGCAAGAGCATGGCCAGCAGCTGAGGGCCATGACTGCCCACCCACTCTAGGTGCTGCATCCAGCAGCAGTGACAGACACAAAGCAGGAAAGGAATCCTCTGTGGCCATAAGGAAAACCTTCTCCCCATGTGTGGAGCAGTAGTGGCAAGCTCCCAGGCAGTGCACATGGAGCTGAGCAGTGCGTGGTGCTGCCAGCTGTACTCACCTGCTGGCAGGCGTGCAAGGCGAAGAGCAGCGCGGTGAAGCCGGTGGAGGGATACCTGCCATGGCGCTCCGTCCAGTTCTCGTGGATGTACTTGAGGAAGGCCGGGCTCAGGATGAGCACCTGAATGGTGTTAGAGGCATGATGAGCTGCAACCAGGACAGCCAGCTCCTGCCCCAGTACTGACTGCTGCCCCCCAGCTCTGCCCGCACCCCACTTGCTGCCACCTTCCCACGGAAGAATCCCAGTCTTGGCCTGGCTGGGAGAAGCTGGCAGCAGCTCCCACACTGCCTTGCAGAAGCTTCCAGAGCCACCACACATCTGACAGCCACTCCAAGTCACCTTCATCCCCATAGCCCCACAGCCCCAGCACTGGGGTCTCCATCAGGACACCTGCCCAGCCCTTACCTTGTTTCTGTCAGCTTTGATGAACTGCTTCACTCTTGTGTAGGTGCTGCAAAAGCCATAGGACAGCTGTGAGTGCTCCTTCAGGGGCAGCTGGTTTGCTGTGACAACCAGCACCTGGTGCCACAGCACCCACATCTCCCCAGGCTGACCCTGCAGTGTCCCCTGACCCGGCCCTGGGGAGAGGCACAGCAGGGACAGCTTCCATCCCACTCACGGGGGATATGGGGCTGCAGGATGCCTTGTAGGGGTGGGTGGGCACCAGCCTCCCCCAACTGCAATGCAGAGGGATGAGAGCTCTCTGAGCCCTTTGCCCCCTAGGCCATGCCCCTGGCCCTCCAACACAAGAGCTGCTGTCCCAGAGCCCCGGGGTGACTGAGGTGACGTACTGTGTGAGCTCTCCTGTGGAGAAGGCGCTGGTCACCCACTTCAGGTCCAGTGGCTTAAAGGGGATGAGGACGAGGTGGACACCAGGCCAGAGGTTCATGGCGCTCTCTGGGTACATGAAGTGATGGGTCGTCCTCGTACCGACATCCACCTCGAAGCCCGCTGTCTTAGCTCTGTTCATCCTAGGGGACAGCGGGAAGGTACGTCCCAAAATGAAGGAACACACCGTGCGGGCTCTGTGCTGCTGGGCAGGGACTCCAGGCAACCCAGCCAGTGGGGAGAGGAGGACATGAGCCCTCAGCATCACCCACCTGAGCACCCAGTGGTGGGCGTCGATCTGCAGGCCGTGGCGGGACCCCTTCAGCCGCCCCGAGTTGCCCACCACGGCACACGTCCTGCACTGGGACGGAACCCACGCGCTGCCATTCGGGGCCGGGAGGACAGCAAAGAGCTTCTGCATTACGTCCTGGAGCGGGACGACGCCGGGGGGGCCCTGCAGGGTCTGGGGGAGCACAGGAGGGGACGGGCGGCCTCAGCCCCTCTAAGGCTGCGGGGCAGCGGGCACGAGGAGCCCGAAGAGACCCGAGCTGCCACTCACCAGCCACCAGCGAACCACGTCCGGGGACAGCTCGTGGGCCGGCCCGGTCAGCAGAGGCCCCACGGCCGCGTCGTAGCGCGCGGCGAACCACGCGGAGACGTTGGCACCGACGGCGCAGCGGACGGTGGGGAGAGAGGGAGGGAGGCGAAGGCCGAACGTGGAGACCCGGAGCGACCACCACAGTCCGAGCAGCAGGCACACGGCCACCGCCAGCAGCGCGCGTCTCCGGCAGCGCATCCCTCATAGCACCTGCAGCGGGACGGCACCGCGACGGGGGAGGGGGGGCGTGGGGGGGAGAGCGGTGGCACCGCGGGCACGGCGGAACCCCCACCCGCACTGCCGCGACCCCTCGGCCGCCCCGGCCCCCCACCGCGGTCGCACGCGGCCCCGCGTGGGGTTTCCCCCTCCGCACCGCCCCGTGGCCGCGGTGCCGCGCTCCGCTCCCGGCGGCGCCGCAGTAGCGCGGGGCAGGGCCGGGCCGGCAGCACGTGCTGCTCTGCGTGCCGAGCTCTGCCCGCCGCATCCGCAGCGACCGCCGGCCGAGCCGTGAGCGAGCGGGACCGCATCCTGCCTCCCCCGGGCCCCACTTCGACCCGCGGCCCCTCCCCGCCGCTCCCGACCTCGCAGGCACTGCGCAGGCTCCCGCCGGCGGATCCCGGGGGCAGCGCGGCGCTGCCGGAGGTGGAACCGCGCGGCTGTCATCGGAGGGCCGAGCGGAGCCGAAGGCGCTCGCGTCCGGACAACGTCAGAGAGAAAAGGGGTTTGATGTCCCCGCGAGGAGCTCAGCGCGTCGGGCGCGGTGCCCCAGGCCATGGCAGGATGGTGAGACAGCCTCTTTCCCCGCCGCTCTGGGAAAGCAGAGGGGCAGAGCCTCCTCCCGCCCTCGGGTGCTCCCCGCGTTTCCCCCCCGGCAGGCAGCTCCGTGCTCGGAGCGGGGACGTGGCTGGCTCTGTCCCCCCGTTTCCCGCGTGCTGCAGTGTGAGGGACGTACCTGCTCGCCGTGCTGCCGTCGTAGCACGGCCGGCAGCAGAACCGCTGCTCCAGGTGCCAGCTGAGCGCAGAGGGGCGAAGCGTGGGACGTGTGCGAGGTGAAAGAGGCTGGGCCGGTCCTGGGCGGCCACGGTATTTCTTCTGGGAACGACAGAAATGTCGCCAGTGTGACCTCTGGGGGAGAAGGAAGTGGAAGTGAAACTGAGCGCGACAGAAGCGAAGTTACTGTGGTGCGGAAAACAGCCCCAGCGCTGATTTCCTTCAGGCTGGCAGCCGAACACCAGCTCTGCGTCCACAAGGCCTCCAGCACTGAGCCCACCACGGCGGGTTCTGCCCCTGCCAGCAGCCAGCCTGGAGTCACAGAGCACTCCCGGTGCACCTTTGGGACTCGCTCGGACCCGGGGTCGCACTGCGACCGCAGCACCGGATGCACTGGTGACCACAGATCTGTCCCCGTCCTCACTTGGCCCCAAGTGATATTTCCAGGTGCTCCCCGGCCCCGCAGATGGGAAAGGGACTGGAGGATGCTGTGACCCCCAGCTCTCCCCAGAGCCCCTTGCTCTGGAGGAAGTGCCACTGAACACCACCAGGTAGAGGTGACAGTCCCACATGGAGGTGACATTCCCACACTATGCTGAACTCGATGTGAACTGCAATGGTCACTGCAGGAACGGAAAGTGGGCAGAGAGCAGAGCCTCAGGGCCTTGCAGCATCATTTCATAACATAAAGAACAAGTTAACACGTGGAATTTAATCCCACTTACCTACACAGCAGCAAAATAACATTAACTGCATTGGAATTCAAAGTTTCCCACTTCTGGCCACTTTTCTCCCATCATCCAATTTATACGTACAATGACGTTTCAGTTTTTTGATAGTAAGGGGACACCCACCAAATGTCTCCCCATGTTTCAGGGAGAGAGAATCTCAGAGGAGGGAACAGTCCCCATGCTTCCAACAGTAAATCTTTCCCCAGGACTGCATGCATTCTGCTCTTAGGTGCCCACGTCTACGACCAAATGCCAAATGCTGGTCAGTCATCAACTGAAACAACAAAACCAACAAATTAAGGCCTCTTATTCCCCACTGACACCATCAGGTCAGTACCTCGGTTGAAGCATTGTGCTCCTCCCAGGCAGAGAGGAGAACCCACTGGGTTCCCAGCCAGAAGGCTGTTGGTGAGCACCGAGCCTGTCCAGCCCCCCACTCCTCACCAGTTGCAGCAGGTGGATCTGGGTCAGCCTGTCCCTTGGGGTCGCCAGAGAACCGCTGTCCAAAAGGCGGATCCCCCGGTGCCGTGCAGTGAGCCAGCCTCACTCACAGAGGTGTGGATTCGTTGCAAGGTTGCAGGAGCCTGGGTGCTGGGTGGTCTCCCACAAAGCTAGCACACTCCAAGATTTCGTGGCACTTCTCTCTTGACCACTACCCTCATACAGCCCCAGCCTACAATTGGTCAGCTAAAGGTAGGGCTAAGGGATTAAGAGTTCCTGAACAGCTTCAAGGATGGTCACCCTGGCCGAGGGAAAAGCACACGTTTGCTGTATCTAAGGATACGTGCAGAAGACTTGTTCAAAGGTTAGTTCTTATCTGACTGATAACATGTGGGAGGAGCTGCCTGGCACAGCCCTGCCCTCCAGGCCCTGCAAGTAATGCTGGGATTGTTCAGCCTCCTCTCTCTACAGCCTTGTGCGTCCAGCACTTGGTTTCCTTACGACAATGGGACTGGATTTTGGCTGAGGAAGAAGAGAGGAAGACTGAGAAATGTATCAGGCCATTGAGAAAAGCTGTGTAAGCTGAACCATGAGTGATTTCACCCAAGAGGAGGTCAGCTGCTTGACTCTGGTGCCCGTGAGGAGGTTGGATGCTGAAGGGGAAAAGAAATGAAGACGGAAATACAAAGCAGAAGAGCTCTGCACAACACAGAGCACCGAAGCTCTGGGGTTTATTGGTAATGGGCTCAGAGGACCTCTCCATCACTCCTAGAGCCAGGTGGTACTAGAGCCATGCCCTGAGCTGCCACAGAGCAGATTTCCAGAGCACCAGCAATGAAACCCAGTGCAGGCAGCAAGGATGGCACAGGCACTCAGTGCTGCTGGCTTCACTGGGTATTGGCCTTCACAGGTTCCCAATGTGCTCTGTCCACAGCAGAAGCCCCCATCCCAGGGCTTTGTCCACTCACAGCCCCGCAGAGCAGCAGCACATCTTCGCAGCACTCAGGACGGGCAGCACACTCAGGGCAGGGCACGGTGGTGGAGGGTGAAGTTTGCTCCATTCTCTTCTTTTGCCTTTATCTTCTGGCAGCCAGCATACATCACCCACAAACCCCAGTCCCAAGGCTGGCAGTGTGGGGGGCTCTGGGGCCTTAGCACCACTGACCTAGGGGAGGAGAGGTGATGCTGGGAGTGGGGATGGGGATGGGAGCGTGGGGGGTTCACATTCCAAGCAGCTGATGAGATCTTCCCTCCCAAATCAAAGTGGCTCCTATTCGTTGAGCACATGAACAAAGGAAGCAGGGAAGGCGCCTTGCCTGTGGGGCTGCCCTTCAATCCAGCCTTTCTGCAGGGAGAAAGGGAAGAAAAGGAATGGTGAGCGTGGCACACAGAGTGAGGAACTGTGCCAATACAGCCACTGCTGGCTGATCTGACAGCTCTGCCTCCAGGCCAGGACACGCATCCTAAAACCCATGCTCCATGAGTCACTTCCCCATATGGGGACAGCCCTCAGAGGAGACCTCCCTGCAGATCCCAAGCTGTCCCGAGGGCCTTGCAGTGCAGCACTGCACCAGCCCGTTAAATGGGGCTGCTCTGATGAAGACAAAATTTCAAGGTGCTTTCTGAGCCACCTGAGTGAAATGGGAAGGACCAGGCTGGATCTGTTTGCTGGAGGCTCTCTCTGGGAGCACTGCTTTTGACCTAGGGAGGATGAAGCACTTACTTGAGCATCCCAAGCAAGTCAGAGCAACGGCTGGCAAACTGAGCACAGTGCTCTGTGGAGTGGTGGTGGGAGAAAAGCGGGAATGAGCAGAGAAATAGCATGCAAGACTGAGTGTTCACATGTGGCCCTGTGTGTGGGCAATATCTGCACACCAAAAAGACAAGAAAGAAACAGAAAACATACAGAGTGTGAAAAGTGATATTACAGAAATGGTTTCTACCAAGTCTTTGGAGCAGAAGTTCAAGAGGAGGTTTGACTGTTGTGTATCACCCAGATCAACATCTGGGAGAAAGCTCTCCAGTGTAAAAACAATTGTGATAGCTGGGTGGAGAATATGGACTTATCTGGGTTAAAATTTAGGTGTCATTTTTAGGTGAGGGTTATCTGGTAACAAACATCAACACTTGAATTTTCTTCTCATGTAAATGTGATTCACCTGCCATCTGCACAGCAAAGCTCAGGGCAGTGTCCTGCCCCACAGCCCAGAGCTCCTTTGTGCCACCCACAGCCTGCAGCTTGCTGGGGAAACTGGGGAAGATTCAGAGGTTGTGAACCCCTTGAGAACTCTTAAGTTATTTACAGCACGTAAAAAATGCTTATTTCTAAAACTGATAAAGAAGGTGCAGCTTGTAAGAAAAACAGTGAAAACAAACTTCAGGGGTTTACTGGAGGAACTCAATGAGCAGGTGATAAAGATCTGTGTTTGCTGTCTGCAATTGTCTGAGGGACCAGAAAACCATGGTGTGCTTTCTGCTGAGGCTGCAGAAGCCATCACAACTGCCCAAAGACGTTCCAGTTTTGGAGATAACAAGCAGCCAGCTGGGCAAGACCCGGTGCACCGCTGCTGTTCACAGTAGGGGATATAAATATGTTAAGTTTCTCCCCACACTGTGCTGTTCATACCAGGGCTGAGGACCTGCCTGCCTTGAGAGGGCTAACGTGACCCGTAGGTGAGAGAGTGACTGGTTGGGGTGGGCAAGGAAGCTGCCATGGGGTGAGGGGAAAGTGCCAGCATCTGTCCCAGCAGCAGAGCAGGAGGGAGGTGAGAGGTCCGCTCAGGGTGCGAGGACATGGGGATGTTGGAGTAGCTTGGCCAGGTGTAAGCAAGAGGTTGTGCCAAAGGAAAGGTGAAAGATGCAGAGACTGAAGCAGAGCAGATGGCAGCTGGTACAGTAGTCATGGGGCGGAGGCAAGAGGTGGATGGAGAGAGGAGCTTCATGCATCCCGATGCCATGGTTTACACACAGGTTCACTCACCCACCAGTTGTCATCCTCCTTTCCAGACACCACGATGATCTCTCCTGTGTGGAAACTCAGCTCATCTTCCCTGTCAGCACTGCAGTCATAGAGAGCACGGACTCTCCTGAACAGCAGTCTGTTCTGCAAGCAGGACAGAGCATTGTCAGGCCTCCTCTATCCCTTGTGTCACCAGCTTTGTCACTCAAAACTATGGCTTTAGTGCCTTGATCCCACTGACAAAAGGGCTGGGGAGCAGGGAAGCCCCTGCAGTGCACAGATATGGGCCTCTCACCCAGAATGTTGCACCCTTGTTCATGTCCAGAAGTGTAACCCTGCCTGACCTGGCAACCACCTGATTTCATAAATAAGATTTCTCTCAAAAGACACTGGTGCATGACAGGGGGTTTTGGCTTGCAGTAAATAACAGTCATTGTCCCTGTGCCTGGCGTGCATTGGAAAGGACTTGTCATTTCCATGCAGAGCACCCCCAGCATCTGGTGGGGAGATGTCAGTGCCAGGAAAGAGGTGGGGCTGGGAGGAGGGACTGCTGGCTCCAACTCAGTTCAAAACTGAAGTTGGTTAACGCAGGTAGGCCCAGGAGCTGAGCCCATGACCACCTACCAAACTGCCCCTCCGAGGAAGAGGAGGTGGGACACCCGAGGCATGTCCAGAACTTGGATCTGACTCCTGGGGGGATTGATGTGGGCCAGGTTGTCCTGCTTTTCTGGATACAGATGCATAGAGGCAGTCCATGGCCATCAGGGCACCTATGACACAAGCAGGATAATAACAACTTCCATCCTTTAATCACAGGTAGACAACAGCAAGCACCGCTCTTGTGCGGAGTTGTGCAGCAAGTGCTGAGCTGGCAGTGGTGGGAGCTGGGATGTGCAGCTCCCAGGTGCCCCCAGGCTGCTTTGGCTGCACAAAGCCACAGCCAATCTGATTCAACAGGTGTGAGCTGTAGACCTCCAGTAGGCACTTCTTCCACCAGCACAGCCCATCCCCACAGCACGGCCTGGCTCCTGGCCCACTTTGTTTCTTACCTGAAGCCAGGCCAAGGATGGGTTTATCTGGGCTAGGTGGTACCCAAGGAGCTGGATCTGAGGATGTGCGCTTGTGCTTGATGCTCAGAGGAAGGGATGGGCTCCTCCTGGTTCTTGTGTCCTCAGTGAAGATGGATGAGCTGGTCAGGAGTGGACGTGTCCTTTCAGGAGCTAAACAGGGAACACAAATAGTTCATAGGTCAGTAGCAAACACAGCACCTGGGAGCAAAGCTACAGGGGAAAACTGGCACTATGAATTGGTAAGAATATTTATTTCTCAGCTTGCAGGTCTGACTTGAGAAATGTGTAAGGTTGGAGCTGCAGCTGTGACAGATGAAGAGGTGGTCAGGCAGGACTTAGCAAATCTCCTAGAAAGCCAGGAAGCTTGAAGAACTGGGGACCTCCAGCTCTCAGAGCTGGGACACACCATGGAAAGCATGGGCAAGGGCAGCAGGAGCAGTCTGACCAAGCAGCAGAACTGCAAAGCTGCTCTTTCCACTGGCAGCTGGTTCTTCCCATCTCTGACCCAGCAGCAGCAGCAGCAGCACTCAGGAAAGTACAGTGCATCTTTACAGTGCCAGCACAGGGGCACCAAGGGTAAGGGTATGCCATGCTGCTCCTCACAGCAGGGTAAACAAGTAACCCTTCTTCCCCTGAGGAGAAGAGGACAGAAGGGCACCCTACAGCACCAGACACACCTTGTCAGGGCCCCATCCTCTGCTGATGGAGCCATGCTGCACAGCTCCAGCAGCTCACTCCACCAGCCCACACAGGATCTCACCTGACTTTGTCCGATGGGGAGGAAAGGGAGGTGGGTAGGAGGGGGGTGGTGGCACATCCAGGCTGCAGAGATGGGCATGAGGCAGAGTGTAGGTGTTCAGCTGCCTCCCCTGGGGCACTGCCCCTGCTGCTTCTGGTCTGGTGGCAGTGGCAGGGGGCTGGGAGCAGCTCTGTGGACAGGAAGACCCCCTCTTCATAAGACCCAGCTGGAAAGCAGATATTTTTAAGTTAGAGCATGCAACATGAGTGATCAGCCAGTAAAGGAACACCCACTCCAGTGTGGTGGGAGAAGGGCCAGTGGTGGTACACATGGACCTGAGCCCACAGAGGATTCTCACCTTCTCATCCAACTCGTCATCACTCTCGTACATGTCATCCTGGCCCAGCCACCACTCATACTCCACGTGGACATGTGGGTTGAACTTGTTGTTCTGGGCCTGCAGCAGCTGAGGCACAGAGGAGCTGTCTAAGGACCCACCAGCCCTGTCCCACTCCACCAGCCCCATCCCTGACTGTTTGGTTATGGAGGAAACAACCACAAGCTGTATGTGACGTTGCCAGCCCAGCAAGGCAGGAGTCCAAACACACACCGGGACATGGCCAAAGCAAGGTTTGGACTTGCCAAGGAGGTGCTCTCACCCTGTGTGATTTGGTGCAATTTCAGGTCCCCCTATCTGGCCTGTCCTGAACTGTCCAGCCCTGAGGTACCCCACAACAGCAGACCCCATGGCACTCTCCTCTGTGTCCCACACCAGCAGTGGAGATGCTGAAGGATGTGGCTGGCCCTGCACCACACATCTGTGCAGTGCTATTCCCTGCCAGGATGCGTCCCAAACCCGAGACTCTGTGTCCTACCAGCTCTTCGCACTGGTGATGTCTTGTCCTCTTGGCAATGTCCAGGGCTGTCTCTCCTGCTTGGTTAGCTGTGAGGGGAAATGGCAGCCTTGAACCTTGCTCAGGGAAGTGAAGAGCAGTGCTGCATGTGGGCAGCCTGCAGGATCACAGTAGAAATGCTACAGTCATGGTTGATGGGGGGAGAAAGAAAAGAGGATGTGCCCAGAGCAAGAGGAATAAATTCCAGAGAGGCTAAGTGGGTGCAGACAGTACTAGGGACAACAGATCCTATAGATCCCATCAGATCTACCTGCTGCTTCTAGGGACAAACATATGAAAAAGAAGGGTCAGTCTAAACAGAACAAAACAAAGGTTCAAGCCAAAATCAATAGTGGTGGGAAGATGAAGAAGGGGGCAGGAGTGATGAGACACCCAGATATGGAGAGAATTATAAATCCTGCTGGCTTACAGAAATGAGACAGGGAAGGACAGAAGAGCACGGTCACTGCCAGAACCTAAATCCTACAGAACCCAAAGCAGATGGGCAGAGGAGGAATCCCTAGCTGGCACCCCTTGTCCTCTGAATCACTGCAGGGAGCTTTGGGCAGACCTGGTACGTATGTCCTGGTGCCTGATGGATGGACACACTGCCTGGACACCCCATGCCTGTGAGCATGGGTACGGCATGGGCAAACCATGACACTCATTTTACTTCAGATTTGTTTTAGGCCCCTTTCTGCAGAGCTGCAGCACAAAGCTGTCTGAGAAAGGGAAGGGCAAGAAGTCTGCACCCTGAGGGCTCACAGAGCAGCCCTAGACCAGTGACAGGGCCTGCACTGAGAACTTGTGTTGCTTCTGGTGGAATTAAGAGAAGAGGGAGAGAAGGAAGAGGGAGAGAAGAGGAAAGGAGGGGAGAAGACTCCAGGATCTCCCTGGCCACTCACTGATGTTGATGCTGGCTTTGGCCTTCAGCAGCAGTTTGAGACATTCAGGTTTGTTGTGAAAACAGCAGTAGTGAAGTGGTGTGTTCCCCACTACAGTCTGCTTTTCCAGGCTCCCACTGAAGCAGAAGTTGAAAATTATCAGCAGACTGAGCAGAGCTGCTGACCCCAGCCTTATGCTGGTCCACATGTCATAGTAGTCTCCAGCCTCGCCTGGAGAGGGCTTGAGAAGAGGTGGCCACCATCACCATCACACCTCAACCCAGTGACAAGGGAAGCCAAGGCCCTCCTGATCTAGGGACATTCACCCTAAGTCCACCCCAAGGCACGTTTGCTGGAATGCCTGCTCTGGTACTTCTTATCTCGGGAGCATTTTAGAGAAGCCCATCGCTCTCTGGGTTTTCACTCACATTGACTTGGTTGTGACAAGTTGACCAGATATCTTGAGCTTACCTGTTCTGAACCAGAAAATCAACAATATGCAAAGAAGTTTGATCAGACAACAGCACTGCCAGGTGTAGGATGGTCTCCCCAGGTTCCTGTAACAGAACAGAAACAGCAACAGGATGGGACCGTAACACTGCCAGAGAAGAGCTCTGGCCTTTGTGAACTGTTCTTTATGCAACCTTAAGAGAGACAACTCACAGGAGCTGCTGTGACTTGTCTCTCTTCAGAGCCATGACCTCCGAGGCTGGAGAAAGTTTAGGAGACATGTAGAGCCATGGAGCCATGTTTCTCAAGGAAAGCTTTTCTAATTGTGCTTTCCTCACCTTCTGCTTCATCCTCCACTCTGCCTCTTCCTCTTTCTCAGAGGCTTAGCCACTCATTTTCTTAACACCTGCCCTTTACTTGACAACTTCCCTATGTATTTGCAATGGATTCATGAAGAATCCTTCACCCCAATTTCACATTTAGAAACAGTAACCAAAGGTGATTTTTTCCCCCAGCTCAGGAGCAGAACTTCATAGAGTTCGTGATTCAGAGTGTGCAACTGCTGCTCCACACAGAGCTGCCTCTCACCTGCCCAAGACATCCCATACTGAAGGTACTTCTTGTTCGTTGCCAGGGCAGTCCCTTGCCTTCCACCAGGTGCCATACCTGCAGGTGTGCCTGCACAGGCTTGCTCAAATCCATGTTCTCAGCATAAGCTTGGAGCAAAGTAAATATGTCCTTGCTCCTGACAGCTTCTGGGAGGCTTGGGCGCTGAACAGCAGGGCTCTTCTTGGCATATTTCTTCTCAACATACTTGGAAATGATGAATTCTTTCCTCGAGGCCCTGGCAGAGATGAGCCAAGTGGGAGTTAGGGGCCACAGAGCAACCCCATGAGCATTCAGGGACACCCCCTCCTCTCCATCTGCCCTAGCTGCTCTCCTCCTCTCTCCTGCAGACCTGTCAGGTAGTGCAGCACATTTCCCATCTGTGTTCCCAGCAGGGTTCCCACCTCCTTCCTTTGTTGCCCCAAGGTCTTGCTGGGAGGGACAGGGAAGCATCAGTGCATCTCCCCAACTCCTGGGCACATCCATACTCTCCATCACCTCTTCTCCAGGCAGAGAAGGGTTCTGAATTGAATTCAGCTCCCTAGTGAGATGCTGGAGAGGCACCATCTGATAAATGGGTAGGAGAATCCAAGGATCAAAAGCAGCAGGTTCTGGGTGAGGGCTGGCCAAGAAAGTCCTCCATCTGCAGAGCATGAGGTCAGCAAAAGCAGTGACCAGCCAGAGGACCTGGTGTGCAGCAGATGCCCAACGTTTAACCAAGCCCTGCCAGCAGCAAAGGTGATTGCAGAAGAACTGAATTATTACTATTTCATGCAATTTTCTCAGCAGCCATGTACAAGGGTGGACCTGGCAACCTGGAGCAACTTCTGCAGCTGAGTTTTCCAGCTTTCCCTGCTCTCTGCTGCTCTCTGCTGCTGGCATACCTATCTCCTTATTTAGTGCAAGTTGGATCCACAGTACCTAAAAGGTGCCCTAGCTGGGACTTACACACCTGTAATGCACCCTGGTTTGTGTCTCTCCAGGAAGAGAGGCACTGTGGCCCCTTGGCCATGGCTGCCCCAGCTACAGGATTCCCCCAAGAGCTCTGCCCAAGGCCGTCTTTACAGCACCAAGCCCTGGAGAAGCCCCCAGCTATTGCTGGTAGCAGCCACCACCTGAGCTGTCCCATTTGCCCTCCTAGAAGCTGGGCCACTGCAGGATGAGGAACAGAGCTCACGTCTCCTGAGAAGGCCTACAGACCACAGAGCTGCCAGCTCTGCTCTCTCCCAGATGTGAATCGTGGTCTCCTTTTGCTGCTTCCTCCCACTCCTGCAGCCACAGTGCAAAAAGCCAAGGAGGAACAATGTGCTTTCCCCTCGTTCCTCACCAGGTCCCTTCAAGGCAGATATCCTTATTGTAACCACGCAGAGGCAGGAGGACAGGCAACCCTTGTTACCTCTGCATTACCCTAGCAAAAAGGCCACCTGCAATTTCAGAATAGGGTTTTGTGGCCTCCATCCATAGCGAATGAAAGACACAGGGTGGAAGTCTGCAGAGCTGTGTCTCTCTGCAGTTATGTCACGAGAAACTTGGGCACAAGTGTCATGATGCCCACCACTCATTTTCTGACCATCTCTCCTTCCTTGCTTGATCCTACACTGGCCCTGGGTCCCAGATACTGGGCACGGTGATCTGTATTGCACCCACGTGTCACTCTGCCCTGTCCCACCCCACCCTCCCCTTCCTGCTGATGTGCCCAGATCCAGCTTTTTGGTTTCTCTTCTTGCCTCCCCCTTTCTGGCCCTGTTTCCTTGATCCTGACCCTTGTCCTGCTGGCTCTTCCTCAGTTCCCCAGTCTCCTTTAAATCTGTCCTGCTTGGCTTGATTAAACTGCTTCCAAAGAGGAGTTGCAGTCTGCAGAGGAGATTGAGCAGTTCCACACGCCTGGACACTGCGGGGAGCAAACAGGACCACAGAACATGCACACAAACACCAATTTCACCAGAGCAACTCACATATCACTGCGTGCCGTGGGCTTCAGGCAAAAACTGGGAGGACTCGCTTCCATGACGTCATTGAAGCCAGCATTGCCAATATTCCTTGCCAGCTGCAAAACAGCCAAGCTAGAGGTGACACAGGACACACAGCTGCGCTACATGCATGGTAGCAGGAGAGAAATCTCAGGGCTGAGGTACTGGCCAGGTATGGGGAGATGTCAAGCAGGTTCTGCCCTGACTGTTACTGCTGAGATGTCCCAACTCCAGCATACAACCACAGAGCTGAGCCCTGGGTTTGGAGATGGGTGAGCAATGACCCTGCGAGTGCTTCCATCCCCTGCCCAGACACCAGCATCTTCCATCATGGACTGAAACCTGTCATGGACCAAACCCTTCTCATCCATGAAGACACAAAAACAGTGCCATGGAAAGCTACCAGCCCCTATCGACCCCATACTCTGCTCTACCCCAATCTGGGCTCTCCTCTGCAGCTCTCCTACACCAGAGAACAAAGTGGGAAGAGGTGGACAACCCAGGGAGAGCAAAGGGACATCCTCATCTCCATGAAGTTGGCAATTCCTGCCACAGTAACCAGGAAACTCCATGAATTACAGTTTGCTTCAGGAGGGGAAGATCTCACTGAGCTAATTTGGTTTCAGAAAGGCCACAGCAGAAAAGGAGGAGTCTTGTGGACAGAGCACAGCAGCAGCATCCTACCAGCAATTCGGAGGTTGCCAGCTTGTCCAGAGACAGTGACTGGATGCGGGAGATGTGCACACCCATCTCTCTGTGAATCCCAGAGCACTCAATGCAGATTAGGATGCCATAGTTAATGGAGAGCCAGGTGGGATCTGCAGAGACAACACTGCTGGGTTCATGTCCGTCTCCTGCCTGCCTCTCCACCATGCAGAGCACAAGCTGCATAGCAGGACCTGCAGCAAAGAGTTGCTGGAGCAGGGAGGGGTGGCAAGCAGCTGGCTCTCACCTGGGGCTGAGCAGTCACAGCACTCCCTGTTCCCAGGCATATTTCTGACCTCCTCAACTATGGCCCGTGTCAGCTCCTCCCTGCTGCTCTCCCTTCCGCCCTGAGCTTTGCTGAAGGCCACGTTCAGTGCCTCCTCCTTGCTGTTGCTGAGGACGGACACCCATCTGCACGGGCAGAAAGTGGCTTAGGAGAGAGCCCACAGGAGAGGGGCTAGCTGTGCGTGGGCCCCCCCGGCACAAGGCTCCTGCACAGGATGCCAACAGCAAAATGAGTGCCAAGAGCCTCCACAGGTCCCTGTGGTGCTCTCAGCCCCTAAAGCAATCAGAACCCAGCAGGGATGGTAAGGGCACCAAAGAGGGGTAAAGATGAGCTGCGTAATAAGCCAGTGAGCTAGCTCTTCATCAGAAGCTAGAGGAAAGTTTTTTGATCCCCACCAAGCTGCCCTTTTCTAGGAGTACTTACACGAAACAGTCCTGCTCGTCCTCTGCCAGGAAGCGGTACGTGCGGTTGTCTGAAACACACAGGGCCGTGCTCCCCTGTGCACTGCTGCTGGGCTCAGCAGGATGGCATCCCCTTCCCTCCACCCAGCCCCTCCTCACTGCTCCCTTGGCAAAGCATGGTTGGGGCAGAGGGATGCTGGTGCTGGCTGAGCTACACCCTGGGAACTATGCTTGCACAGTGCACTTGTGCACACGCTGCAGTTGCGCCCATCTCATGCCCTGTGTGTGCACCACTGCTTTGGAGCAGAGCTACCCCACAGCATTGCTTCCCAGTCCAACACAAAGACACAGAGCTTTACCTCCTCCCTGCCCATGGTCACTTTCTGAACCCAAAGCACCAAAGCCACTGCGGGCACTTTCCAGAGGAGCAGTGGGGAAGTGGCAGCACTCACATGAAACCAGATCAAAGCATTTCTTGTCATCCATGTTTGGCTTCACCTGGCAGGTCAGTAGGTTCAGCTTGGCTGGTGGGCGGTTGGGCTACGAGCAGAACAAGGAAGTCTCAGTCCCCATGGCATTAAAGCACTGGGACCCCCAGGGTCAGGCTGGACGGGGCTCTGAGTATCTGATCGAGCTGTAGGTGTCCCTGTTCATTGCAGGAGAGTCAGACCAGATGACATTTAAAGGTCCCTTCCAATTCAAGTGAAAGGGTGACAATCACCACCTGGCTTCAGAGCCATGGAGCTGCCTCACCCCCCGCACTTCATCCTTGGTTCTGCTTTTGGAAGCAATGCAAAAAATAATAGCTACGTGGACCTTAAGTTTCCCAACAGCCACCCCATGTTGAGGTGCCCGGTCCCCAGGCTCACTGCCCTCTGTGCACGTGTGCGTGGGGGCTTCCCATGTTTGTCTCTTGGATCACAGGGTCTTCAAACTCAGCAGGACAGCCCAGCAGTGCAAGCACCAGCAGTGCCAGAAGCCACCAGCATGGTGGGCAGCAGGGGCTCCATGGGGTGGGCAGCAGATCCCAGGCAGGGGTAGCAGGGAGTGCAAGAAGCAGTTCCTACCATGCTGTGGGAGATGGTCAGGTAGCCATTGCTGATGGTGCATTTCCTCTTCTGCCAGACTTTTCTCAACCTGGAGGTGAGCAGAGGGTGACACAAGAGGACACGTGCCTGCCATGCAAAGGGGCAGACCATCCACGTAGCATTGCTGGTGTGCACAAGAGCTGTGCAAGGCAACATACTGGCCCTGCTGCCAGAGTCTGTCACTCTTGATCTGATGGGAACATTGTATGGCACAAGAATGGGATGGTACACAGGCAGCACAGCTGCTGCAGAGGTAATGTAGGCACAGAGCATTGCTTGGGCCACAGGTCCTGTTAGGAGAGCACACAGGCCTTTGCAGGAGTCCCAGCAAACAGCCAAGACCATCACCTTCAAACTGCTTCAAATCCCTCCAAGACCATACAGTTCACTGTTTTTTCTAAGACTGTTGATGGTCCTTCCCAGGCACGTGCATCCCCCGTGATTCCCAGCAAACAGGCTCCCATGCACTGGTGGAAGGTTCCCTGACCAGTGACAGCAGAGCAATTTCCAGGAGCTCATGTTCCAGCTGCAAGGCGTGGGCACAGGAGAGGTCCAAAGCAGCACCAGGGGAGCCCCAGCTCCCTGCTGGCTTTCTCCTCTGGGCCACCATGCCATCTCCAAGGCTACTTCTAATCCACCTCTCATTTCCGCTCCTTTCCCTAAATCTCCTGGAGGAAGTTGAGCCCAATACTGATCTTTAGGGGCAGAGAGCTGGAAAGGCAAAGGAAGGGTCAAGATTGGAGGAAAGGAAGTGAAACAGAGCAGAAAACACCACCCAGCCTATACAAAACTCCTTGTCCTGCACATGAGGAGCACTCGCAGACATCCATAGGGCACTGGGCATCTCCATGGGACAGGAATGCCCTCAGCCACCAGGCAGGCAGCCCTGCAAGGGAGGCCACAGGCAGCTGCTACAGAGCTACACACACTTCGACCTGTGCCACCACCCCAGGAGAGCAGGTCAGGCTGGGTGAGCCTGCCCTGGGCAACCAAAGCACAATTGAAAGGGACATGCTAGACCCCAACTCACCCATCGCTCTTCTTAAAGAGAGTCCCAGTCTTCTCGGTGCCGTACTGCTTGTTCCCTTGCAGCTGGTGCATGGTGTACCCTGCCTGCTTGCTCCCCACGTCCTGCAAGGGGAGAGATGGCAGCAGCCAGCAGTGACAGCAGCTGGGACAGGGGCTACTTGGAGGAGGATGGGGCCGACAGCACTCTGGGAAGAAGGATATGCCCTTACCTCCCTCTGCTCCAGCTGCAGTGCTGCCTTCAGCCGATCCCTAAGGGCACACAGCTGCTTCTTCTCTTCATCCTGCCTGACCTTCAGCTGCAGGGCACAGTACAGAGAGCTCACCGTGGGGAGGAGGAGAGCACTGCATGCCCACCCCAAGGAAGCTGGGAGCTCCCCACGCCACACAGCCCTCACCACCGCCATGGCCCGTGGGATGCGGAGCCCCACTCTGAGGGGGGAGGTTGCAGAGCTGCGTGCCATTTAGTCACCATGTTATTTTCTGGGGAAAAAAGCCAGCTGTCTGCAGCTTTCCATGGTGTAAAAACAGTTGAAAGCTTGAAGGTCACTGCAGTGTTTTGGGCTTGTTTGGTTTTTTGTTTGTTTGTTTGTTTCCTGTTTGATTCTGTCAGTAATTTAAAGCTCTTCAAGCCATCAAAAAGTTGATTTCTACTGGGGGTCTTAGAGCCGGAGTATGGCCCTGAAGGAGTGTGGGGACAGTCTGCATAAGGGATCAAGAAGATGCTGTGCTGTTACCCCACTCCTAGGGCAGCACATACTCTCTTTTTGCTATTATTACCACCACACTGGGCAGTCTGTGCCAGTGCATCAACATTCTGTTCAGAGAGGAAATTTTTCCTAATATCCAACCTGAGTCGCACCCCAGGCCTTTGCAAATGACTTACAAGGGGCATGGAGAAGGAGGACAAAGGCCAAGCAACCTTATCTGAGGTCTGGAAGTGCTGGGAAAGCAACACAGACCTTCTGCAGAGCATGAGGGTCTTGGAAGCACAGGAGGTCAGGCTGGTTCTGAAGTCTCACAGTAGGCTTTGCCATTTTGAAAAACATCTTTCTGTCTCCATGCAATGCCTAACTGCAAGAGCCCATAGTCGTAAAGTGAAAGGTCACAGCCCCTGAGAACTGCTCTGCAGAGAAGTGAAGCCCCTGAGAAAGAGTGTGAAGTGCTTCAGCTGGCAGCAGTGGGCAGGGGAAGCCAGAGGCAGAAACCCGTAGCCCTGAAGAGCAGCTGGGGCAGTGAGAACTGAATGTGTTAATGCCTCCGGTATCCATCTCCATGCTTGTCCTTCCCATTTCGTGCCCTAGAGCATTACACCATAGCTTTCCCACACCCACTGATGGGTTCCTTTTCCCCTCAAGCATCACTATGCCTTAGAGACTCAGGAAAAAACCAACAACCAATGCAGACGAACTAGATCTGCTTTTGCAGAGGGAGAGGAGGCCCTGGGGCAGATGTCCCTGCTCTGCACCCTGCTCCCCTCAGAGCACCCTGCTTCACGTGAGTACTCACACTCTGCAGCTCCGGGATGAGCTCCTCTGTAAACTTTTTAAGTTTTGCTGTTGCGTTTAAACATTCCTGGAAAAAACTGAGAGGAGTGGCTGATGTAAGAGCATGTCTTGAAATCCTGCTCATAGTGCTGGCTGGGAAGCCTAGTCTGGGTTCTCCTGGGCTGCTGGCTTGTCAGCACCTTTTGTTTCCTAGTCAACAAGGCATTTCTTAGGAAATAGACTGTAAGAAAACTCAGGGCTCAGAACTCTGTCTCCTTCATAACCTAGATTTCAGTGACCGTTGCTATCTTCTTTATACTGTCTAATGAAAATATCAGACTAAAGAGAGAAACAGAGAATCAGAGAATGATGGAGGTTGAAAAAGACCTTTAAATCATCTAGTCCGACTGTCAACCCATCCCACCATGCTCACTAACCATGTCCCTAAATGCCACATCTCCACATTTCTTGAACACCTCCAGGGATGGTGACTCCAACACCTGGGCAGGCTGTGCCGATGCATCGCCACTATTTCAGAGAATAAACTTTTCCTAATATCCAACCTGAATCTCTCCTGGTGCAACTTAAGGGTAATGATCTCTTGTCCTGTCACTGTTACCTGGGAGCAGAGGCCAAATCCCTCCCTTCACCACAACCTTTCAGAGTGTTTTAGAGAGTAATAACTTCTCCCCTGAGCCTCATCTTCTCCAGACTAAATAACCCCAATTCCCCCCAGCTGCTCCTCACAGAACCTGTGCTCCAGACCCTTCACCAGAAGACACACACCACTGAGAGATCCTTGGCTCCATCTCCTCTGGGAGAACAAGATATTTGTCATATTAGAGAACAGGCCAAGTAAGCTGCAAGACTTCTAGGTCCTGCAAGTTAAACCACCTCCCAGACTCTAAAACCAGCACTTGTGGACTGAAGGGCAGTGAAGGCAGGCTGCCAGTCATCTTACTTGAACTGTGAGTTGCAGTGCTTGATGTGGTTTTGCAGCAAGTCGATTCCTTTCTTGGTTTTGATCTCATTCACTTTGATTAGATACTGAAGAGAAAAGGACACAGGAACTGAAGGTGTAGCTTAGAGAAAAATGTTAGTTGTGCACTTTTTTTTAAGTTGTCCTCCCTCCCATTGGCAGTGAAGAGCAGTGTGATGTGGTTCTTCCTGTTGGTTGTGCCATAATGGGATCAGCTCATGTGGCTTTTATGGGGCAGAGTCCATGAATGCCAGTGCTTTGGTCTGGCAAATGGAATGGTGAATTCGTGATGGATGCAGCTGCATCTCTACTGCCAAGTTAGCAGAGAACCATGCTTCGTCTAAACTCCTTAATCAGCTCCTGTCCAAAGCTGGCTTGAGTCTACTGCAATGCAGGCAGCTCTCTAATTGGGCAGACCTCAAAGGACTGAGACATGGAGGAGCGGGCTAGATCTGTGGGGCCCATGCCATCCCCCAGTCCCTGTCCCTGTCCTTACCTCACACATGTTTAACTGGAAGGTCCTGCGCTCCTTCTCCATCTCCTCAGCGATCTCCCCGCCGCTCACCTCACCCCGCACCATGCCATGCTGCTTTGCCAGCTCACGCTTCTCCTTCTCTATCTTTGTGCTCAAAGAGAGAGGAGAGACACCTGAAAGGCTCAACCAACTGCTGTCTGCTGAAGGCAGCCAGAAACAAGTCCCCAGGCTCAGATTTCAGGGTGAGGGAGCCAGACAACTTACAGTTTGCTCTCATAGTCTCTGTAGGACTTCTCAAGGGGCTTCTTGAACTCCTAGGAAGAGACAAAGGTTCTGTTCATTACAATCAGGACAGATCCTTCCTCAACCTCATCCTATCACTTTCCCACAGGGTCACCGTCAAATTATAGAATCACGGTCACCAAGGTTGGAGAAGGCCTCCAAGATCACCCAGGAAGGCCATCACAGTTCCAGGACATGTCTGTTCTTGGGTACTCATTTAATAAAGAATTGGTCTTACTTCTACAAGGCCATTGTATTTTCCCATCTGACTGTGGGCGACTTTGTATTTTCTCCATGATCTTGCATCTACGTTTGACCATCAAAATCATTTGTGCAGAACACCGATGTTCTGCTCCATTCTCACTGCTTACTGCTCTGCAGACCTCTGTCTCACAGAACAGAGAGAATAAATCTTGTTGGAAGGGACTTCAGATCTCCAGCCCAAGCTCCTGCTCCAGGCAGGGCAGCACTGAGCTAGGACCAGGCTTTCTCCGGGCAGATGTCAAAAATTCCTGTGTTCAGAAATAACATGGCCTCTCTGGGTCCCTGTCCCAGTGCTTCTCTGTCCCTTGCAGTAAAATTTCTTTATTTTGTCAAGGCAGAACCTTGTCAGGACAGATCTTGCATTTATCTTCATTCTCGTGATGATGTCAAACAGATTTGGGTCAGGCAGAAATCCCTGTTGGACCCCATTAAAAATGTATTTTGCTTAATTACAACTCATTGCTGGCAGCTGGTTTTATCCCTCTCTAGTTCCCAGTCTCCTTGACATTGCCCTTAGTGCAAAAAGCAGATGTATTTTCTTCACATTTTATATTCTTTCATCATCTTACTATATGCCAGATGTTCCAGAATTTCTTCTCTCCCTTCACACTCATGTTCCTATTAGCACCAGTGGCCAATGAGCTGCCTAAATGCTCGTGATTCAAGGGGAACAATACTATCAAAGAAAAGTGTAAAATTCTGAAAGAAGAACTGCTTTAAAAGAAGCACTTCTCTGCCCCTTGCTCAGCCCCAGCTCCACGCCGCCCCATCAGCTCTGCTTACCCCTTTGAGCTCTTTCATGTCTCCCTTTATTAAGGACTCCAGGGAAAAGTTAATGTTGTGGTCCAAACTCTGTAACTGGAAAGGAAAGAGAGAGATCATGCATCTGACACTGCCCACAGCAGTCAGGATAGCACGAAAGCTCCTGGAAATTGAGTGCAGCCCCAACTTTGTGCTTTGAAATGTTCTGCTCCTACCCCACATGACAGAGAGCAGCTTTTGCTGACGCTGAGCAAGGAATGGGGAAACCGAAGCCAGGGAAAGTGTCTGGGGATCTGAGAACATTTTGCAGCAGAGCTCTTTCTTCCTGCTGGTACCTACATCCACCAAAAGGTGTCACCGTGCTTCAGCAGCTGATGATGTGCCCACAGAAGTAACCTCTCAGAATAACAGGCAGCTGGAAGCCTCCAGCCTTGGAGATCACCGAGCTGAAAAAAGCCACAGCCAGGCTGAGCCAGTGGTAGAGCCAGCGGTAGGGCATGCCTGGCTACAAGCAGGACACTGGTCTGGAGACCGGTATGCCCTTGAATCCAGATCTTCTGTGAACCCCAAGGCACTCCCAGATCCTTCCTAATCCCAACTGTGTTGTTTCAGCACAAGGGAAGGACCAGATTTAGGCAGATTTACCCACAGCAGAGTTTTGTGTCCTCTGAAAAATTTTGTAGATGTTTCTGCAGAACTTGAGAGGTATCCCAACTCATAACAAGCCTCTGGAAAGTGGTGCAGGGATGGCTCCTTGGCAAGGCTCTGCATGGCACCCTCCATCACCACTACAGCCTGGCTCAGGCACCAGGGCAGGACACCTAGGGTCACCCATTTCCCCACTGGCACCATATGCATGGGATGGGGGCACCATCCTCATGCTGCAGATCGCAGATCTGATGTGGCCATCATCACCAGGCTCAAGCTCATCACTGGCTCTGTCGTTGCTCTAGCCTTGGTCCAGGAAAGGGATGAGCTTGGACCTCCAGGCTATGCACCAAAGCCTACTCCTGGGGACCACATACCAGTGTGACCCAAGGGCCTGCAGGGGACATGCAGGGAACAGGGCTCCTTACCAGGCTTCTGATGGCAATCAGCAGCTCCTGGGAGAAGGCTGCGAAGGTGCTGAAGGCTTTGGCCAGCTGCTCCTCTCCCTCCAGCTGGTAGTTGGCTGAGAACAACTCCTGGGCAGTGATGTGGGCTGCGAGGTGGCTGATGAGGTCTGGGGAACATGGGTGGTCTCCAGAGAGTGCAAGGGGACAGCCAGGATAAACTCACTGCTGGGAGCCCAGCTCCGCTCTAGCATCAGAACCCGCTGCACATCCCCCTCCCTTAGCTATAGGAACTCCTAGGACAGATTCCCTGCAGCAATCAATGCAGCCTATAGCAAGGACTCCCCTCAACCTTCCATTGCTGCCTCTCCCTCCCCAGACTCCATTCTTCCCTGACCTTGTCCACAGCCATGCTCTGCCTTCACAGCTTTCCTCATCTTCTGCAGCACAGCTCGGTCTGCATCCAAGGCCTAGAAATACAGAGGCTATGATCACTGACAGCATCCTTAGGCACATTTCTGTAACCTGCAGAGTTCAGCCCAAGCTTCAACATCCCCAAGCCAGACTGTCCTGCTATCAGGTGACTGTCTAGTGGAAGCAGACTGTGAGATTCTTAAATAACAACAAGCCTCCCTGATGGCCTCCTGCAAGAAGTGGCCAAGCACTAGGAGAGAATTGGAAGGTACTTTAGAAGGAGGGCTGTCCAGCAGCAGGAGGGGCTTGTAGCACTGCTGGCTTTGTCCTCATTGCACAGTGCATCAGCCAAGGTGTGCAGCTGAACCCCTGCAGCAGAGGATGTGTCAGGCCCTGCGTGGGTCAGCACAGCCAGGACTGTGGCATCTGAGGGTCTTCACCGTAAACACTTAGGTACCCAGAGGGCATTAAACCTCAATTCTGTCTTCTTGCATGTTTTCAAGTAGGCATGCTGAGTACTTGAATTGTACACTTAGAACCCCTAAATTAGGCGTTACCAGATTTTCTTTCCAGGGAGAAGCTGCCACCCACAATTCTTGTCACCTCTGTGTTCACCCCAGTGTAGGGCTGAGGTTTCAGACTTTCATACTGCTGTGGTCACTGCTGAAACACTCCACCCACTGCCTCTCTGTGTTCACATCCACTGTTTGACCCCCATAAACATTCAGCAAGGGTCTATGAATGTCACGGTGTCATTTTTTCTGCATAGAGGAATTCAGTTCGACACCTCAGCTCCACACGCACTCCCATGGCAGACACCGTTCTGTAGGACTGCCCTCTGCTGCCATGTGTCATTAAGCAACAGAATAGAATAGAATATTGGTGGGAAGGTTCAATCTCTGCTGACATCCCATCAGCATCTGCCTCTGACGTTGTGGGCCACAAAATAGGAGACATTACATTTGGATCAGCCCTCCAATGTTGTCTTTTACCAAAATTTCTCTCACTGCACACAGATGCTCAAACCTCCCACAACCACATCCTTCTTTTCTCCTGATAACCTCCTCACTGAAGGTGCAGCCCATGACAGCCCGTGTGCCATCCCCTCCTCTGGACTGCCCCTGCCTGTCAGGATGAAGGTGCAAGAGGTGTCTCTGCTTCAGAAAAACATCTCCTGCATGACATAGGGATGTGACATCCCCACAGCCATCGCCAAAGCTGCCTCCACTCCCCTGGGCTCACACCTTTCTGTGCGCTCAGCCCCAAGAGTCAGCGCTGCCTCCAAAGACACATGCACCTCCTGACACGTGCATGGATATGCTGCCAACCACAAGGCAGAGATTACAGATCTGGCACTCAACGCAGGAAACCCCCGCCCCCTTCCCTGACTGCGCTGTCATCCGTGTGCATTCATTCGCCTTGAAGGCAGAGCTCTGACTGTGTGTTGTGCTGAGCTGTGTGACTTCATTGCAGGCCTGCCATGCTGTGTGTGCTGCCTTGTGCTGTGCTGGGGCTGCTCCCAGTGGCATGTATCCAACAGCAAGATGCACGCCCCAGGGCTTTGCTGTATGACTTTCCCCAAGCCCCTGGTAACAGCTCTTGTCTGAAGCACTCCAGGAGCTACAGATGGGGGCATTTTCATATCAGGGCTCTGAATCCCTGTGTCTGCAGCCCCTTCAGCTCTGTCCCAGGCCCACGTCCTTCTCACGAGGAAGGCTCAGTTTGAGAGTGACCAGCTGTCCACAGTCTGATCTCCAGACATGACTTTCATGCTCACAGGGCAGCCTTACATGAGCCTGGAACCTCTGCGGGGCTGAGCATGCTCCAGAAAGAGCTTGCTAGGTCTGATAAGGACAGAGACTGTGTTCACCTTTTGGCCACATGCTCCAGCAGTTCACTATGATACAGCTATAACACTGCTCCAAGTTGTTTTCAGCCTGGAGACAGGGCCCCATGAGGGATGGATGGAGCAGTGCTGGTCCAGGGCTGACCCTAAGGAGTGGTGCCAGCAATGGGCACACTTCAGCACACTTCAGCACTACCTTTTGGTTTTCCAGTTGTTGACTGATTGCCACTCCTGTTTTTGGCTGTGCTGCCAAAGAGGTGGTAAGGTCCTGGTGCAGCCCAGCTCATGGCAGACTTTGCCCTGTCACCGCAGACCCTGCTCACTGTCAGCCTGCAGCGAGGGCCGTGCTCTGCCATTGCAGTCCACTCTGTGTCACGAGTCCCAAGCCAAGAGCTCTGCAGAAAGGAACAATTTTGGCAACGTACATTTTTCTCTCTAACCACAACTTCCTGATGTAGCAGCTCTGTTTAAAGGAGTGAAGTTAAGAGTTTTGCTATGGGTAGAAATAATGGAGTAACAGTTATAGATTAAGCAATGCGAGGAAGTTGCCCCATGCCCGGGGCTCCTGAACACATTCAGCCCTGCAGAGAGCTGATAGAAAACCTCAGCAACCACCATGGACAATGGGAGCGGAGGGGCAGTACGGCCTTTGGGAAGAGTTGGCAGACCCTTGGTGCTGGGGGGCATCAGGACAGTGCAGTGGTCACAGCCCACAGACAGACCCCAGCAAAGCCCAGGGCACTGTCCCCTTGTCTGCTGGAACTTCAGTCACAAGAACCACTCCTGCCCTTGCCCATGGGCTTCCCAGTGCTCCCAGCCCCTTCCCCTCCTGCACGATGCCTGCTGTTATGTGTCAGGGTCAGGAAGCAAAGGCATTTGGCCCAGGGAGGCTGTGTGTCGGATGTTGAACTCAGCAGCCAGCACTGATCCCTTCTCTATGGATTTTTTGAACTATTCATTTATTTGGCTGCCTACGTTCCCACATCAGCATATTGCAGAGTTCAGCTTCAGGCAAGCGAGGTAACCCTCCCACCACCACAAGCACTGCCCTTAGTTCTGTTGGGTTTTTAGGCTGATGTTTGATGGGACAAGGTGCTCTGTCCTTCACCGTGAACCAAGTACAAGATGCAGCCCTCCAACACCCCACTCCATGCTTGTCCCCCCCACCAATACCCATCACCCCCTCACCACAACCAAACCTTTGCTTTGGGCACTTTGCACCACACACCAGTGCCGAGAATTGGTGAGAAATGCCACAGTGACACCTGCATGAGTACAGATCCCATGGGGCTGAAAAGGGGACAGCCGACCCCAGCCCCCTCGGGGTGCCCCTGCCCCATGCCCTGCTCACCTCCTCCACGCTGCTGGTGGTGGCCTTGCAGCGGCCCATGTTGGTGGCGAAGGTGGAGGTGGTGGGCGAGCTGAGATCCTCCTGTGCCTGCTGCACGAAGTCACACACCGAGATGGGTGCTGCCATGGTGCCGTGGGGAGACAGCGTCAGAAAGGGAAGTGCAGCAGGAGGAGCTCAGCTGCCCTGGGGATGGGCAGGGTGACAGGGCAGGGAACGGGGACACGCTTCTGCCAGCACTGACCCCCTCACCTTGCACACCCGCTGTGCAGACAGGCAGCAAGGCCATTGTGCACACACACGGAGTGGCACAGCTGCAAATCCTGCCATCCTGAGGCAGAGCGCTTTCAGGAAGGCAGAGGCAGATGCTTCATTCTGGGTTATGTGGAGCCTCAACCCGCGGGGGCAGGGAACATTGCAGCTGAGGTGGCTGCAAGAGCAGAGGAGCTGCCCTGGGGTGTGGTGGTATGTAGTATGTGGTGTGCTGGGATGCACCGGGTGGCCCAGGCACTGCTGGGGTGCCTGTGATACGCAGAGTGCACTGGTAACTGCTGGGGCACACAGGGTGCTGCTGGCATGCATCATGCATGCTGGGTGCAGCAGGCACCAACATCACCCAGGGTGCACCACGCATGCTGGGGTGCACCAGGTGCCACCCACGATGGCAGTGTCCTGCTCAACAGTGCCTGCAGTGTGGGCTGAGGCTGCACAAGGAGCAGTGCTGGGGTGTTAGTTGGACCCCTTGCAGCCTGCTTGCTCCCCTGTAGCCCAGGGGTTTGCAGGAGTGGGCTGCTCCCTTTGCTAACTCTATCCCCACCACCATCTAGTTCCACTGGAAATGCCAGTCTCACTCTGAGCACTATCTCCTGTAATGCAGACAATCCTTCCCACCGAGCCCCCTGGTGGAGCACCTTGACTTGCAATCCGGTCATGATCTTGTCTCAGCAGCATTTGTGCAAACAGGAACCCTGGGGTACTGGAGCCCACGCTGAAAAGTGGTCTGCTTTAATTTATATCAGTCTGACACCATGATGCAGATTCATGCTGACATCTCAGCTCTCTGCTACCCAGGGGAAGGGCAGAGGTGCACTGAGGAGGGCTGCCTGCAGTAGTGTGGCCCATCCCAGGAGCAGATAGGAAACCCCAGGGATGTCAGAGAGAGCAGCCAGGGAGCTGTTAAGGGAACTGAGCTGGAACTAGAAGATCTTTAAGGTTCCTTCCAACCCAAACCACTCTGTTTCTACAATTCTATTATGGAAGAAAAGAAGATCCAAAATGAAATTTGAAGCAAGCCTGATATCTGGCCCTGCATATGCAGGAAATGCTGTTAAGTAGCTTGTGAAGCCTGCATCCCAGGGGGTGCTGCCATGTCCAGAACTGACCCTGCTGCTCACATGCTCTTGGGAGCAGTAGGAAGCTCATGGTTACCTTGGCTCTATCACCCTCCTCCACCCTCCAGCTGCAGCAGCAGCCTGGGAAGCCCATACACAGATTTTCCTGATCCCACCTCCCATGGCTCTCCCAGCACCAGACCTGCCTTCTCCCATGCGATGTGCCCTGAACTCTTCAGGCAGGAGGAGGCCTGGGAAGTGCCAGGTAATGTCCATCTAGGGCTCAATCGGCCCTGTATGTCCCCATCCCTTTCAGAATGACTCTCAATGTCAAGAGTTGGCTCTTGCTGCTACATCTGCAGTCGCGATCCTTTCCCACCATCCCGCCCCAGTTAACAAAGAACTACTTTTTCCCCAAAGTGTTAAGTTTCCTCATCAAGGGAGTTTGTTTTATTTAGAATCAGAATCATTAAGGCTGGAAAAGAGCACAGAGATCATCTAGTCCAACCCATCCCCACTTTGCCCACTAAGCCACGTCCCTCCGTGCCACATCTACACTTCTCTTGAAAACCTGAAGGGGTGGTGACTCCACCACTTTCCTGAACAGCCTGTTCCAATTTAGTAGGCTGGTTGGTTACATGATTTCTTAGTATCTCATGGGTACTTAGCATGAGATGCAACTCCTCAGAGAGAGCCTGGCCTCTCCAGATCGCCTGTGCACCCGCAGGGTTTTCTTAGAATTTTTTTTGTCCGGCCTCAATTACTGCAATAATCACCCCTGCTTTTGTGTAGTCCTGTTCTGGAGAGCATTTATCCATTGATGATCTTCTCACTGATGTATCCAGGCATCGTGTAGATCAGCAGAACCAGGAAGACCGTCAGAAGAGCAACCACAAACAGCACAATGATGTACTTCTTGTATCGCTTCCAGATAAAGAACACAAAGGTCTTCATGGGATTCACAAACCAGTTGAAAGAAGTTTTTGGCCGGCTAGAACATAAAGTAATGAAATGAAACTGCTCTGGCAGCAGCAGCCCTGCAGACACCCCTTCCTTGCTCCTCAATTGCTCTGAACTCCCTGAGAAGTGGATTCTCCCTCTTCCCACATAAACAGACACCAAAAAGAGGGCTATCAGGCATTTGTTGTAAGGGTGATGAATGCAGATACTCACTTGGGCTTTTCCAGGGGTTCAGGCTCTTTTCGACCCAAACCAGCAGGACTTTTCTCAGCCTCCTCCACAGTCAGCAGCTGGAACTCTGCCTCTACTTTACCCTGCAGGGGGAGCATAACTGAGTCACAGCTGCATGTGCTGCTTCACAGAGCATGTGCTAGCCAAATACCTTGCCAGGACTGGGTATTTTTCTCCCAGTTCCACTTAGATCCTGCACAAAGCTGTGTGCAGCTGGGTGATGGCTGCCTCTGCAGGTTGTGAGCATGCAGGACAGGCTGCCATGTCCCAGCAAAGGCACATCACTGCCTCTCCACTCCCTCCTGCCTTACCGTCAGGAGGTACTTGTTCCCACTGGGGTCTGTGAACTCAGTGTCTTCTGCTTTGACTGAGCTGCTCCACTTCTTCTTTTTCTTTTTCTGCTTGGCCTCCCTCTCCTCTCTCTCTTCATCTTCTCGATCTTTGAGTTTGATGAAGGGCCACCAGCCCCTCATGCGCTTGTTTCGGAAGATGGAGAAGCGAGGCGTAGCGTTCTCCTTTGCCATCTTGATGGTGCAATGCTCTGAGCTCTTGGCTGCCCGCACCATGTCATGCAGCCTCAGCTCAATGGAGCCTGCAGGCACAGGGATCAGGATGAAACACCAGGGTGAGCCCCACACTCCACCTGGTCTATAAATAAAAGAGTGTGGCCAGCAGGTTGAGGGAGGTGATCGTCCCCCTCTGTTCTGCCCTGGTGAAGCCACATTTTGAATACTGTGCCCAGTTCTGGGCTCCCCCCAAAAAGATGGGGATATCCTAGAAGGAGTCCAGTGCCAGGGCCACAAGGCTGATAAAGGGTCTGAAGCATCTCCCATAGGAGGAAAGGCTGATTAACCTGGGTCTCTTCAGCCTGGGGCAAAGAAGACTGAGGGATGATGTGATCAATGTTTATAAATATCTAAAGGGAAGTGGGAGGTCAATGGATGAAGCCAGGTTCTCCTTGGTGGCATATGGCAATAGGACAAGGAACAATGGCCAAAAACTTGAACATAGGAAGTTCCATATTAACATGCAGAACTTCTTTTTGGTGAGGGTGACGGAGCACTGGACCAGGCTGCGGAGTCTCCTTCTATGGAGATATTCAAGACACATCTGGACACCTACCTGTGTGACCTGTTGTCCCTTCCAACCCCTGTGATTCTGAAATTCTGTGAAATGAGAATTTCCCTCTGCTCAGCTCTGGTGAAAGTGTGCCCTTGTCCAGTTTTGGACCCCCAACACACAACTCAGAAAGTGTGTCGGGCAACCAACACCAGATGCAGCAAAACAAACACTAACTAGGCAACAGGCAGAATGATTTGATAACGAGAATGGTAAAGCCTGGAAAATGGGCTCAGAGGGATGCTGGAATCTCCATCCTTGGAGATACTCAAAATTGCTCCAGAAAAGGTCCTGAGCAATGTGATCTACTTTGCAACTAGCCCTGTTTGGAATAGGAGGTTGCAGTAAAAACTGAAGAGGCCTCTTCCTGCCTGTAAGTTCCTTAGACTGAGCTTGCTGGGAAGCACTGAGATTGCTGTCCAACACTTCCATCAGTGTCCAAGTAGCACTTCTGAAGCAATCTCCACTGGAAGTATCTCATGGGAGTATAAAACACTTGTTGGGCACATCAGCTCAGTGCGTCTCTATGGGGTAGATGTGAAGCACTGGGCTCTGCCTTTATAGGCAGACTTGTCAAAAGCCAGCCCGCGTGACTGCTGAGCTGAAGAATTTGATCTGGCACTGTTGGAGCTCCTTTTTGGAGAACTAGACCTCAAGGGAAATGATGATAACTTCAGCAAGATGAAGGACAGGCCACCCCACTCCCTGCAGACCATGCCATACCTAAAAAGTCGTTAGCTGAAATCCTATCATAATCCCAGACCTGGAGGACCAGAACAGCTGGTTCCCGAAACTCTGACTCCTCCACGGAGAAGACAGAGTCCTTCTTCTTGTAGGTGATCTCCTTCTCAGTTGGGAGATAGTTGAAGCGGAAGATGAACCTCCAGTTGAAATTGCCCTCCCCAGTCAAGGAGTTAAAGTGAACGTCTGTCTCCTGCTTGTCGTGTTCGAGCCCTTTTATCCAGCTGCAGGAGAAGCTCAGTTATCTCATACCCCTTGTCACCCTGCCCCAAAGAAAAGCAGAAGGATGGAGGATCTGAACCCTGTGGGGTAGCAGGAAAGGGTCAAAGAGCCATTGGACCGAGTGACCACCATCTTTGGGGTACAGCAGTCAGAGTGGGGGCAGGGAGGAGCTGGGGTTCAGAGGAGGTGGCGGAAGGCATGGAGCAGGGCTGGAAGCCAGACAGACAGGACTTGGCCTCCTGCTGGCCCCATCAAACCTCTTCACATAGATGTCACTAGAAGGTTCTCCAGTTACAGGGTTGACATCGTCAAGGATTACATCGTCTGTGTTCCAGATAATCACACGCAGCTCATAGCTGTGGGAAAGATATAGGGATGGGTGAGACACCTGCTCTCATCTTTGGCATCTGAGAGGGAAAAACAAGCCTACACCAGTAGAGCAGTAGGACCTGAACCCCACCCCAGTCCTGCGGTACCCTGCCAGGTCCCCTCTGGCCTAGCCCAGTCCAGCAGTCTCTTTATCTTGCATGGAGCCTTTGCTGGAGAGGGAGGGTTACAGTGCTGCAAGATGAACACCCGCAGTGAAAACAAGAAGCTTATGCAAAGATGATCTTTTGGTGTAGTGCAAACCTTCACAGCCCCAGCCCTGCTCCCAGGAGTGCTACCTGATAGGCATTCGGGGCTTGATATTGACTGGCGGTGGTGCTGGGACGTCATTGGGAAACATGTCGATCCACATGTGCAGGGAGCCCTGATAAGAGATGGCAGCAGAGTGTTTTCAGAAGACTGACAACCCTCCAGCTCTTCAAGGACCAAGTGCTTGGCCCCACAAGGAAAACTACACAAGAAGACCACCACCTCCATCACCATTCCCAGTACTTCAGAGCTTTGTGTGGATTTTAGACAGAGTTGGAATGAAAAAAATAAGACTATCAAAATAACTTTTTTTTCCCTCCCACCCTGCTACCAAGAAAAACCATTCTAGATGAGCTGAGTCTATCTCAAACACAGCTTTT
Source organism: Cyrtonyx montezumae (assembly GCF_038088225.1). NCBI lineage: Eukaryota > Metazoa > Chordata > Aves > Galliformes > Odontophoridae > Cyrtonyx > Cyrtonyx montezumae. Next base: position 1,488,898 of record NW_027072100.1, on the reverse strand, counting down.
TGCAGACCATCCTAAGCACTGAGCAGAGCTGTCCAGCTCTGGGTGCTCTGTGGTGGATGAGATGTCAGACAGGCTCAGTGCATGGCCATTGGCATCAGAGGAAGGAAGAATCTGCTCTTGGCACTGCTGCTCCACTGCCATCCAGCTTCTGCTGACTGCCAACAGAAAAGGCTGCCCATCCAGGAAGGAGGAGAGCTTGGGATGCGTACCATGACGTGGAGACAGAGGGATGATGGGGGACCTGCCAGGGCATTGGTTACCAGCTGCCCTAAAAGTCAGTGCCCAGAGCAATGTCTGCTTTGGACAAGGAAACACATCTCACCTGTACGAGCCCAGGGCTCTCTGGGTTGTAAAGAGACCGGATCTCCACATGCTCTGGTACCAGCTTGTACCCATGTCCTGGCATCTCTTCCCAGTGCTGCAGGACGTACAAAGCCTTGTGCTCATCATCCACTGAGCAGTTCTCATCAGCTGCTCCGCTCTCATCCCTCGCAGAGGCCTCTGCAACAGGATACAGCCATGGGAAAAGGGCTCAATATGCCACAGCAAGGAGGAAAGCAGTAAGCAGAAGACAAGCAAGCCAAGAGAAATAAGAGGAAAAGGGCAAAAAAAGCATTTATTATGGCCTTGGGAAAAGGATCCACAGGATGCTGAGCTGCATATGACCCTCTAAAGCAGTGTAAGGTCTCATGTCTCTGGTGATGTCAGCAGACCCATAGGCAGGAAATATTGCCCTGAGTGCTCAAGGAAAGAACCATATGTCACTTGGTAGTGATGCATGGCCATGCCCTCCATTAGTTAACTATCTATGCTGCTAATTGACTCACTTGGCATGGAAAGAAGCCAAATAACAGTTTAAGACCAAATTAAAGTCTGCTAATGGTAAGAAAAACAGGAACCAGTGAAACACACTAATCCACCCACGGACAGGTTTACAGAGAGCATCTGCTCCTTGGAGATCACCCTGAGATGGAAACTATCCCAAGCAGTCCCAGACGTGGCCAGAGATGTCCACAGGGCACCAATTTGAGTTGCAGCCACATTCGTACCAGAGCAAATGCTATCCTGAGCTGTTTTTTGTTTTGTTTTGTTTTGATCAAAGCAAAAATCTATGGCAATGTTTTTAAATGCTGGTGGAGTAAGTGGAAGCCCTGACAACATGAACACTTCTGGGCTTGGCTTCAAACAAAGAAAAAGATGTAATTCAGGTACAACACAGTACAATTAACTATTTCTGTGAGAAAAGAGCACAGACAAAATGGGAATTGGCCAAAATGACTCCAAACAGAGGCAAAGACAGCTCAGAATTAAACTACAAGATGATGATGAGGCTGATGCATGCTCTGTGGTTTCAGGAAGGGATAAGAACAGCAGAAAAGCAATCACAACTACAGATGGCCAACGGGGAAAGAGAGATCTGAAAAGGGAGCCAAGAGAAAACATACTAAGGAAGACAAGGGCCTATATACATGAACAAAATCTCTGGAGCCAGAATCTGAAATACTTGTTCAAACTGATTCCTGGAAGGAAGGCTGACCCAGGTATTTGCAACAGAGGAGATGAAAAGGACTTTAGAGAGGAGGGAACGGAGGAAAGAGGGGTAGAGCCATTTTTCCAAGAAGAGCACTGCCACATCACATCCTTCTGACCCACAGGGTCCTTAGCTAACATGACAGTGCTCACCCACCCACCAAAGCCAGGCCGCTGGGTACTGAGGATGCTCCCCACAGTGACCCAGAAACACAGGCAGGGGGCAGGGTGTGGGCAGAGAGCCCCAACAGCACTTCAGGGAAGAGAGGCTGGTGGGTTCCCAGCCTATGCCATTCATCACATTCACTGCTGAGCACGTGAGCAGTCGTGGTTCTCCAGGCTCTCTGTACCTTCAGGAAAAGCCTCTGGAGGGACCTTGAAGATTTTGTTGCCCACTTTGACTTCCTCCCGTCTGTACTCTGCTGCAGAGAGTGACATTTTCTTGCATAAGCTATCCAAGATCTGTGTGGGCTTGAAGGCATCTCGCCACATGTTGTAGCCATTTCTGCACGGAAGGAAGAACTTGTTCAGTTTGGATACGGTAGGGTTTTTTTTTTCACAGACCCTGTACCTTCCCTCCAGCACAGGCTGTGCCACAATCTCCCTGCTCAGATTTCACTGGAAAAACCACAGACACACAAAAAATTAAGAAAAGCTTAATGAGCTCTTCCCCCCTGGAAGAAGCAAGGGTTGCTCCTCACAAAACCAATGGCTTCAGAGCAGCAACAGCAGCAGCTCCCACTGCAGCTCTGACCTGGGAGAGAGCTATTTGGCATTCTGGGGACTCAAATCCACAGCTAATTATCAAACAGCAAGGGAGAAAATATGCTTGTAGAAAATGTGGCCAAAGACACCAGAGAATCTGTTCTGCAGGAGGACAAAGGAGAACAAGCATCAAGAATCTAGCTGCTCACAGCTAGAGCTAGAGCTAGGGAAACTGCCCTACCTTCTGAAAGAGGTCAAAATTACAGTGTAAAGAGAGCATTTTTCTCACACAACACCAGTATGACAGCATTAAGGAACGTTTTGCCACTATGAGCAATACATATCATGCAGTAGGAGTTTGAGCTATCACAGGAAACTGGTAGGCAGCAAAAAAAACAAAGGAGATGGACTTATTCATGTAACTTGTAACACACCTGCATGATACCTGCTCAAAGGATACTGCAGATGCCAGCTCTGTGCTGCAAAACTGGAGGTGCTTTGAGTGGCAGGAGAGGAGAACAAGTCTCGTGGCTGTAATGTGTCAGATGAATAATACCTACATGTCATACTGCGAAGCCACTCCACAGTTGGCCCTGTGCTTGCTGTAGAATCGGTTCTCCAAATCGATCTTAGTCTCTCCAATCAGATCATCAGATCCAACCAAATCATGGTCAAATACTGCCACAGTGAGCTCTGACTCCATGGGAAAGGAGACTGTTAGCTCCACAACTCTGGATGGAAGCAGATGGAGAAGTGTAATCAGCAAGGAGAAATGAAACACATGCTCTGCTTCAATCATCCCACATTTAAGAATTATGCTTGCCAGCCCAAAGACTGCTGATAGAATTTGGCTCTCCATAAGTTCAGTGTGTGCAGTTTTCAGTGTGCTTGTTCAAACAGAGAATGTTATTTATCCAAAAGTGTGTGCTGTTGGATAGAGCTCCTGGAGGTAAGGACAAATGTCTCCAAAGCTCTGTAGTTCTGCTCCTTTGTCTGATAAATCAAGCTCTTTGAACACTTCCTTCCTGAAGACAAACGCTCCTGGAGGCAGGAGACAAGTCTGAGACCTTGTTTTATAGCACAAAATTCTCCAGGAGAGAGGAACTGTGCACAATGGGTCATGGCATGAGCCCCACATCTGCACTACTCTTCTTAACCCTTGTAAAGGAAAACTTCCTGCATACTCTCCGAACACAGGATTGAGCTGCTTTGGGATGTATCGTTCCTTTGTGTCCTTCTGCTCCTGTCCCACTGTCACCACCACATAGGGGTCTGCCTTGCCATTGGGGTCTGCTGGAGACAGGTTGGTAGCCTGGAACACACAAGAGTTACATCCACACATCAGCTGCAGAAAGCAACACGAGGAGAGGACACTGCATGGACCCGAGATATCCCAAAGTCACTGATCAGGTGCTTTCAGCAACTGCCCCAGCAGGGAGATGCCTTTGTTCCTATGCATCCCTACTCAACAAGCCGCAAATGTCTCCATCTGCCAGCCCACCTATCTGCATGGACCCGAGATATCCCAAAGTCACTGATCAGGTGCTTTCAGCAACTGCCCCAGCAGGGAGATGCCTTTGTTCCTATGCATCCCTACTCAACAAGCCGCAAATGTCTCCATCTGCCAGCCCACCCATCTGCCTGCTCACTGTCTTAGAGCAAATAAGAGGAGAGGCAGAAATTTCTGAGAAATGCCCAACTGGATTTTTAGCATTTCCTGAAGCAAGAAAGACTGGAAAACTCTTTGTGGAGAAGATGTAAATGCCAGCCCTCACTGTAACTGACTCCCACTAGGCTGGCAGAGACTGCAAGATACTGTCAAGCCTTTCCTAAGTGTCACTGTTCAATTTGCTGAGAGGAGAATGGCAGGAGGTCCGTAGGGAGGGACAGACTCCCAGGCATTACTGTCACCGCCAGCAGATACTTACCTTCACAATATAAACTCTTACAAGAACCTTGATGGGTCTGTTCCTTGGAACACCCTGGGAGACCTTGGGCTCCGTGCTGGCTTCTGCAGTGGGGTAGACATAGAAGGAACCCTGGAGAAAAGACACCACAGGTAATGATTAGATGTGAAAGAGAAGATCTCAGATGGGGTTGGAGCCACCAAGACCATTCCCCCTTGCCAGCTAAGAAGTCAGAGCCACAGTTACCCTGTGCTCATGGGAACAGCCTTTTCCACAAGCTCTGCCATGCCCACATGGCCAAGGTGGTCACCCTGCAAATCAGACTGACAGAGCACTGCCACTGCCAGGTTTGAACATCTCCATACACATAAATGGACTGCAAAAGGCAGTGAGGCACCAAAGATTTTCTAGCGACCTTTTTAAACTAACCTTTATAGTTGATACTCTTGAATGGGAGGTTGGTTAGTCTTGTAAATAGGATTACTAGTTTCAGTACTACTGACATTCACTAACACTTATTTACATACTGAACATAACCAGTGGCCTCAACAAGGATAAGAGTCCCTTCATGCGTCATGTTTTCTCCTTGCAAGAGCTAAACATTTCTAAAGTAAGTGCATTTATCAGCTAACAAAGGACCACAGTACACCTGGCCATGCCTCACCGTGACCTCACACAGCTTTGCACAAATATCCTTTCCAAGGCTTTGCTGGTGTCTGCATGCTCTAAGGTACAGATCACTTTAACAGGTTGTTTGTTTTTTTTTTCACAAACTTCATTCAAATGATTCAGCACCTTGTATTTCCCCACAAAATGCTCATCCTCATGTCCATCTTCATCATCATTTGCTTTGCCACGATGAAGGGGGAAAATACACAGCCAATCTTCAAAATTACCGAACTCATTTTCCAGCTCAGAGTTGTAGATCTGAAAGAGGTAGAAACTCATTTTGGGTCTTTTTCTGGCATCTTAAAGGAGTGGAGAACCTCTTTCAGGAAAGGGAAGATCATCCTCTCCCTACCTTGACCATTTTACCACTTCCTCCCTTACCCAAGTATTACACAGTGCCAGACATCATGATTTTTCCTTTGTCTTCCTAGGCTCATCAGATGAGCACATGAATCTCAGCTGGACCCTGATATTTCACTTTTAGAACCCAGCAAGCATAGGACTCAGCAAACACTGCTGAGTCAGGTTCTCCAGCCCAATCTGAACTTCCATTGTAGTGGAAGTGAAGAGAACGTGCCCAAAGGGACAGAGATGAAAGAGGGCATATCCATAACCCCAACTCTCACCTGAAGGGTGGCAGTGAGCTTCCTCTTGGGTTGAGCAGGTTCAGTTTCAATTACTGTTTCATCTTCTGCTTCCATATCAATGTAGGCTGCATTTAAATTCCCTCCATCTGAAATGGCAATAGAAGATTATGCTCTGATCTCTCCCACCATTGCAAATGTCCATCCACGAACTACCCCCAGCAATAGCTTTGCTTTTAGCCATGCCTTTGACCTGTGTCAGGGTACTGAATGCTCAGGCTCCATTTCTACTATCCCATAGACCTCTGGGCAGTGTAGGACCTGGCTCTTCCCACAGAAGACTCACCTGCATCATTCAGGTCATCATTCTCAGCATCTTCCTCATTAATGAGTGTCTGAAACACACAAAGACAGTCACCCCACATCCCTGACAGCAAAAGCTTCTCCATCTGAGCACAGGACACTTCCAAAACTTTCCTGCCAGCAGAGTCAGCAATATGGAGCCTGAGATATTTTAGCATTAACATTATTGCAGGAGGATACCCATTGAGTGCCTTAATGGTATACCTGGTAGAAACAAATTTTCCTCTCTCCAGATCTTCCTCTTGTTTTGTTGTTTTGTTGTTGCTGTTCTTGACTGGGATCTTGGGAGGGCAAGGCAAGCAAGGAAATCTGAGGCAGACTTGCACCCATAGCCCACATTAGGAAGATGGTCAGGACAGACAGCACACAGCATGAAAGTCCCCACTCTGCATCTCAGATCAGTAAAGTCCTTTTTTCAGCACTGTCATAACAAGAGCCCAGTCATGCTGTCAAGACCACTTCAGCACCTAGCCTCAATGATGCTTCTACATCCATTACCTGTGATCTCAGACCACCTGAAGGACGCTTAATACCACCTCACTACTCTAAGTGTTCTTGGCACACAAATCTTACATCATCCTGCAGACACATGCCCCAACAGCTCCTATGGCACTCTGTGTTGCTGAAAACATCTTCCTCAAGCCGCTGTAACCACTTTTCCCCTCAGCTGGAAACCATCACAAGAGATTACCTGGTTATACAGCTCCTTCATAGACTCATAGTACTTGGACCACCAGTCTAGTTCTTCTGGATCTGGTTTCTCCTCTTCATATTCATCCTCCTTCTTTGCAAGCTTACTGATAGGAATCTTCTTCAAAGGAGCCTTAAAATCACAGAGACAAGGACTCAGATGGAGGAAAAAAACATCCAGGATACCTGCACACCCTGCGCTAGAGCCCTGGTGATCCCAGTAAAGGTTCAGCTTTCAGGCAGAGCACAGGAGGTACAAGGCTTTTTGTAGCCTGGGTTCATGCTTCACTACATAGGCAGCAGCACTCATTGCACAAGGCAGAACTCTCCTCTCTGTGCTGGAGCCCAGACATGCAGCAGTGTGAAGGAACAGCAGAAGCAGGCATGAAATGAAGAAGTGGACAGGGGAAGAGGAGATACGAGTCTAGAGACAAAGCTAGATTCCCAAACTTCAGAATACACTGGGCCCAACACATCATTCACCTTCACCAAACTCAGGGGGTGAGCACTGGGACCTGGCTCTCCAGAAGCCGGGCCAATGGTTACTGCAGTCTGAGACGGAAGATGCCGGGTTGAGAATTTCCGAGCTGAGATGAAGAGAAAGAGCATAATGTTCTCGTGCATCGATTTCTGCCCACTGGCTTCTAGTTTTGGCCCGATGTTATTCCAGAGGAGAACCATCTCTCACCTCACTGCAGTGTGATTTCTTTAAAAGCTTGTGATAGCAAGTCCTGTCAAAACCATACTGGAAATCCTAATACAGTGCTGAGACTGGCCACCACCATCTATAAGCTTGTTAGCAACTAGCAAAGAGTTGAGATTTATGAGATACACCTTTGCTTTTTTGAACCTCCACTCATCAATATTTGCTGCTTCTTCATTGTGCCCCCTTTATTTACACACTTCCAGATCAGGAGCTTTGGCTGCCGCTGTCAGAGAGCTATTTGGTGAATCCATTACCCAATGAGCAGTTCTTGACCCAGCAATGCAAGAAAAGTGGAAACTTGTTAATATGTGGTCCTAGTAGACCAGTTCACACTCCTTAAAACTTGATGGATGTCTCCATAAGGACAGCTCTCCAGCTCAGCTACACAGAGGACTGCAATAAATGAAGACAATGGTCCTCCAGAAACCAATCATCTCTGATTCCAGATGCAAAATTCCTATAGGAATTTTACTGTCTTATATTAAGCCCCAGGTAAATGGCTTGCTGGACTAAGACATCTTCATGAGCCATTCTGCCTATTCTGGTTTTCATAGCAGTAAAACAAAGAGTGGCTGAGAAAGAAATCCCAAGGAGGTTGTACATCCTCAGGTGAAGGGTCCTGTTAATGTGGTGGGGAAGCAAATGATAAGGTAACCATGGAGAGAACAGTCTGCAAACTGTCATCTGCCAGTCCCAAGGAGGTCAGACCCTACACCATTGCTTGGCTGCATCCACTTCCCAAACACAGCCTCAGGGAATCACTGTCTCCAACCCCAACCTGCCCTGTGCGATGCTTTTGGCAGCTCTTGGATGAGGACTTTGTTGCCTGGCCACGGGGATGTCTGCCATAGGCAGAATCTCTTGCTACTTCTACAGGAAACTCATCAAGCAGCTCACCTTTGGGCACATCTTCTGTTTCCTCTTCTTCCAGCTCTCTAGGAAAGAATTTCATCACATCAGACACAATGTGGGTCCCCACCAGCACAGTGCGCCCAAATGCCCGCTTTTCCACCACAAAGATGCTGAGGGGAGGGTGCAGGTAGACCAGCTCCGGGAGCTCCTGTAGAAGAACCATGCGGAAGGGTTGTGGGACCGTGGGCAATACACAGAATCACACAACTGCAGGCGTTGGAAGGGACCTCCAGAGGCCATCTAGTACAGCCCCTTGTCAAAGCAGGTTCTCCGCAGCAGGTCATGCAGGAAAGCATACAAGTGGTTTTGGGTATCTCCAGAGAGGGAGACTCCATTATCTCTCTGTGCAGCCCATGCCAGGGCTTGGGCACCCTCACAGTAAAGAAATTCTTTTGCATGTTTGCAAGGAACTTGTTGTGTTCCAGTTTGTGTCCCCTGTCCTGTTGCTAGGCACCACTGAAAAGAGTCTGGTCCCATTCTCTTGACACACAACACTCAGACATTTTTAAGTGTTGATAATATCCCATCCTCCATAATCCCAGCTCTCTGAGACTATTATACAGCCCTGCTGCATGTGAGAAGGTCTGATGAGAACTTACTCTGCTCAAAAACCAAAGCCTCATGGTGAGAGATGATGCCTGAGGCTGACCTCAGTGGGCATATACCCAAAGGCTTTGATATGCAGCCAAACTGTATGTCCCTGGAAGAGCAAAACCCTGGGGGCAGCTCCCCTCCCATTCACTCTCAGCAAGCAGATTGTATGTGACTGTATGACAGCCATGGTGCACTCCAGCACAAAAGGAGCCCCCTTCCACTCACCACGTCCATGTATTTGACCAGCTCGGTGAAGTTGGGGTTCTCACTGTAGGCCACGATCACCTCTGACTCCACCTTCTTGCCAGCACATTCAATGATCACCTGTGGCTGATCCACCTCAAACAAGTGGACCCGCTTCAGGTTCCGCAGGCCCCAGAACAGGATCTAAAGCACATGGAGCTGCTGGGCTCATTCTAGACATGCTAGGCATGCTGCCATCCATGCAGACCTTCCCAGAAGTGCCATCCCACTCATCATAGACCCCATGAGAGATATGAGACCACTCTTCCCACCCAGACACCAGGACCCAGTCTCATGCTGCGAGCACAAACACGATGATTTTGATTGTCAACCCACTGAGACAGTTTCTCCTGAATGTCAAGCACTTCCATTTCTGGCACCTGCTGGGTCTCAAACGCAGCTCCCTCCCCAAGCCCTGCCCTGTCCACAGGCAGGCTGTGCCTCCTGCTGTGGAAGCCAGCCCAACAGAAGGCAGCACACCTCTATGCGAAACTCCTTCAGCACCGGGCGGATGCCCTCCGGGATGACGAACCGTCCAGCTCGGGGGTCTCCCAGGTAGCTGGGTTCCTTGGGCTCCACATCCTCGGGCACTGATGGCTGAGCAGAGCCAGGTCACACTGAGCACCGGAAACCATTTCTTTTCCACAAATTAGCCCCTCTCCCTCTCCTCTTGGTCTGTGCATACAGGCTCTGTCCCTGGAGCCTCTCTTCAGTTGCAAGGCAGATGTCTCCACCAAACCCCTTACCTCCAAATAGCCGCTGTAATCCAGCTCGATCAGCTCAAACGTGGCAATGAGCTCCCCAGCTGTTTTGGTGCCTTTGTAGAAATCGAAGAACTGCAGAGCAGGTTTGCAGTATGGCTCATCAACCAACTTCACCTGTGGGACAGCAAAGGCCTGGCCGAGGAACTCAGGAGAGCCCTATAGGAAAGGAGGGAGAGGGTAAAAGCATCCCTGCATTACCTCAACATCATTCAGCCATACAGGCACGCGTAAGACTGCTCCTCCATCCTCTGCTCCATCCGGAGCCGGCAGCAGATGAGAGGCACCTGAAGCAGCTCCTCTTAGACTAGACTCTGCTTCAACTCAGGACTGACTGAACAAATGACTTTGGGACCATGTACCAAAGGACATCAAAGCTAGATCAGATTGCTCAGAGTCCTTCAGTCAGGGTTGGAATATCTCCAGTGATAAATATCCCACAAGTTGTCTGAACCCAGGGCCCAGCATTTGAACATCTTCAGGGTGAAAATACATAAACTTGGTGTTTTTTCATGTTGTGAAATGATTTTTCAATTTGTGTACATTTTTCAATCTGTGTCCGTTTTCTGTCATCCTGTCCCTGTGTGCCTCCAGAAGAAGTCTGGCTCCATCCTTTCTACCCACTCCCATTACCCATCTGCAGACAGCAGCAAGATGCCTTTCTGCATCCTTTCTTCCAGGCTTTCAGCCTCTCTTTGCTCTGTCCTATGCTCCACCTCCAATGAGTTTGGTGACATCCTCTGGACTGACTCCAGTATGTCAGTGACCTTCTGAGTACTGGGGAGTCCCAGACTGGGTACAGAAAAGCTAAGCTATGTGGGAGAGTCCAGTGCAAGTGATATCATTCCCAAAAGAAGCCCTAGGAAAGGAGTGTGCCTTCAAAGTACTAGTAATGAGGGAAAGGGAAGGATTGAGGATGGACAGAGGGAAAGGAACAGAACTCAAAGTCACATCATCTCCCCATGACTAAAAGCCCTCTATAGCATGAGCCCACTGAGGAAGTGGGGCAGGCAACAGGGAGAGGCACAGTTCTTCACCAAAGAGAGGAAATCCAGGATGTAGCATGTGTTTCCTCACTTGGAGCATCTCTGAGCTATCTGCATCCCGCAGCCAGCAGCTTCACCCCAGATCATTGCAAAAGGCTGCAGAAAGTCCCAGCCTCAGCCACAGCCCTCAGGACTCACTGCCACTGGATCAAGCAGGGTGATGGAAACCAGAGATGTGGCTCCTAAGTGCCTGCTTGCAGCACCCACACACTGCTGTTCTGCCTTCCCTATCTTTGAAGTGACAGCAGGAGGGCAGTGTGGCTGTACTTACAAATTTACTGTGGTTGAAGAGACTGACTATAACGACAGGGGTCTCTGTTTTCAACTCTTCTCTCTTCCCATCAATAATGAGCTGGTCAAACAGAAGTAACTCATTCCACATCGGGCTCAATGTCTCCTCCACTGTCTGCAGAGACAAGAGTTCTGAGCTCACCACAGCCCAGGGAAACAAACCACTTGCATTTGGTAGAGACTGGGGAAGCGTGGGCTGATCTCCTCCCTGCCACAGCCTCATGGAGCCAGCAGCTGGCAGAAGAGATGGTAAAAGCATGAGATAGTAGAAGCACTTGGGGTCAAACAGTAAATGCTAATCAATCCTTGGCACCATGGTCTTCCTAGCTGTTTTGTCAAACGTTCTGTGATCACAGTCATACCACCCAGAGCACAGAAACACCTTGTGCCTGGAGTTACAAAATGTCTCAGAGGACTGCCACAGCACTGTCCTGAAGGACAGGCCAAGGAAGACATGATGATTTTTTTTGTCTCCAAATATCCAAGAAGTCAAATGCAGGAGTTTAAGGGATCTCACCCTGGTAGTCTGGCAATGAGTTGAAAACACCACTCTCACAAACGGATCCGAAAGGCCATTTTCATCTGCAGGGAGGATCCCTCGAGCCTGATACAGGTGAGCTCGGAGCTGGAAGTAGCTGAAATCTGGTAAGAAAAAGAGAAGAGAGTTCTCAGATCCCTGGTCCATTCCTTCCTGAGTCCGAAAGATGTATCAGGAAGAACGTGGTAAGGTAAAACCAGGTAAGACTGGGTATATCCTCCCAAGGGTACCACTTCTAGGAGTACTCACTGCAGTTCTCAGAGGGCCAGCATGTCTCTAAAGTATTGGCCAAGCAAGAGAAGCTCAGCAGGCTCCCCAGACTCCTCAGGGAAGGGCACGATGTGAAATGTGCAGTCATCTGAGAGCACCCACCACTGGGGAGCGCCTATGGGACTCAGCAGAGTCATGCTTATTGCCAGTTTGGCAGCACACAGCACCTAGGAAGCCCTCATCCTGCCAGCTGCTCCTCCTGTGAGAGTGCAAACACGTCCTCACCAGAACAAACTGGACTTGTCTTTTCCAGTCATGCCTCAGAGATGACATAGAGCTGATGGGCCAGGTCCTACACCTCACACACCAAGCTGGGGGCAGGATCTCTCACCTCTCCCTTTGCCCACTTGTGGTTAAGCTGTGGAACTCACCATCCCTGCTGAGCCAGCTGGGAGGACTGTGCACTGAGAACTGAGCGATCTCCTGCCTGCTCTCAGAGAGGTACTTGAACTCTTCAGGCAGCTCCACCGTGCAGTTCTTTGCATATTTGGTAACCCCGAGCCACATGTAGATTTCCAGTTTGGCAAAGATCTCACCAGTGTGCAAGCCAGGCACCTGAGGGTGCAGGAAGTTTAGCAGGTTTCCCACACCTTCAGACTGCTGCTGGCCTGTAACTGGTCACAGGGCACAGGACACGTAATGCCTTGCTGGCAGAGGAAAGCATCAGTAGCAAAGCAAGAGCTGTGCTTCCTTACAGACACCAGGCTGCCAGGAAGGAGGGCTAGAAGAAAGGAGGGAGAAGCAGCACAATGCAAGCAGATACATGGGATAAACCCTACCTTTAAAAAGACAGTCTGGATCTTCGCACAGTCCTTGCCTTTCTCCTCTTCTACTACTGAGTAGAGGATGTTCTGCGCAGGGACTCTTGCGTATGCCACGCGCCGGTTGCTGCTGAGCATCCAGATGAGGACATCAGGGAGTGTGCACTGTGGCTGGGGGGAGGAAGAGCAACAATGTCCCACTGGTGGCTGCACAGCACTTTGGAGATCCAGAACAAATGATGGGGCTAAAAGTTGGGCATATGCTTCTGGAACAGCCCTGCAGCACAGCTCTGTGGGTCTCCCCGAGTTTGGTTTTCACTACAAATCAGCAGGATGCAGTCACTCTCAGGCTGGAGAGAGGGAGCCCTCATGAGGATGGAGAAGCAATACTTCCCCCACACCTCTTACAGAAGCCCAAGTGCTAATCCATGGGACAGAACAGCATGTGCAGGCAATACAACAATGCCAGTGCCAGCACAAACCTACAGATGCAGAGCAAGCTTGCAGTGGAGCACATACACAGATGGAAACAAGGAACTATTTTGAATCCTAGCTTCTGCTCTCCTTCCCCTTGTTTTTCTTGGTGTGAGTGTTTGTACTTGCACAGCTTCTTCTGGGAGTGCAAGAGGTGAAGTCTCATTCATTCCAAAGCCTATCTGCCCTACATATCTAAGGATGTGACAGTGATTGAAGTCCACTTGGTGAAAAACTTCTCCAAACTGCATCAATCTCCGGCCACTTCACTCCAGCAAACACTGTGCTCCGGTTTACACTACAAGATTTCACTTGGTTTCCTGAGCTCTTTAAGAAGAGCCAGCGAGACTCTGAGTGCAGAGAGTCTGTTACAGACTGTACTGCAGTGCAAGTCTCAATTTGCAGGAGGGGACAGGGTCAGGCCCAGTAGAAGTGCAGGCAGACAGGCAAGGCTGATTTCCAGGCAGGCTTCTCACAGCCACAATGCAGTACAGCCTGGGGCCAGGCAGAGAGAGCAGGAAGATTCTGGAGCTGACCCAGCTCTGCCTCCAAGCCTCTGCTGGGTCCTTGGACCCCTGTTCTGTCATTGCTGACCCTGCGAGAAACTGTGAAGCATCATCCTTCACAAGAGCCATTACATGAAATATGGTAACTTCCATCAGCTGAAAAGTGAGATTTTACATAGTGGGGAAAGCCATCTGAGAAAAAGCCCCATTTCAGGCTGATGAAAGCCCCAGCAGGCAGCCCAGCTCCCCCTCCTTGCCCATGCCCATGCCCTCTTCTGCTAGGAAACGGGAGCGCCCCAGGAGCAGCTGTACCTCTTGAGCCATGAAGCGGAGCTTGGCCAGAATTCTCCTCGTCTCCTTTACCTTCTCCTTCACATTGGCTCGAGTCAGCCACCGCCTCACACGGAGCCCCTGCTTCGCATACAGGATCTGCACAGAGAGCACAGCTGTCAGGTGCCCAGCCGTGACCCACATGTGCCATTCTGGCAGCACTCCTGGGGGCTCTGCGGGGAAGCAGAGACCATGCTCATCCTGCCCCATCGTGCCAGGGTCTTCACCAGCTCACTTGCCAGCTCATGAACCTGTACTGAGGTTATTGGAGCTCTGCAGACAGCAGAAATCCATGAGTTTTTGCATCATTTGGGATAGAAGGATGTATAAAAAACATTTCAGAAGATGATGGACTAAGCCTTCAGATGGTGCCCAGGAGTATTTTGGTGACTGCAGAAGTCTGGGAATTGGAAGATGAAGGAAACTGGAAGATAGGGCTAGGCTGTCACATCTGTTAATTGACAGGGTCCAGATCTGAAGATGAATTTGGTGATGAACCTGAACTAATAACAAAATCCAGAAGGAATTCAGGGTTCAAACCCAGTGTTGAGTGACCAGACCAGGAAAATCTGGAAAACTCATCTCCTGGGCCAGTTATCTCTTTCAGAGAGTCCCACACTTACCAGAGGATTTTTGCTATCACCCCATGACAATGTGAAGTGTAGCAGAGGGAAAGCAGCAGGGACCCAGACATGCCTGAATTTTGTTTCCTGCTGTTGTCATTGCATTTTGGTCAGTCTTTCAAAGCTCTGTGGTTTGATGGGGATCAGGACTGCAGCTGTGCACTGCCAGTAGAGGAAAGCTGGCATCCAAGCACAACATCTGCTTAAAACAGGAGGCAGCCACGGGCAGTCCCCATCTCTGCTCTCTGTGCTGGAAGATGCACTGCTCTAAGCAGTAAAAGCCTATGATTTTCTTGGGGTCAGCAACCCTGCCCTCAGTAGAGGGTTTGCACTAGATGATCTTTAAGGTCCCTCCCAGCCTAAGCCATTCTATGATTCTGTGACTCTATGACTCTACTGTGGGTCTTAGCTCCAAGTTTCTCTCTTAGCATCAATTCTAGCTGGTCCTCCAGAAGCACCCCTCAAAGCAAGGGTCACACTGTCTCTCCCCAACATTCCCAAACCCCACAGCTTACAATGTTGCGTGTCATGTACTTTGTCCGACATCTGTCGAGATTGTTTGGATGTGCCATTGTTTTTCTCTCTGCGCTGAGCGAATATTGTCTGCAATGAGAAAAGCATCACAGCCTCTGAAATGTGCATGCTGTAGGACAGCACTCCTCTCATAGCAGAGCCTCAAGCTCCACCTCCCTGCTACTAACCCGGATGCAACTGAAACCCCATCTCTGTAATGTCCTTTTTCCGCGAGGATTTTGATCAGAACGTGTGGCTCAGCATTGCAGGCCTTTCTTTACTGACCCCATTCAAGTTTGGGACTGACATGAGTATCAGACCCTACCAGACTGTCACAGTAATTAAAACACACCAGACTCTTAAAAGAGTGATTGAAAAGGGAGAAGGCAATGTCCTAACAGTTAGGAAACTCCCAGGAGACCAGAACATCCAGGCTGCCTGCTAGCCCTATGCTTCCCAGGGCTGTGGTCTCTCTGAGCTCACAGAGCTACAGAATCCTTTCCCCACATTGCCATGGTTCCTTTCCACTTATACTCCTTTAGAAGACAAGAGAGCAAGCTGTGTGCAGCCCAGGAAGAACATGATATAATATCCTAACCTAAAGGCAAGAAACCTTAGGAAGTCAGGGGCATGCAAACCTGCATCCAGCTACAAATTCCTCCAGCACCTCTCGGAGCCTCTCTTCTGCTTTAGCCTTTGGCCTTCTCATGAGCTTCTCCACGTCAGCCAGTCCCTGCTCCTGTGGGGAAAGCATGATATTCAGGCAGCTTGCAAAGCATGGCACAGATGTATTTGCCCCAGGCATGCTCCTCTGCAGAGCTGGGGCAGATAGAGGGCAGCAGGTCAGTGCTGCACTGCCTGGACTTTGGGGCTTAGGGATAACCTGAACACTGGTCACAGCAACACCCTGTGCCTCAGTCTTTGAGCACTCACCAAAATACATCAGTGCAAGCTCTGCTTTCTAAGTCTAAATAGGAAATACTAGGCCTTGGGAAGGGGTTTCACCCCACTATGACCATTGAAGGCTGAAAGTCCTTTTGCAGCAGCATCTCCCCTGAGCAAGACTGGCAACAGAGAAGATTTTTTGTCCCAGACCATAGCAGGAGATGCTGCCAGGGTAGGGAAGGTGAGATGGAGCCCCATAACAGATGCAGACATGCATAAGGGGTGAGGATATTTCAGCTAAGAATTACACAGAGTAACTGTGCACTATGAGAAAAGGCACCATGGCAGAAAGCCCCATGCCCCAAGAGATGCCCTGTGCATGTTACCAGGCGCTCTGCCAGCTTGACAATCCAGTTGGAAATGCAGAGTCTCCAGGTGTGATCCTCCCAGTAGCTCCACACATACACACAGGGTTTTTCATGCGTCATGGGCAGGCAGCTGTATGATCTAGGGGCAGCACAGGATGTTAGGTGTTGTGTGCATCTGTCACAAGGCAGCACTCGCACAAGGAGCAGTGTCAGGACTGTTTTCCTCACAGAGAACTGTCTGCTTTGGTCCCTGCATCATGGACATGGATACAAGCTGCAGGACTGGTCCTCTGCCATCCCAAGGCAGTGCAAGACATTTCTATCAGAGAGCTGCATGCACCCAAATGAGTGAGGCTGATGGGAGCACGGGATGCTGCTGAGATTCCCTGCTGCTACAGGAGGGACAGGGCTCCCAACACAACCACGACACTGCCAGGCCCATAGGTTGAGGAAGGCAGCATTCTCAGAGCACCTCATCATCTGTCTGTCTTGCATGCACAGCACAGAACACCATGAGCCAGAGTGCTCCTCTCCTTCCTCTGCACTGGAATCAAGTCCTTGGGATGTGGCGTGTCCACCAGATAAGGCACTGCTGGTAATGCTAGGTTACAGTTCCCTGTAGCCCTGTCCTTGGCTACCTGCAGGCATCACACAGATACTGTAGGGCCTGGCAACAGTAGCAAAGCAGAGGAAACACCTGCACAGCACTCACATTTCTGAGCAGAGTACTAACAGCATGCTGAGCAACCAAGCAAGGAAGTTCAGGTCTGGAGTGGAAGAGAGAGGAGGATTAAGAAGTACCTGTCATACTCTGTGGGCTCTGCTCTCTGGCTCCTTGTCATCGACTTGTTCAGTGGGGCTGAATCTGTGGCCAGGACCTCCACATCTAGCTCACTATCTGAACCAGCATCTAGCAAAGGCTGCTTTTCTTCTCTCCCTTCTCCCTTCTCACCTTTTTTACATTCTTTGGTCACCACCTCTTCAGCTTTGCCATAGTTTCCTTGAAGATAAATGTTAAACAGTAATCAGAAAAGGGGGCTCAGTGTTAAACAATGAGTTAGCCAGTTTGCAAAATCAGCATAATCACGCTGTCAAGAGAAGCACAGGAGTATGCACTGTTTTCAAAACCAGCACTTCAGAGCAGCATCCAACCATCAAAGCACCACATGGACAACAAGGAGGTCTGAGATGGACATGGGAAACCATAAGGAAGTGCACGTACACACAAGTTCCTGCAGATTCCACTGCTTCCACCAAATGCCTGCAAGCTCCCATCTGAACCCCTAAACTAGTGTTAGCAGCAGGAGCTCAAGAAGATGTCTCAGCACTGAGCTTCTCCAGTCCTCCAGCAACGCAGACTGGGGGTTGGACCTGCCTCTCCTACCACTGTTGCCCCATCACACATTGTCACAGCACCTCAGCATCACATGCCCAACCCCGCTTGATTGCTCTCAAACCTTTCTACTTTTTCTCATCTCCACTCCTTGAAGAGCTTCGATCACATTCCCCAGACAGGCAGATCATACAGATATCACAGAATTCCAATCCCATTGATCATACAGACTTTTAGAGTAATTGAACTACTGTGAGTACTGCTTGGCCACATCCCCCACCCTTTCTGAGCTCCTGATTTGGACACATAATTTGCATGATGCTTGGCACTGTAGGGCAGCAGTGTTGACCTGGGCTGGCTCAGGGAGGTTCACACCATTCCCACGGCTTCCTGATTTGGGACCCTGGGGAATACACACCTATCGAGACCTCAAAGCTGACAGGTTTGGAGCTGAGTGAAGAGTCCATCATCGTGGCTTCAAAGAAGGCAGCAAAGAGGAAGAATTCTTCTTTCCTCCCCAGTGCATTCTGTGCAGAGAAAGAGAATTCAACCCAAGACTAGCACACCAAAACTCTGACTCAGCAGAGAGCTGGAGAGCACCAGGTCATAGCTGGTGCCTGCCAGCCCTCTTGAGGGCTTCACCAGGGCCCTAGGGACATCAGAGGGACACTGCTGGGCTGCCAAGCTTTCCTGGAAATCTCAAGGGTCTGGTACGGAGCCATGGCTCTGGCTGATGCTCCACCATCAGCTTGTATCCAGGCATAGGCTAAAGGATCACTACTGCACCCACACAGCTGTCACTAACCCACCTGTGCTGGACTAGATGGTGACCCAGAGCCAGCTAACAGCTCCAGGGCTCCTGGGTAGAACTACATGTTCACCCAGTGATGGCCATGCCCTGGAATAGCACCCATGTGAGAGTGATGACGCATGCAGGAGTGCCCCAGCCTCACTGAGAGATGCAGTATGGAGGCTGCACATGAATCCTTGGTGCTCACAGAGACTCAGAGAGCCATGGCCAGCCCAGAAACGGGCAGGCTGGGTTTGCTCTGCCACTGTTCTGCCAGCCAGTGACTCCACTGTCTCCTCCCCACGAGCTTGTGCAGGAGTCAGGCTGGTGTGGGTCAGATCATGCCAGTGCGAGAGGACTCACCTCGGGGAGTGGATGAAGCTCCTCCACTTCCACAATGACCTCTGCAGGCTGCTCAGCCTCCTGAGAGCCCCCAGCCTCCTCCTCTCCCTGCAGTTGGATCAGCTCTCTGACTTTGGCCTTGGATTTTTTGCTTTTCTTCTTTAGCTTCAGTTTGCTAAGAGCACCCTTCATCTGGGCCCCAAGCTTCCTCTCTGCCACGCCAGGGCTGCTGAAGATCTCCACTGTGATGGCCATGAGGATGCGGCCGCGGTAGAAGATCCCCTCACCCATGCCCTCATTCAGCTCCTTGTGGATGTCCTGCAGAACTGAATTCTTGGGGGAGCCATACAGATTCACCCAGGCTGGGCCAAACGTGGGGTTAAAGCCTGCAGGGACAGGGTCTGATTACACACGAAGTGCCGCAGGGACCTTCCCTCAAGAAGACAGCCCAGGACACACATTGTGAGCGGGCTTTGGCCACACACGTCTGCATTCCACCTCCAGGAGACCATCATGGCCTGGGCAAATGTGCCCAGCATGAGGCCCCAGGGGAGCAGCCATGCCAGGCCTCACCATTCCTGCCAGAGTCCGAGATCTGCTGCAGGTCAATGTAGTGTGTGGCGATGGCTACATCACCAACATTGGCATCATCCAGCACCTTGATTTTTATCTTCTTGGCAAGAGGAGGAAACATCTCGATGAAGCTGATCTGCTCATTCCACTCAGGCTCGGTGGTATTGCTCTCCACAGATGTCTCCCCCTGGGAAGGAGGAGGTGTGAGAGTCACACAGCCCCAATCAGAGCAGCAGCCACAGTAAGGGATGCCTCTGGGCCTCCCTGGGGATGGCTCATCCCTGTGCTCTGCCTGCAGATGGTGCTGGGCAGGATCTGGAAGTGGTCAGGTGCCTGCCTCTTCCCCCCCAGGTCCCAGCTATTGCTCTCTGCCTTTCATCAGGGGGTCAGTTCCAAGGTGCTGGCCATGCTCTGCACAGCCAAGAGGAACACTGGCCATAAGCAGGCAGCACCAGCAGACCCTGGGATGTCCCTGGGAGAGCCACCAGGCTCATTGTGTTGCCCACGGCTGGCTGGCCCAGTCACTTCTCATCTTAATGGGCATCACAGGACCACAAACCTCAGCTACAGGTGCAAGAAAACGGCTATTAGCTAAATAAACTCTCCCAAGGGTTCCAGGATGAATCTGCTTCACTTGTGGAGGACTTCTGCACTAGCATTTATTTGACCTTCTCCCTGTATTTAGGTCTGGGTTCTTCCAGTCTGTCTCTCTGGGACTGCCACATCCCACAGCAAGTCAGCACCCAGACAAAGGAGGAGCAGCCCAGCCTCAGCAGACTCACCTGCTGCCCACAGAATGAGACTTGTACATAGGGGTCAATAAACACATTCTTCTCCCCTATGATCTTGGAGAAACCACCCATGATGCCTGCACTCATGCTGGGCAGACCCTCAGCACGATATAGCTTGATGCAGACCCTGGCCCAGGGTCTCTCTGCAGGAACTGTTTTAGGCAGCAGTAGGTTCCTGAAAGACAAATTCATGTTTTCTAGCTCTTTCCTGCAGTCCAGAAAATGTGATGCCGAGAAACATCCTGGCTGGCAGGACGTTTGGATCCTGCCCTGTCTAAGGTCTGCCCCATCAGAAGGGGGAATGATGGGGAAAAATACATAGTGCAAGGAGACACTTAGCCAGGCAAACCCTGCTGCACTCACCTTTCAATGTCCTCAATTCGGCTGCTGGAGGAGGTGGGAAGGGAGCCCACAGTGTCTCCACGTGCGCTGACAGAAATATTGCATTTCACAAAGCCTTTCACGCCTGCCCGGGTGTCTGTGGGGTCACTGATAACAGCCCACTTCTGGAAAAACCTGTGGTCTGAGAGAAGGAAAGGGGTTCCTTTTGGAAAGCCTGGGTTACCGCTTCACACCCAGCTACATCTGTGCAGTCACTGCCCCAACTCTCCTTCTGAAAACATGAGAAGTCTCACCAACCTTCAGAAAGCCAGAGGAGGAGTGAGTGTCATTATGTGAACTAAATGATTTAAAGACAGGGCCCTCACCAGATCCAGCAGAACCCAGAAGAAACCTCAGCTTCAAACGAAGCATGGGGCAGGAGCAGCCATGCAGCTGGTACGCATACCTGGTTGGTTGTACACAGTCGCAATGTCCATCCTGAACGTTCCTATGCATGTTCCAAAGAATGGTATCTTCTTTGAGTGGAAAACCTGCAGACAGCATAAACTCAAGAGATGTCTGCAGCTGGGAAACATATCCAGGCATCCCTAAGGAGGACAGGACTGCTAGGAGATACCCGTTCCAATTCGTAGCTCAGGCAGTGGCTGAAAGCCCATCTGAGTGAGCCCCAGGCCAGCCCCATTCTGACCAGCCATTCCTACAGAGCCTCCCAGCCCACAGCCCTCAGCCAGATTCATGACTTATAACCAAGGCAGCCTTAGACAAGTTGAACAGGTACAGAGGAACGGGGCAGCCCTGCTTTCCCACAGGGCCTCCATTTGTCTACACCAGGCCAGCATCCCTTCCAAAACCTGAGGCACGCTCGGTGCTTGCTGAGCCCACACTGCCAGAAGGGGTGTGCAGTCTTTCACAGCCTTGCACAGAAATCGCATGACAAAGGAGATACTGGCTGGGTTTAGCTGCCTTCAGAAAAGCCCCACGGGGCTTCGGACCAGGGGGTTTTGAGGCCACTATCTGCCTGCTTATAGAGGTACAAACTGCCCTTCCTTTGCCCATGACCCCTCCTTTGCCAATAGCTCCCAGCATCCACACAAGATGGGCAGGCTGTACCAGTTACAGATGAACAACCAAGAGGGGAACATACTTACCGAAATCTCTATGAGTCTGTGAAATAAAACTTCCCTTGGCTCACGGAATTCAAACAAAAAGTACTGAAAGGGGAAACAAAGACAGCTGAGCCCTGGGGTCCCAACAGGACTCCACAGATGCCTTCTCCTGAGAGCAGTTGCACCAAGAGCACCCCAAGTGCTCGGCTGCTGGCACCAGCACCGCGGTGATGGAGCCTCTGTCCATAGCACACACCTCATTGTAGAAGGGACAGTTTGTTGACTTCTGTGTTGCCGTGTGTCTCTTCTCCTCCCCAACTCTGACTACCACAAAGGGGTTAATGTTCACCCCCACCAGCTTCTGTGCTTCGATGATATTAATTCCAACCTGAGGAAACATGGGAGAAAAGCACTGGATCAGCACTCCGTGCATCCCCAGCTCCATCCTGAGCTTGTTTCAGCAATATCAGTGTGCAAACCTGCAGGGCGCCCCAGTGCAGGTCTGGATGTTCAGGGTAGGCCTGTGCACAGTTGCTGAAATCTGCTTCAGCCAATACCAAAGCAGACATGCTCCTTTCAAACAAGCCAGGAAACGAAGCACCTCCGACAAGAATCTGTCACCTCCCCAGCAGCTCTGCTCCCACAGGGCTTTGGAGACCAAGAGGCCACGAAGTCATGGCCTCTGTGTGGTGGGCTGCACAGAGCATTTCTGATAAGATTCTGTTTGTATCTTCTATAGATACTTTGAATCCTAATTAATTAGATAGACAAGGCTGAAAGGACCGGAATGTGGCTGCCTCATTTGCTATGACTGGTTTCAGGTCTTAAGACACGGGAAAAATGTTCTCACAGTACAGTACAGTCATTAGGGTGAAGAGTAATTGCATCAAGGAAAGGAAGGCTGGAAATTCCCCCCCCACGGACGCTTTCTGTTGAGTGGGTAAGTTCTAACCCTGAAAGGCAGATGACTCAAATCCAAATCCATGTTTACTGAGAACCAAGGAAGTATCTGAAGCCATATCCAAGCTATGAGACCCAGCCCCAAAACCTGCACGGCCGAAGATGAGACTGAACTCCATTTCCAAACTTTGCAGAGGTTTCAAGTAAATCTGTGGTCCAAACTCCCGGAGTGTCTGAGGGAGACCCTGCAGCAGCTGTCTCCTCCCAGCCATGTTCCACAGGTGTCCTTAGTAAACTGGGACAGGTCCTGGTGAGGGTGACATGCACATGCCCTGTCCAGCTCTCCAGAGCTCCACTCAGGCAACATTTTGCCACCATACATGGGGCTGTAATGCCAATTTCCTTCTTCTGTTTGCTCATCCTTTGGGGTCCCAAAAGAAATCCTGCCCTGAGCTGGCTGATCATGGAGCTAGTGCTCATGGGTGAGGGAACCTCACACCTTGCCTGGGAAAGCCACACAAAGCAAGGTGTCTTCATGTCAGAGCTCTTAACAGGGTATTCAGCAGCTGGAGAATGCCATGCCCACAGGAAGGCAGGGAGGGATGGGCTGCAGGGGCAGCTGCAGGGACACACACGCAGTGCTGCAGTACCTGGAAGCTCTGTGGGGTTGGAGTGGCAAACAGGTCCCGCGTGGAGCAAATTCTGGAACGGCTGCACAGAAACACAACCTGGATGAGCTGGTCCCTTCATCTACATGGACCTTGGTGAGACCCCACCAAAGGAAGGAACTGAAAACGCAGAAAAATAACAGCCTCTTGACAAGGAAGGAGCAAACGCCCAACAGTTCCATGTGGGATCTCCAAAGGATTCTGACGTTTTGTGGAAACAGAAAGCTTAGAGATACAGGATCCCCGCAGAACCCACCCCAGGAGCTAGCACCTCCCACCTCTTCCCATACATAGGGAAGAGGGAAAAGCACACCACTGATACCTCTTCACAGGGCTGAACACAATGCCTGACACCTCCACGTCAGACACATCGTAGAAGTCTTCTTCCTCCTCTTCCTCCTCCTCCTCAGTCTCCAGGCCCTTTGCCAGCTTTCTGCCCAGTGCCACAGCCCTCCTGTCCAGTTCACTTGCTCTTGGCCCCTCAGCTGCCCTATAATCCCCATGTCACATCATCACCCTCACTGCTGAGCAGATTGTGCACTTTCCTCTGCTTAGGAGTGTGAGTGGACAATCTCAAGTGGAGATACTTACTCCAGCTCCTCAAATCCAGGATTGCAGATGATTAACTCTGAACTGTAAGAAAAAACAGATGATTTACTGAAAGAACAGTGTTAGAGCTCTTCCCCAGTGCACTGAAATAACAATGCCACAGTCACAATCCTGCTTGTCTCTTGGCCACAACACGAGGATCCTCCAAAATGATGATTTTCCTCTTCCCACCCTACATGCCTTCTGCTTCATCTCTAGGCCCTTCAGAAGTGATGCTCTTTGAAGCCTGTCATCACGTCTCCCCAGACACCCACTGGCTTTGGACACCACCTGCGTCCAGAGTTCCTGGGGTTAACGTGGTCCAAAGCCACAGCACTGGAATCACAAAGTCTTAATCCCAACTGCCAGGAATGTTGCAGAAGAGTCCAAGTGGACTCCTGGGGTGAGGTGGTTGCTCCAGTCAACCTCATCTGTGTGAAGACAGGGTGTTTTCCTTACAAGAGCTCTGGTTACTTACTGCAGCTGTAGAGGAGAAATGCATTGACATGTCTAGGGGTGGAGAGTTGATGGACTGGGTTGTATCCCAAATGGCTCTGGTTGTCCCTTGACTTAGGCAGTTTGTACAAGCTACCTGGAAATGCTCTTCTCCCAGGACTTCAGTACCTGTCCTTCATCTGATAGACAAAGTCCTCTTCGATCCAGGTCCCAGCTGAGCCCTCTGGAGGTTGGTAGCGCAAATCCAACTCAATATAGATCTAGAACCAAAAAATTAAACCTCCTGAGAGCTCAGCAGACACAAAATATCTGTGTGAGTGTCAAGGAAAAGGATAAGAAAAGTGTGGAATGAAAATATAGTGAGAAGCTGGCAGAGAGAAGGCAAAGCAACCATCTCCCATCCTCTGAAGGGGATGTAGGAGCTGAGCCCACAGCTCAATCCCTGGCAGAGGCACATTTTCTGGGAGGAGAAATACAACCCTGGGAGGCAGGAATGCAGCTGCTGGGAAAGGCAGTAGCAGAAGGTGGGTGTAAACAGTAGCCTGGGATCAGGCTGGGTAAAGAGCAAAGGGTTTGAAACCCCATTAAAGCACTAGGAAAGAAAAAGGGACACAAATTACTCCAGCCCTAGATGTGCCAGGAAAGATCAGGACTCGGAGCAGCAGGGATGGGTTTGTTCCCAGCGGGCTCCTCCCTCCCTCAGAGATATTTCTTTTCCCAGCTGAGCTGAGGACAGCGGCTCCAGCTGTTCTGGTTATGCCCAGCCCAACGCAGTTGAGAAATGAAGACTTGTGTTTTTTCAGGCTGGGTCATCAGCAAGATTTCCACTGTTAGCACAAGGGAAGAAGTGGCTGGCTGAGTTTGGGCCGCAGGGCAGTTCTGACCTTACAGCAGCATCAGTGCCCCAGCTCAATCCCTGCAAATCGCCCCCAGCTGCTGAAGGGTCAGCTTTGCCCTGCTCCCTCTGCCAGCACGGACGCTCCTGCAGTGAGTTGCAGGAGGCTGAAACCACCTGGCAGCACTCGACTTCACCGTGGGTTCGTGGTCACAGCACTGCAGGGTGACTCAGACCGCCCGGGAAGGACAAACAGGGGTGCAGCGCTGCCCTGGCACCCAGCCCCGTTGCCTGCTACACCCACTTCCACCTGGGAAGCTCCAGAGGTTTCTCACAAAGCATTTCTGAATGCTTCTGGGGCTTTTCACCCGCTGAGATGAGTGATGGAGCAGTGCCCATCCCTGGGCTGCCCGGGCAGGGCTTACACCAGTGATGCTATGGTTCCTGTCCACGAGGGCTTCCCGGAGGATCAGGCGCCCGGATGTCATCAGGTGCTGGAGGCTGAGGACGAGGGTGCCAAGGAGCCTGTAACAAAATCATAGGCTGTACCAACTTTACACACAGCCATCTGTGCTCTCACGTGCCCCGGGGTTTCTGGCAGCACCAACCGCTGTGCGCTCAGCCTGCAGAGAGCAATGCTTAACTCGGAAATAAGCCCAGGACCACAGCAATGTCTGCAGCAAATTGGGCCCAAATCTGCCCAGTCCAAAGGGGCTTCTCACTGGGGAAGGACCCTCCTCACTCCCTGCAAGTGGCAGTCATGTACATGGAGTTTTGCAGCTCCCACCCCACCTCGTGTCACCACTGGTCAGAGCCACCAGTGTTTTGTCCCCCAGCTCCCTGCGGCAGCTGAGCTGAGTGTGGGGTGAAGTACTCCGACCTCTGTCACCCAGCTCTGCTCTGCTCAGCAGCAGCAGAGGAGCACAGATGGATGCACCAGTCAGGGCTTCCCCCGTTGGACTTCTTTGCTCAGCACCATCATGTTCTGGTGACTTGCTGTTGTTTATCAATTTGTTCTACAGAAGTTCCTATTGACATTTCAGCCACAGACAACTCCTCTGATCCCTCTCCCATAAGGAAAGCAGCCAGTAAACACTGACACGAAGTTCACCGACATTTTTCTACTCCGGCTTTAAGTGTCCTGCATGTGCTGAACAGATTTGTTTCCTCCACACCCATCCTGTCAGGGATGTGATGGCTTTGAAAAGGTTGGCACCATCAGCCATCCCTACGCAGCCATCTGTGTTGATTTTCCTTCGGTTCTGACAAGTTACCAAAGCTGGCACCTTCCCTGCAGACATGCTCCTCTGCTCCCCCCCCCGTGCTCCACCATCACTTCCTCCATCTGTCACCTCTGCTCTCGGGTTTCCTAACCCACTGGTCCAGCTGCTGAGCTCGGAGCACTGCCACAGCTGCTTAGAAGTGTGTTATATTCTGACTGATCCTTTAAATATAAATTGCTGTGTTCTTGAAGGTTAAACCCAGTGTCACAGACATGGGGCTCAGTTCCCCTCATCCCAGCTGGGCTGCTGAGCCCACTTTCCCTTTGTCCCCGTGGGGTCTTCTCTGGACCCTCCTCACATCTCTGCAATATGCTGGCACAGTGAAACCACCACCCTTATTTGACTCCACATATAAAGCGCTGCTGCTGCAGCAGAACAACCAGCTCATCCCTCTCCTATAACTTGTATCCTGTATGTCTCCCTCCCACCATCTTGACAAGAAACGTTTTCCTCCCCCATATTAAGCCCAGCACACCAACACCTAAAGGACCTACCTGTTACTGAACATTTTGCTGCAGTTATAAACTTTGACAGACAGCATCTCCCCCGCACCGAGCTTCCCATAGTGAGGCCAGCGGAAGAGCTGCAAGCAAACAGAGCACAGCGGCCCGCTCAGCTCCCACCACCTTTGCAGCACCAGGAGGCTCTGTGCAGGTGCTGGATGGAGCTGAGCTGGCAGCAGCACGACTTTCACCCAATACTGAGCACTGTGATGGGGCCCATACAGCACTGAGACCACCACCAGGCCCTGCCCGGAGCACCCAGGTCATAGGAAGCTGTGAGTTCAGCTCACTGGAAGATGTGGGACTTCTGCTCAGCATTTTATTAGAAATATCAGGCCCCGTGGGCACCTGGAGAATATGGCAAAGCCAGCCTCAGACAGGACAGTGCACAGAGAGGTGTTTTGTTACGGCCATTTACAGCTGGACTACATGCAGGACCTCCTGTCCCCACTTCCTGGCTCCACTTGGACTAAGCTCCTGCTGGGAGGGCAGCTGCTCCAGCTCACCTCTCCTTCCCACGTCTGCAAAGCATTTCCTCACCAGCAGCATTCAGGATGTACCATTTTTTCAGCCCTTCGTTTTATCTCTGTACATCAACCTTCAGCTAAGGACAGCGAGCTCTGCAGCACTGAGCCCACTGGAGGCATTTTGGGGCAGGCTCATTTTCTGTCGGAGCAACCAGGTTCTCCAAAAGACAGGTTAGATGAATTGCTTGCACACCGTGGACACCAAGGAGCCCCGGGTAACACAGAGGCCTCGGACGGGGCAGGACATGACAGACAGGACCTTCCCACCAGCCCTGGCAGCCAGGCATCACAGGCTCCAGGCACAGACCAGCGGAGATGGGCATGGGGGGGGAAGGCAGGAAGGCTTCCCATCCTTCCCGAGACACGTGCCCCATCCCTGCGCCCCATCTGCCCGACCAGGCACCCGCCGAGGTGTGCTGCATCCTCATCCTCATCCCTATGCCGTCCCAGTGCACTGCCGCCCCAGTCCTCACACAGCGGCCGTGCGCTCACCTCGCCGAAGACAGCCTCCGCGCCGCAGCGGACCTTCCTCGTCTTCTGGGTGAAGCCTCGGGAAGCAGAGGGGAGGTGTGAGGCTCCATCGGGCCTCCGCCCCCCCCCAAGCACGGCGGACCCATCCCCCCCTCCATCCCTGCCCACCTCGGAAGCTGAGCTGCACCTGCCGCTCTCCGCGGCCGGGCAGGTGCGAGAGCCGCCGGACTGCGACGCTGAGCGCCATGGAGCCGGGGGCACTCGGCACCGCCCGCCGTGACTCAGTGCCGACTCGCCCGGCCGGTTGGGCAGCCCGGCCCGGCCCGCTCCGGGCACGCAGCTCCCGGCCACGGAGAGCCGGGGAAGGGCGTCGTCCTCGCGCCGTGGGGCAGTGCCGCGGTGCTGGGACAGGGAGCGAGGCCCCACCGCGGCGGCCGCCTGCAGAGCTCGAGGGCACCGGGGTGAGGGTGCTGAGGGGCACCTCAGAGCCTGGATCTGCCCGCAGGGAAGCTCAGCACCCAGAGGTGCTGGAACCCAGACGCGTCAGATGGGAGCGTGCGCGGAATCGGGAGCTCGGCGGGATTTTGCGAGTGTTTCTTTTCCCTCTGGAGCTCCCGCTCAGCACCCGGTGCCAGGACACCTGCCCGTGCACGGGGACACGGCTGCTAATCCGGCTCCATAAACAGCGAGGAGCGAATCATGCCTGGGCAGTGCCGGGCTGCCCCGCAGCGAGCCCTGCCGTCACCCCCCTCACCTCCATCTCACCCCGCAGAGCCGGAGCGCAGTGCCGCGCTGAGGGGCCGCCCCTCGGGCAGCAGTGGTGGGCTCCGCTGCGCAGAACCCAAACGAGGGAACCGTTGCGTTTAGGGCAGCGCAGACCCCACCCCCGTTGTGGCTGGAGAGGTGCAGGAGTGTATCGCTGGCTGTGGAACGAGATGCTCACCGCACAGATGTGCTGCTGGAGGGCGATACGGCGCTTGCTCTGAGCAGATCCTGCCACCCAGAGCAGTCGCACCGTTTGCATTCACCTGAAGACGGTGCCTTGGCTTTGGTGAACGGGTGAAGCTGCCAGGGTAAAGCACAGCCTGCACCAGGAGGGAGCACGGTATGGGCACAGCAGGGCATGGAGTGTCACGGCTGTTACTGTCAGGTGTCCCAAAAAGAGGAACTATCCTTGACAAGCTCTCCCATAAAGGTTTGCATTTATACAAAGCCCCAAGGCTGCAGTCTCTTTGGTGACAAGCCCACAGGTGCTTGCTCAGCACAGTGGGTGCCTGCCTCACTCTCCAGTCAACATCTGACAGCCAAGAAGTGTGACCCAAGCTCCTCTCCTGACAACCGAGGTGGTGATAGTCTGCCCACTTTACTAAATGAGGCAGGGCTGCAGTCATCATTACAGTCACTTTCACCCCCAGGAGGCTGTGCTGAGTCTCCCACACTGCAGCAGCACCAAGCATGCTGTGAGCCTGCATTCCAGCTACGCCCAGGTGGCAGGGAAAGTCACTCCTATCAGGTCCAGCATCTGCAGTCACCTCTGCCAGCTGAGAAACATGCTTCGAAGCTCCGCTGGTAGCTCGTGAAGACCCATTCTCCTTTTAAACATACATTTAAAAAGGGGAGGCACAATGTGTCTCTGACTATGCATTATGCATAGGGCTTATACCACTAACACGCTCATGACATCCTGCCAAGGAAACCATTCACAGAAAACACTATGCAAAGCTGCTGGTATTTGTTCAGCCAAAGGATCGTTTACTGCTGCAAACCTCCTTTTAAGGCCACCATTAAAAGAAAGAAAGGAAGGTGCAGTCATACACACAAGCCAGCCTCGGATCTGTTTGTACATATAACAGAGAGCTCCGCCTACAGGTTGTAAGCAGTGGAGAGCACGGGTAGAGGATGCCCTCAACCACAGCACAGCTTCTCAGAGCTACAGCCTGGCCGTTCTCCTTCCTCTCTTCCATACTTGTAACACATTTTAGTTTATGCAGCCACTGAACAAGAGAGATTGCTTGCTTTCTAAGTGCGAAAAAACTGGGTGCTGCGGGCCAGCTAATGGACTAGGTGCGTCCAGCTTTCTCTAGAGGGAAGTACAGTACCAGGTACTACAGGGCTGTAGAACCTGGCAGAACACGTGGTCAAAAAACCTACATCTGAATGCAAAATTAACTAGTTTGGGGTCTTTTTTTTGCTCATTAGTGATCCCAGACCCACTGCCCCTCAAACACATGCTGCATTTAGGTGACACTATCAGCCTCGCTGAGTTTGCGGAGTCGCACCCAGTCCTGCTTACACACAGGTTTGCAACCAGGCCGTTCCATAGGCTGAATCACCAGGGCAGTTCTCCAGTTTCTTCTCACAGCTTCCTGGTGTATCAGTACAACCGACAAATCCCTTCACAATCTCACAGTAAGCAAAAGCTCACCTCAGTGTGGGACAGGGCTGCAGGATATACATTCAGTCTCTGTGATTAACAGGTTACAAACTAATGCTGATGGACACCCTGCTCTGCTCTGCAACTGCTCACATTCAACTGGAGTGCGAGCACCAAGCTAGAGCTGTGCTGAAGACCTTCCATAAGCCACAGCATTGCTGAAACAAACAAAAGCCCAGAAAGGAAACAAAAGTCACACACGTCTGTAAATCAAAGCAGATCATTTACTTATGCAACTCAAAGTGACCACAACTTGTAGTGCAAGCTCCTTTCTTTTGAAATGAATTCTCTCCAGTCTCAAAGACATTGTGCTTTGCTAAGTCTGCCTACTTACAATGCCCAGTCCATGAACACGTGCTTCACGTTTCTGAGGATGAGGAACCACTTGCCTGCAGTTCCAGATAATGACTTCTTCATTTTGTAATTGCTGGGATGCTACGGATATCACTCAAAGCAATTCCAATTTTGCATTTGCTGGCTTCTGAACATCATATAACTCATTAATCCCCCCCACCCACAAATAAACAAAGTGCAGCATTCTTAAATTGCAACAACAGCTCCAAGCCAAAGGCCATCACAGAATTACATTCTGCTAGTAGATAATAAAAATAAAATGATTACAAAGTATGGTAACAAATTTAAAAATAAATGTCTACATATAAAAATATACTGATGCTTTATGAAGGCACAGGAACTACCTCAGGCACCCAACCAACAGACTTTGGTACCAACCAGTACAGAAGGGCCCCCATTCCTAAGGCAGCTTGGCATAAGGAAAGAACTACCAAGGAACTAACACATGGCAAGAATCTTCACAATAAATATGTCTGTGCTAACAGTGGAAGCAGCACTGCGTGAGCAGTTCCATGCAGGTGCCCACTTTGACAGTGAGCAGCAGGCGGGCTGTGCCAAGAGACGAGGCATGGTACGATGTGTCACCACTTCAAGATGGAAAATCATCGAGGTCTGCTTTCCTCTGACAAGAACTGCCAGCAGTTGTTTGTTAGTTTTTTTAATATTTACATTTCTTCCAGTTGGGAACAGGAAATACCAAAGACACAGAGTACAAGCAGATAAGAGGATCAGTATGAGTGGTACAACCTTGAGGCTCTGAACACCCCAGAGTACACAAGGGAAGAATGCGTGTGCAGGCAGCTCTCCTCACCCCAGTGATACATATGGTCGTGGTGAAGATGCAGTCTACATCTTCTTTATGTCCAGCAGCCTCACAGGTGGCCAGCCCTGCAGTTTGTAGTAGGACACCAGCTGCTTCGGCACTTCAGCCAGAACCACCTGGGAAAGAGCTTCCCGAGGAGCCTGCGAGGAACAGCGAGAGCAAATCAAGGATACTGCAGGGTGAAGAATTACCACAGCAGCGATGTACTCCCTTCAAGTATTCAGACTGCAAACCCCACCTGCCTGGTATGCGAGGCTGAGTTTGAGAGCTGCAGGACCAGGAGCACTTCCAGTCAGCCTCAGTGAGCACTGCTGCTGACAACCATGTGTTCCCAGCCCTGCACTGGACACCCAGACTCACGCAGCCTTCATATGGCCCAGATCTGGGTGGGAAGCTGCCCCAGCCACTTGCAACCTTGTCTTATTTTCGGTTTCACTGCACAACGTGCATGAACACCAGCATCAAAAGAAGACGTAGGGAGAAGCTGGGGAACAACAGGATTGTTTTCAACAGCAGGGAAGATTTATCTCAGCTTAAATCACTCATGGAATCACTCATGGGACTCAACAACAGAGACTGAGGCAACATGATTTCATTTCCTTTCCTAAATGCTTGTATCCCAGGAGAGAAAGCTTCTTTATTTGAACTCTGCAATAGCCAAGAGATATTATCAACAATACAATGAGAATTCTTCAGCTAAAGCTGCAAGAGCTTTGTGACAAGGCACAGAGTTTTGAACACAGAAGCATGTCACAGGTCTCCCTGGGAACAAGCAATTTAGGAACTTCAACCATACATACATTAGACACCTTTTTCTGTTGTTGTTGTAATGCCTGAATATCTATTGGCAGCAGAACTCCCACGAAGTTCAAGACAACTTACATTTCTGAATTGTCGGAAAGGCACAAACTGAACGATGTCTCGTGCAGCTGGCTCTCCTGTTAGGGATTTCAGGACACCATTGTCCCCATCAAGAAACTCCATTGCCTTGAAATCAGCTTCACCAACTCCAACAATAATGATGGACATTGGCAGCTTAGAGGCATTAACGATCGCTTGCCTAGTTTGGTCCAGATCAGTGATCTCTCCATCGGTGATGATCAGCAAGATAAAGTATTGCTGAAAAACATCAGAAAGTACTCAGTTACAGAGTTCAACATCATAGCTCACGTAATAGAAGGCAAAGGGAGAAATTTCTGACTCTCAAAAAGCAAGCAGATCTTCAGTGAAAAAGACAAAAACGAAACATTAAAAGGGAATAAATATAAGTTTCCTTTTTCATATGCATACCACCTTCTCCTGTGCACTTCAGATTTCCTCTGTGTTAGATCAAAGATAGAGGCTTAAATTCAATCCATAAAGAACAATCACACCCATGAACAGAAATCAGCACACAGCTGCATACAGCACTCACTGACAGATGCTGCCTCATCCACTGGCATCTCAAAAAAGGATAAAATATATTATTTAATATTTGCAACTCAAACAAGTCAGGTTTGATGGGATCCTGGGCAGTACGGTCTGTGGGTGGCAACCAGTGCATGGCAGGGATTGGGACTGGGGAGCTTTGATGCCTCTTAAAACCCAACCCATTCTGTGACTCTATGTTTTTAATTATCAGTAACGTAAGTGATAACTATTAGAAATCCAAACATATGGCAGCAGCAGATGTCATGACATGGAGACACTCCAGAGGTGACACAGAAGGGAAAGAACACAAACTTTTATAGAAGAAAAAAAAATACCTCCATAAGCCAAAACATTGGAGAGATAAAGTGTTTAAAATTCTCCCTCCTTTCCAGAGGATAAGGTTCAGCACCTGACTCTGAAACCTGCAAGCACTGTTCTACAGCAACTATCTACAGACTCAACATGAAACCAAAAGATATCAGAGACTTAGAATGAAAATAAAACTAAACTTACAATTCCAAAAGCCAGTTAATATAAGTTTACAGTGAATGCCCCCCATTACTGGCATATCCTTTACTTATTTTTTCCATTAGTAAGAAAAAGTAGAAACATTCAACATCTGGACAAAAACGCAGACGTTTCTCCAAGGGTTTGGATAACCAAAAAAATACCCATGCCCTCAGAAATGTAAGAAGAGTATGCCCCTAGACCAAGAACTTCACTGTGTGGGAAATCAACTGCCTACTTAAAATCAAAACCCTGATACAGGTGAGTATCAGAGTGTACATCAGGATTCCTTCCAACTAGGTATTCAAAATGAAATCAGTTAAATGCATCAGGAAATAAGCCTTTCATCCTTAAGCACAACGAATTAAATTTGAAGAGATGAAGTTGAATATTAAAAGCAGCCACGGCATGCAAGCACACAAACAAGACATGCAGTGCAGCCACAGGAGCAAGCATGGACATTCTGCAACACAGCATGCTGATCCACCAGCTCTCCAACTGCTTTGTTAGCATGGCCCCCTGGATATCTTGATTCTCCATGCAAACACAGTGGGACAAATAGTCCTCTGACATTTTTCAGTTCTTCTTTGAGTACATTCTTGAGAGCAAAAGCGCTTAAATAAAATATACAGGCCCCTTTATACTGCATGCATTCTCTAGAGGTGATGGAGCCTAGCAAGAGAGGTTAGGGTGACACAACTGCTGACAAAGTCCAGTTGGTCTTTGCACAGCATCCCTGCATACTTCACTGGTAAAGGCTCATATCAATGTCAACTTATCAACCAAGAGAGTATGAGGAGTCTCTGGAGGCTGGTAAGAAAGGACCAAACTGAAGACCTCAAAGAAGGAGGAAAAAATCGCTTTTCCATTGCATTCTATCTCATCATAAACAGAGGAAACAGAAGCATCACCCAGATGCAGATCCAATGGGAAGGACATGGACTCACAGAAGCAGTTCTCTGTTGTGCTGAGTGTGCAGCAAATCTTGCCACGTGGTTTATAATAGGAGAGAAATTGGTTGGCCCATAAAGTCGGATCTGAGGAAGGATCTGACGGTAGGCATCAACTATTCCTTGGATTCCTGTAACACAAGGAAGACAAGCAGCCTCACAATTTCTCCTGTAATTATTTAAAGCATCACCAAATAGTATGGCAAAAGGATAACCATTCAATTGGTGAACTAAAGGACAAAACAAACAGCTGGATAAGAGTGAACATACAGAGCACAGGGCTGAAACCAGCGGACATCTGCAGAGACAAGACTTTCAGATTTCAGCCCTGCTGTATATCCTTTACATTACTCTTTGTGACTCTAACATAATAGAAGGAATGGAAGCTGAGGGGAAAATAATCCAGCGAATGCATACTGGTGATCTTGTCCTGTTTATCCTGTCATTCAGTTTCTTTTAAATGATTGCAGTCTAATCAGAGCAGGTCACAATTTCCCCAGAACTGTTAACTGCTTGTTTTTCTCATGTGCAAGATCCTGGAATTAAATGTGTTTTTTTTTAAAACCAGAAACATGAGTCCTTAAGGTTTCACCTATACAAGAAGTTTCTCTCACATTAAAAAATTTTGATTAGAAGTCAGATTTTCAGTGGTTTAGACTCTTGTGTAGATCCATTTAAATTGCCCTACAGACTGGCTTACACTGCTACACTTTCATTTGCCATTGCCCACCACATGGGTTTCAGTGTTTTAATTCTCAAAACTACTGCAAAAGTGCTGTCACAGAGCAACAGCACAGACTGCAGTGAGACAGGCAACGTGGAACTGAGCAGGGAAATGTTTGGACATTGATTCTCAGATTCCATTTTTTGTTGACCTTAGACTAAATTAAAAAGAAAACAAAAAAACAGAGGAAAAGCCATTTACTCAAGAACAATTCCATGTCACTGCTTGTCAAGAGAGTCCTTAGGAGTTTGTAATCTGGTTTACAGACAAGCCAATAAAAACAGCTGAAATAACTACCACAGAAGAATGTGGCTTTGAAGAAAATAAACATTTTAAACAATCCTTAAAAAATAACACATGAACACTGATAATGCTGAAGAAGTAGCCACTGTCAATAACAGCCTTAGCAGATGGTAGTTTTGGAAGTGTGACTAACACAGACACACTGCTGATCTGAATTCACTGCCACCTATTTCTTAAAAAGAAATAACCAAGTTGCAGCAACAAAAATTTCAGCAAACTGACAGAAGCACAGGCTGGTTGAGTTTCAAAGGGACCTCTGGGGAACATCTCATCCAAATACCCTTCTCAGGCAGGGTCACCTAGAGCCAGTGTCCCAGGCCCATGTCCATGACTTCTGAAGATCTCCAAGGAGGAAGACTCCTCAACCTCTCTGGGCAACCTGCTCCAATGCTCTATCACCTGCACAGTCCAGAGGTGCTTCCTGATGTTCAGAACCCCACATCTCCCAGCTCTCTATGTCCCCAACAATCAAACTTAACCTAGACCATTACAATGGAGCCTATGCAGACCACACAGAAGTCTGCACCGATAGATTTTCACAGTCAGGTGAGAGTACACATAGCTTGTTGGATGTCTTCATACTGCAGTATGAAGTCTTCATATGCAGTTATGAAAGGAATGAACACTTTAAACATCAGTCCCTCTCATCAAAATATTTAATAAAGAGGTGTCCTCACCTTGACAATAAGGGTTGTTGGGATTGAAGTTCAAAGCAAACTCATGAGACACCTAGAAACGGCGATGTTACAACCAGTTAGACAATGCAGACATTAACAGAGCAACTGCACAGCACTGTGAAGGCCTCACCTGCCAGCTAGGAGGAACTTGAGCTCCAAACCCAAATGCAGGAAACAGCTTGTCCCTTGGGAAAAAAAAAAGCAAGAAGAAGAAATTAGAAAGAGAAGTCATGTAATACTTTATTAATTCTGTTTTATTCCCAGAAATAGACAGTAGATAGGTTAAATTCCTGCCATCAGGAGCAGGCATACCATCTAGTTTTCCCATGGTCAGTAAACAGTTACCCAAGGATTTCAGGCATGGGACTGACAATTTCAGAATGCCTTTGAATGCAGTATCCTGCACAACTGTCAGGAGTAGCAAGAGAAAAGTCAAGCCAGTCATAGCTTGGCAGAAGAACAGAGCAGGCAAACACATTCCCACTGAATCTAACAGGGCATTTGTGTCTGAAATGCACTGTTACCAGAAAGGGATTAGCAACCAGCTAAAGCAGCATCACAGAGTAACCCAGGGCCATAAAGGCACAGATATGGAAGGACAAATAAAGCAGACATGCTTTATTAGAAAATACTGTGATTGCCTTCCTTGGCAGTACCAGAAGCAGAAAGAAGCAGCAGTTCCTGAAGGGTTCTCCCAAGAAAAGGCCACAGCATCTCAGTCATCCAAATACCACAGCTCCAGAACAAGATATCAGCCTTGACCAATGACCCATTGCAAAACACTTATTTTATGAGGGAGCTAGAACAGTTAGGAGCCTCTTACATACGTGTCATAATCCTGAACTACACTTCCCACACTCCAGATGGCAATCAAGTACTCGTTTATCCCATCTGGGCTGATGTAGTGAAGAGAATCTGGTGAATTGGGATCGCCATTAGAGCCAGTGAAGTCTATGCCCACCTAATCAGTTTAAAGGATGATAACAGCAGGTCAGTGAAACAGCACCATAGGCAAATGGGAAGAACAAGCAACAACCAGAAACAGAGGGCTAAGACCAGCCCCACACTGCTCCCTCCCTGCCAGGCACAAAGATGACCCCAAACAGGTGCAGGCAAACAAGCCTGTACATCTTCTCCCACCAGGGCACATGAACATCTAAGGAGCAGCAGTCCTTTCCAACAGGACTGGGAAGTGATTTCTCAAAAGAAGCTTAAGAAATCCTAGATCCATTAAATTTGCTACTGGATATCGAAAAGCAAAACATAAAATCAATTATTTTTGGCAGTGTTCATTACTCCTTAAAAAACCCCACACTTCAAATTAAAGTACTAATGACAGCTTCCTTGCCTTGTCCTATCAGATAAAAAGATGTAAAGTGGGAAAACAACTCACTGTAAAATTAATTTGGCAGCCTCCCATAACATAGTCCAGGAACGAATAGTCTGTTTCAATCTAGAGGAACAGACAGACAGTATTACACCTCCTTTCATTAAGAGCAGATTTCTTGATCATCAGAAAATAGAGAAAATAGAAAAACGCAAGCTACAGCAAACTTCCTACCTTGCAGGACTTTATGCTAATAATGCCTGAGTTTTTGTAGCTCTTTTTCTTTTGTTTCTTCTCAGGATGAATGCATTCAAATTCCACCTACAAAACAAGTAAATTATAAAACATCTGCAGCAGTGCAAACTATTGAAATAGAACAGTGTGACATCACACTTTCAGTTATCTGGCAGCATTCTGGAACTTCACTTTAAAAGTGTTTGTGACTACTGTAGCTGTATTTGACAAGTTAAATAGATGGTTTTGCTGCCGTTACTGGGCAAAGTACATGAGACAAGACTTCAAGGTCCCTCTCTGTGAGGACCTGACTCTTACTCTCTTCAGAATCTTTGAGCAGTTATTGTAACAGAGGGCAAAAAAATCTGTCACAAACATTTCTCTTAGCATATTTGCAATCTTTTTTAGTTAAGGAAACTAAAGAACTCAGAAGAAAAGAAGGCAAAGTGAGAAGGGGAAGGGAAAGAGGCCAAAGAGCCCAAGGTCTCAGGTTCTCAATGGCAGAGGGATCAGTATTCTGACAGTACAGTTTTGCTTCACTTAACAGTAGTTCTGATCTCACACAGGGTAGGGAAGGAGGCAACCATCTTCCACAAGCTTCAGGATTACAAATACAGAAATC
Organism: Cyrtonyx montezumae; assembly: GCF_038088225.1. Classification (NCBI taxonomy): domain Eukaryota; kingdom Metazoa; phylum Chordata; class Aves; order Galliformes; family Odontophoridae; genus Cyrtonyx; species Cyrtonyx montezumae. Next base: position 1,450,756 of record NW_027072100.1, on the reverse strand, counting down.
AAACTGGCTGGTGACTAGAAGCACTCCCAGACTATGTCCTTCATCAGTCTGAATCCAGACAAGACCTCTCCACGAGAATGAGAGTACAGGCTTTTGCTGTAGACAACAGATGGAAACTGGCATCACCAGCAAGTGACCCCAATTACCCTAAAAGAGGTACCCAAGGTAAAGCAAGAAGAGAGACCCTTGAAAGCACCATTTCTTCCCACTATCTAGAAAGCTATCTAGAAAGGTAAGAAGAGTGCTGGTGAGGGTGACCAACCCAGGCATATGTTACCTGAGACAAGTCCTACCGTCAGACTGTTCTGTTACAGCTCTTTTAAAGAAGCTCTTTTGCTTCCAATCAACTCAGGAAAGGCAATACAGTACAGAATGGTTGGCAAGAAATGGCATGTGACCAGCAAACAGGCTGAAGGATGTCTGTAGGAACAGGAAGGGTAAAAGCACCCAAGGAAAACAGCAGCATCCTCCCCATGCCAGGTTTTAATTTTTCCCAGTCACTGACTTAATAATACAGAAACAGATACAGAAAAAAGCACAGACTTTTGGAAGCAACAACTGAAAAATTCTTCAGAGATCTGTATTAAAAAGGGTTTGTGAAAGACTGAATTATGGACAAAACAGAGAAACAAAGAAAGCTTACCGGAGAGCCATCCCCTGCTTTCTGCAGCTGAGTCAGGTTAGTTTCAAAAACACCTATCAAGTCATGCGACCCATCACTGTCATAATCTGAGCACTGCACCTGAAAGGAAAGAGACAGCAAGAAATGGGTAAGCATGCTGCGTTAGGGAGAACTGCTCCTCACCATGCAATCTCCTGCTTCCAACAGCTTTCCAGTGATGTTAGTGAATCTCTCTATCAAATCTGATCCAGCAGTGTCATCCATATCACTCCCTGAAACCTGACAGTAAGAGATGCACTGAGTGCATCCCAGAACAAGGAAAAGTTCAACTCCTCACCTACTTAAGTATGCAAAGCAACAGCTTTGCCCACTTCAAATGGAAACAGAAACAAAACAAACCCTCAGATTTCACAGCCCAAAAGTACAAAGCTGAGATCATCCAGGACACAATATACAAGCGGGGTAAAGCAACTGAAAGTCCTATCTAATTTTTGAATATACTTCTTCCTCCTGCGTGGCGACAGTGTCAGTTTGCAGACACTGCAGTTTCCACAGAATGCTGTCTGTCTTTTTCTGCAACTTACAGCAATCAGATTACAAACAATTAACAACCAGTCATGTTTAAAACAGCGTGTAAGCTTGAATCTCCAGTCAGAGAACGCAAAAGAGCAATGCATTTAAAAACAAGAAATATGATAATAACTATGGCTTCAAGCTAACAGAGCACAATGTGCATTGGCAACAGCTCCCCATGAAATCAACAACTGTAAGAAGCATCTATAACATGCACAATGCACACGACAGCAGAGCAAAAATAATTCCAGAAGCAGTCAGTCAACAAAGTCCATGAACAGCAGCTCTTCCCCCTGCCCAAGCTCACACACTACTCCAATTCAAAAGCCTATTCAGATTATTTAATTTTTAATTTGATTTTATTAACCAAGAAACAGGTGTTACCACAGTACAAACCAGGGTGACAGCTTTCTCCTCAGGATTATGGATAAGGTGAACCTATAGGTAATGCTTAGATGAAGTCAAATTCAATCACCGAATGTGAGGACAGACTTTAACAGCTACCTGCTGCCTATGATCCACCTGGGATCTTCCATTACTATCAGTGGGAAACATGCACAGAAAGCTGAGTGAATTGCAGACAAAGCTAGCCACCCAAACACGAGGCACCATGTCGTCCTTCACACTCTTCATTGGCAAAATAAAACTGCTTTACAGATGGTGACATTCTTCTTCTGCATCCATCCCAACTCACCACTGCTCCATCTCTCCCTTCTGCACGCTCTGCCATGAAGCATTCCTAAGCCTCTTCCTCTGCCTCTCTCAACAATTCAGATGCTTAAAACATCACTCAAAAGAGATGTGAACACATCAGGGAGGTCTGCAGGCCATCATGCAGAGACTGAGCGTGTCCTTGGCACTAACATGCTGCACAGAACACAGCAATTTGCACCCTTCCTTTCCCTTCTGCTCATCCCTCCCTGCTCCTGACCACACACAAAAAAATCCAACTATTTAATGGCCAGTTCTGTTAGTGGCTCACAGTACAAGTTAGCTTACAACAAACCCTTTCTTTTGCAAGCATGCTCTAAAACGGACCAAGACTTCACTGCACGAAGAGCACTGCTGCTGCTGCAAACAAAATATAGAAGGTGTGAAGCAGGGAACAAACGTGCAGCTGCCAGTAATTGCTTTCTGAAGTGTGGTCTGACCTCAGAGGCCAGCTAACTGCAGGATACTGCATTGCAATTGTTGATTAATTACTCAACTGAACTACCAAATATTCACTGGCAACATTTGGTGGGTAAAACACTCCTTTCATCTACAAGAGAAATTTCCAAAATCCACACAAAATGGATTTGCCTTTATGCATATGCCATCAAATGCATGGACTGGAAGGGGTTTGGTTTTGTTGTGCAGTTTTCTTTTTAAAATCTCACATTTACTACTACTATTTAAGCAGTTCTGGGAGAGAGAAACTACTTCCATTTGTTTCTTTCTTAAAGAAACTGTCAGAAGGTTATATTATGTCTCAAATCTAAGCTTTCTTAAATACAGAACAAGAATGACACAACTCTTCACAGTGACTTAAGTATCAGTTAGCACTGTTGGTCTGATCAAAAGATTTATGTTTACACACACATTTAGTGCACATTTCCCATCACAGAATCCTCATGCATGGCTGGCAAAGCCAACGCCTACAAGACATACCAAACTGACACACACCCACACAGACATTCCCCTTGTGCTGAGGTACAGAGACTTCTCTGCTCAGCAACCAACATCACCCCATGTGTAATTGTGCCTATGCATATTTTAGAAAGCCTCGAACGAGAGGTTTCAAGCAGAACGTACAGGATGGAAAACAGATCTCTGCAACATTCCATTCCTTAATGCTACTGCTCCTGCCCACCAGCACAGAGGCCTCTTTCTGACCAACTTCACCAATATTTCGTTGAAGTACAGATTAACCATTTTCCACACGTAAACTGTGAAAATCAATTATTTGCACAGGCATTGAGGATTAGGGGAAGAAAGGAACTAACAGCAAAGATCTATGTTTTGTTTTGTTGCTGTTTTTTAATTTAAACAGGTTGTTGCAAAGCAAATCCCAAAGCACAGAAAGGTTCTACAGCAAGTGCTTTAGCTTTCAGACTGCAGGAAATACAACTTGATAACAAAACATCTCTCACATCAGTTTTGACAAGGTAACACACAACTCCTAACCAATTCCTTTTCACATTTCCTTCAGCACCTTCAGACCAAGAGGATTTATGATCTAAGATTGTTCACTGTCCAACAACAAAAGCTCATGACCACCACTTAGAACACATTAAAGAAGCCCAGCACACTTGAACCAGGTTAATAACCTCAGCAATTTTCTGCATCTCCCATGCTGCACAAATAAAAAGATGGCATGCACTGCTTTCTGCTAAACCTTTCGGATCAAGCTTCCAGCATGAACTTTCTTCGCAGGCAGGATGAGGCAGGAAAATTCTGCAAATGGAAAGTGTTTAGGAGCTGGATAAGCAGAGGGAGAGAATACTCAACATTAAACTATCTAAAGCTTTAAGTGCTTCTATGTTATCAGTGCACTGCTTAGAACACTAATCCAGTTAATTCACTAACATATTATTTTGGTAGTAACTTGTTAAAAGCTGGAATTGTTCTGCCACCACCCCCATAATTCAGGACCAGGGTGTAATAATCCTCATAAGGAGGACCACAAGAAACTCCAGTTCCAACTCAAATTTCTTGTTGGAACAGCAAGAAAAACAAGATGGAATAAGCTCGCCATTCTTATGAATGGACGAAGCAGAAACTTGCCCCCTCTGTCAGTATCCTAATGCACTCAGATTTATCTGATATGTAAGCCCCACATAGTATTAGGAAGCCACAATTGAACAACAACAACAACAAAAAAAACCCCACAACCTGAAACTCTAGCCAGAATAGTCAATAACAATTTATAATCATTCCTGTGACTAATCATTACAGCCTGCATCACTTCTGCATTTTCTGACTTCACAATTTGACAACGTTTCAGTACGCACTTCACACTTAATAGATGTATTATCACTTATCTGCCATATCATTCTAGAAAAGCCATTTAAAATTTTAAATATGAGTAGACGACAATTACTGCAGTTTCATCAATTGGGCTACCTACAACAACAAACAAATCTGAATTTCTGAAGGCTGTACCTTGATAGGTTTATTAAGATCTCCACCACAGAATGTCTGCAAGGGAACGCTGAACTTCCTCCAGCACGGACTTAAGTTGTTCTTAACCACCTTAAAAAAAGAAAAAATTCAGCATAACATCACATGAGGGACTCAATATGCAAGTTACTAAGAAACGTAACATGAGGATTCTGTACGCCTGTGGGACTACACGGAACAGCCTCAGTCACTTCAACCCTGACACGAGCAAAGAAAAGCTGTGTTAGAAGCCCAAAATTCAGAGATGGGCAGAACTGGTAGCAGCCCGTTGCCACTAAATGGCAGAAGAGTCCTGCACCCTTCCCTTGGTACATAGTTGGACTCTTCAGCTTAACTCTGACTAGGCAGCAAGTTCACCACTTTCTGCCAGGTAGTCAGTGAACAGAATCCCTTTCTGGGAAGGCAAGTTTCACTGCAGAAGTGGAGCACAGCATTACCAGAAGTTTGATGCTCCAAGCTGTCAGACAAACTTAACAAGAAACGCATTTTAAAATGTAGAAATGCTACCTCTGATCTGTAGACCAGGTGCCACATTCCAGCATCACTCTGCTTGTACAGCTCCAAAAATGGATCCGATTTACCTAAGAAATCCTGCAAACAAAATCCCAACAGAACTCCATCAGACCTCCATATTATCCTTGGATGAGAGAAGAGCTAGGTAACCCGCACAAGGCACCTTTAACAAAGCACAAAGTCAAGACAGCTAGACATTTACTTTCCTCTTTTAAACTGCAGCACTTTACAAATCATCACAATGTACCAGCTCTGATTTCAAGACTGTGCCTCCTTAGAGCACTTTGTTACTTCCATCATGCTTGGCTTAAAATAACACCAAGGGAGCATACCTAAATTTCCACCTTTTCTTCCTTTATAACATCACAAAGTCCAGTTCACAGCACGATTACAACATTCAATCAAAACAACTATCTTATATCTTAATGTATAGAATACTCCAAAACCAACATAATTATCCGGAACCTAAACCTGGTGTTTGAATCTCTTATCTGCTGTCACACTTTCTGTCACATAATTTCCTCTCCTGTTCACTACTAGCAACAAAACAGTGAGCCTTTTTACAGGTGGATTACAGAGTTTAGCTGAACGCACGCAGTGCAGCACGAATCCTGGCAAAAAAGGCACTGTAAATATAGTCAACACCCACACAAGCATGCAATATCACTGAAAAAAATAAATCAATACCTTTTTGTCCAAATTTCGGGCTTCAATTTCCAAATTAACAACCCTGGTATCTTTAATCTCCTCTGCAGTAATCTGTGCCGCACATTTAAAAAAAAAAAGTACAGAATTTTGCATGTTTTATGCATGAAAAAACCTCTACAAATAAAAACTCTTCCTATACACATACAGAATTTAAAACAGAAAGAAACAAAACCATGAATGTTACTCTGTCCCAGACCACAAAGAACAAGAAACCCATTTTTCCACACACACTGCTTTACCGTAATGGTGCCTTTTCCTGCTGGCTTCCCCTCCTTCAGTTCCAGAGGTCGGGTAAACACCGAGCTGGACACAATCTGAGGTTAAAAGATGGATAACATAAATCAAGGTGGAGAAAGATCATTATTATTGAAGAATTATTAAGAATCAAAGAATTATTCTTCAGGAGAAAATATTTTTAAAACTCTGATAAGAAAAATCCATTTCCTGCAGTGACAGCTACCAGTTTGTGCTTCTAAAATGGTAAAGCAGTGTTAAAGTTTTCCCCTGCCACAAAATAATTCCCACTAACATGTCTCAAAACTTAACTCTAGCCTCCTGTTACTGCTTGCCCCAAGGCCCATGAGCCATCTTCATTACAAGTAGCCAAACAGTTATCGAAAACAAGAATGTGTATTTATTTAACCAGGTCCTTCACCATCTCAAACTCAATCCACCTCCTTCTGCTTAACAATACAAACTCCTCTTCAGGAAACAAATGCAGAATTTCAGGCAACCTTCCTGGAATTTATGGCCTGAGGATTTTTTTTTCCCCCAAGGAAATCAAAAGACAACCACAGCCCTCCAGGGCTTTCCTCACTCCCAGGCTTCTGCTAGTGCTTCAAGTGCTCCTACATGATGCAATGACCTGGGGGATGAGAAGGCTGAGCGGGGATCTGGTCAATGCTTATCAGCATCCATAAGGTGAGAGGCAAATGGATGGGGCCAGGCACTGCTGAGCAGTGCCCAGAGGCAGGACAAGGAGCAATGGGCACAAAGTGCAACATGGGAAGTCCAACCTGAAGACAAGGAGAAGCTTCTCTACAGTGAGGGTACCTGAGCCCCAGCACAGGCTGTGCACAGAGGTGCTGGGGGCTCCTTCTCCAGAGATATCCAAACCCACCTGGATGCTTTCCTGCAGGACCTGCACAGGGCAACCTGGCTAGGGAGGGGGTTGGATTAAACCAAGCCAGTAGTTTTATGGTTTTGTTGCCCTCTATATGTTTTAATAAAAATATTTAAAAAATTTTATATATGAACAATATTATAGCTGAAGATGATTCCTTTTCACTCAGTGCAGCCCATGAAAGTCCAAATGCCGGATGCCCCCGGACTTGGATGATCTCCAGAGCTTCTTTCCCACTCCTCCAATTCCCGGGCTCACAAACCATACACATTTGCAACCTTCGCTTTGTGCTCAACATTACGGTTTTTCCAGTTATATCCAACAGGGACAAGAACGGATCTGCTATGCCAACGTAACAAAGAAGGACTGGCTGTGCTTGCTGCTCCTCAGCACAAAGCCATCCCGGGGCCGCCTGCCCCCCGCCCCCACGCACCTGTCCCAGCGTGCACTCCATGCCCCCGAGGAAGTCATCGTCGCTGAGCTCGGCAGACTTGTTGTCGATGTCGTACACGCCGAACTTCAGCTTCTGCACCTTCTCGAAGTAGTAGTCAACGAGCAGCTTCTTGGAGAACTCCGGGTCTTGGCAGTTCTTAATCCTCTCTGTGCGATCCAACTGCACGGACACAGGGACAAATTAAACAGAACTCGGATAAAGGCCGAGGGTCGCGACGCTCCGGGTGAGCGAGCAGCGTGCACGGGAAGGCAAAAGCCACCGCCCGCCGCGCCGTACCTCAGCCCAGCGCTGGCCTCCCACGTCCTGCAGCAGGACGCACAGCGGGTCCGACTTGGAGCCGATGTCGCGGTCCAGGAGGCGGCGGCAGGCCACGGTCAGCTGCACCCGGCTCACGCACTGCGCCATCTGCGGGCAGAAGCGCGGGACGGGGTCAGCCCGGCCGCTCCCGGCCCCGCAGACGCCCGCGGCGGCGCGGCCCAGGGGCGGGTCCCTGCGCACCGCGCCCGCTCCGCCCGGCGCCGCCGTGCACCGCGGCCGCGGCCCCGAACGGGGGAGGGGGGGCCGGCTCCGTCTTCCCGCCCGACCCCGAGCCCCGACAAGATGGAGGCCGTCCGCCCGCCCCGAACGGGTCGACCCCACGGAGCGGGTCCGTGCTCGCTCCCGGGAAAGGGCCGAGGGAAGCGCTGCCCTCATGGCGGGGCACGCCTCTCCGCCGCTTCGCATTCCGAAGTAATCGGTCACTGCGTGGGGAATCCTTCCTCCTGCACCGCGCATCGCACCGCAGCCCTGTCCGAGGGACCGGCACGGTTCTCACAACTGAGCCCACGGGAGGGACGAGCCTGAAGCAGCCTGAAAGTTCTAAGCAGCGCTTTAACTTTTATTTCCTAGGGAAGCTACTTCACTAGCGTTAGGAAAACAAGGAGATGTGTTCAGCCGTGCACGGCTTTCTCATACTTGCCGGGAATAAATGCCAGTAATCTCAATGAAGAGATGAACTTTTATTGGGCTGTGTTTAACCCCCTCAGTGCACCACTCAGAGCTCCCATTCTGCGGTCTCCCTGGACAGAAGTCACCCGCATCACCTAACGCAACACGGACGCTGTAGCGATGGCAGCAGGACACAAGCAGCGTGCAGAATTAGCGAAGCTTTAGACAAAGAGGATCACGGTTCAGCTTCCTAAGGTCACCATCACCTGCTTTAACCCACCATGCTCAAAGAGACTTGCCTGAATGCTGGGAACAGCTGCTCCAATGACCACTTTGAGCCACTGGCTTCCACTGCAGCCGCACCCAACCCCAAGTAAGACTGACAAAAAAGATGCCATCATTCCCTTTAACAGATACTCTATTTTTCCCTAGGCTTGCAACCATCACAAGTATTAGTTTTCCAATACCTACATGTATCATTCCACCAGACCAGCTTATTTAGGCAGCAGTGCCACATCTGCACAGCCTGCAGGTCTACGAATACCTGTACACATGTGCACACCACACCAAAAACAAAGACCAGCTCAGTGAGCCTTAAGTCCGAGGCCAACATTTCTCCCTATTTTCTTTCTTGAACAGAGACTTCTGTACCAACAGGAGACACCTTCCTGTCCTGGTACAGAGTATCAGATCAGGAAACAAGTTTAAAACCTCAAAGAAATGTCTCCAACCGTATCTTCCAGCATGGCTGGACAGCAGCTGTCCCCTTCTGGCAGGAAACATTACGGTAGGCCTACAATTTACACATAGAATGAGTCCCTACTTGTACATTCTGTGTTAGAGACTAAAGAAAGTTGAAAGTTTGCAGTATGAACTGTTAAACCACACAATAAAGCCAAAGCAAAAGACCTCAAGCCAGATCACCTCACCTGCTACCTGAATCTCTTGTCCCGATCAGTAGCAGTGAAACCATGAAACCACTGTCTCAAGGACTTGCCTTTCAATAGCTAACACAGAAGTCGGCCTCATCATACTGTTCAAGATGTGGTAACAGCACTAAGACTTCCCTTCCAATCCAGCGCAGCTGGGCTGGTTTCTGAAGGAAACTACAGACCATAAAGGACTCTTTATTAGGTCTTCCTGCTCTGTTTGGAGATTGCAGGGCACTAGGTAACGCACCCTTATGGAAAGGATGGATCCTTAACAGTGTCAGATAAAACATTCATGCTTCATCTGTAAACACTACTCTGAACCTCAGCCACTGTTTGTTTGTGTTGCTGCCTCCAGATATCCTTCAACAGCTCACACTAGGCCTTTTCACTTCACAGCCATTCAAATACACTGTACGGTGTTCTCCAGTTTCAATTCATCCCTTTAATAAGTACAACAACAACAAAAAATAATGGTCACTAATGAGTCAACATATTTCAGCAGCAAGAGCAAGGAGTAGGTGGTCACTTCAGACAGTGAATCCATTTTGGGCAAGCCTGGAGATCTGCTTCGCCTCTACCTAGCTGAACACTTTCAACCCATTTATCCTGCCCACTGTTAGCAGAGTGCAAACCTCCTGTGATCTCCCTGCACTTAACAAGCTTTTTACAAAAATAACAATAATAAAATAAAGTCAGAACCTTAACATACTGACTCCCAAACACACATACACACACACAACAGTTCTGAATGGAAAAGAAATTGTGCAGGTCCTTAGTGGTTGGGAATACTAGCCCCCAGCTTCAGCTGCTGGTTTCTTTTAAATGGGGTCTAACAGTTGGATCAAAAATTCTTTTTCATCCTAAAACAGACTTCTTCAAACTCACTTCCATTCCATAAGTAATCATTTCTGAGAAACACATCTGTTCCTCTCATCCATAAAGGCTCTGCCCTTAGCAGAGACCATCCTGAAATCTGCGAAGACATCAATAATCAACACCTACACTTAAAAAAATCCCACGTCTAGTACAACTTCCCATCCTTTAAGGATAAGAAAGTCTGCAATACTTCCTCTCAAGTGCTTGTCTGTGCCCTGCATTTCTGCACAACCCTACGTCATCTTCATACATCACCACTTTCTGCAGCAAATCTGCAGCCAGCACTTCCCAGCTTACTTCCAGGGAGTAAGTACTGCCCTGTCAGTGTGGTTTTAAGAAACACGGACTAAGGAGAACTGCTTTATCTCTTAGCAATGCAGCGTAACAGAAGAGTGGTATAAACAGATTCCAGTGATAACTATGCTCAGTTTGAGACAGATCTGATCCAAGGCTAATTAGCACAATTAAACTGAAAGAACTTAGGGTTTGTTTTTGTGTTATTAATAGCTTTGGTTTTTTTTCCCTTTATGAGCATTCAAAGAACAGTACACAATCCAATTTACCTTGCATAGAGCACAGTTATGTTTATATATCCATCCATACACACATACTTTGCTCTTAGAATTGCATTAATCCACCATTAGTGTGACAGAACATTGCTTACATTTGTTGCAACACTCCAAACTCTTTTATTTTTCAACAGTTCCGGAAATTCTGAAATTGGTCGATTTCTTACTTTCCCCTCACAACAACCCTATGTGACTAATATTGACATCTATTATTTGAAATTGTTTACAGAAGATAAAGTTCCAAAATGAAAACAGCAGCTAAAGCAAAACGCTTTCCATAAAGGCATGAAAAACACATTCAACTTAGAAAGCATTTATTAGAGAATGATCCTTAACCCCCTGCAACAACAATTTACCAAAGATCCTCCAACTGACTCACCACCAGTAGATGAAGATGCAGCATGCTCTGGGAGTCACAAAACTATCCCAGCTACAGAAATTCATTCAGTTAGCTAAATAGAAATAAATCCCAAACAGATATCTTCAAGTGCTACTTAGATTACATAAAACAGAGCTACTGGGTGCACCACGCTAAGCAAGTTCAGAATGAAGGCAATATAAGCAAGCCACGGGGTCAGTGCAGCTGTTAGAAGCAGCCTACACGATCATAACGGATGTTACGTTACCCCACCAGTTCGCACTGACAATAGCTGCACACATCAGATCCAAAGCTCTCACAGCTCAGGGATTTCTCTGTTCAGAGGCACTGCCTGTGAAGTTTCACGTTGACTTCTGAATGTTCTCAAGGAAGAGCTTCCAGCATTCGGCTTTAGGTCTGTCAGGCACGTACACTTTGGCCTTTACTTAGGATTGCACGTAACATGACACCACACTTCGAGGAAAAATGCATCACTTGGGTTAGTCTTATGAACTTGAAAGCAGGACACAACCCACAGAAGCCTGTGTAAGATGCCACACGTACTCCAGTGATGCTCCAGGGCAGTGTCTCACTGCTCAACCAGAAGTCATTCCAGTTATTCAAGGAAAATGCAGATCACCTCTGGACTCTAAGAAACAAACTTTAAGAACTGCTCAGACAACCAAACTGAGGTCCAGCTTAAAAATGACAAGAAGATTTTAAGTCTTGCTGTGCACACCACATCTTAACTGCAAAGATGATCGTGTATTCCAGGAGCTGTATAATACACATGGAAACACACTTTCCATTTCATATTTCCAGAGCTGTCCTATGCTGAATTGAAGCACATCAATAAATAAGTTGGAAGAATTTCAGCTAGACAATAAACATTGTCTGAACTGAGGCAAAAAAAAAACAAACAAACCTACTTTATAAGAAAATAACAGAGTAAATGCATGCCACACATGCAGAAGGATAATTCCTTATCTGCTACTTTTTCTATGTCTTTCAGAATTTCCAGGACTCCACACATTAAACAGAAAAATAAACTTTTTACACAGTAAAAAGTAATCTCCAATAAAACCAAAATCAACCCCACAGATAAGTAACAGTAACATACAAGTCTCTTGCCTATCATTCTGGTGACTCTGCTTGCTTACCAAAGCATAAGAGGAAATCGGACGCAAAACAAGAAACCAATGCCCACCTATGTTTGAAGAAAGCCTCAGAAAAAGAGCACTGTCTGAATTCATAGCCTTAGAGGGTCTCACATCTCCCCAAAATGTCACACTGGTGTTTGAAGCATAAACTCCCCTGTACTTATCCTCCTGCAGTAGGAGTGCTGTCATTTAGGAAAGCTAGGCATGGCATCTTTTGGAGAGAAGTGTCAATAGGTAACACAGAATCCAAACAGGCTTGTGTCAGCTTGGTTTTAACTACTTCACATAAGAAATAATATACAGGTCACTCCGAAAGTAATGTCTCCTATTTATTTCCATGGAGAACATAGAACACAGTAATGCTATTTGGCAGCTGCAAAACACTATTTCTGAATACAGTCATCACTATTAGCTATGCATTTTCACCAGCAATGAACAAGAGCCCACGTGCCATGCTCATAAAAACCTGCATGGTTGTCCAGAACACAACTTGTCTTTCAGCAGTGGTGACAGCTACATGAAACACACCACCCTCTGCCTCACTGTGCTCATATCCCGTTTGGTATCCGTAAACTTTCAGCAAGTGCTGATGAACATCAATTGGTATGATATTTTCTACATGGAAGAATTCAATTCCTTTGCTCCATATGCACTCCCACGACAGACACTGCTCTGTCAGACTGCCCCTCTGCTGCTGTCCTTCACATGGCAACAAAACGGCATGGGGAAATCAGCAGGAAGGCCATCCCACCAACATCCACCTCTGACATTGTGGGCCAACATCATAAAATGGGAGGCATTACTTTCAGTGCAGACCTCACACACGCAAGGATTCAGGACAAGAAAATCTGCAGTTTATTACCAGTTAATATCATCAATAAATTCACATCGACTACATCCTTCTGTACACAACACTCACATTATGTCAGCATACACCACACATAACACATCCACTTAAGAACTCGGTTATAACTCAGGTTTAAAGTACTAACACACATGCCCAGAAACAGCTGTATTCAAGGAGGTTATTTGGTACCGGGCTGGCTGTAGCTTCTGCTTTCCATCCTGCTCACAAACATAACACAAATGCCAGCAGTCCTACCAGCACTACGTAGCAGCAACAGCACCTTCAGACATCTAGGCCCTGTGCTTCTACTACTGCTACACCTAGCACAGTTAACAAATCCAACATTTTCCAACCCAACGCAGCCTCCTTGTCAGTTGCTTAGTTCAAACCCACGTTATGCAGTGATCACCTTAATTTCTTCAAAAAAATCATATTTTCCTCACAAGATCTGCTCCCAGACTGTCAGAAGTAGCTGTTTCACAGGTTACTGCTCCCCTTCCAGAAAGCAGCCTGTAACATTTGCGGTTCCTATATTATGAAGCAAGCACTGGTGCAGAGGTAGTGCCAGCCCTACTTTCTAAATGTATTAAAATAAAAATCCTAATGCCATCTTACCTTCCTGAGCCCTGTGAGGCACTAGCAGAAGCCATAAAGCTAGATTTCCATCCGTAGAATCACTTAAACATATCTTCATTTAAAAATGAGATTAAGAGACTCCCATGAGTAAGATCACAGCCCAGGACAACTACCAGCAAATCCATACCCTCTGCAGCACAACGGCTCTCCCAGGGGCCCCAGAGCACAGCACAGACCCCTGTGGAGAATATAACTGATTACCATTGTCCTCCATGTCATTACCCAGAGGGCTGGGGAGCTGACAGGTAGGACTAGTGCTAGAAACTTCTACAGGCAGGTAACAGTTCCCTGTTCTTTATACTGTGCTTCAAGTCATCAGTCACGTATTTTGATGGTTTAATATCAAATTTGTTAATAAGTTATTACAAATTTGACATGAAATCCCAAGCAAAATCTATTCATTAAACAAAACATTAAAAACAGCTTTCCAAACAAGGTGCTCTGGTTGCCTGATGCCATCCTGATGGGTTACCTAACAGCTGAAGGGCTGATAAGAGCACCCAGAAGGACAGACACCCAGTGGGAAGCTGATGGATTTCACAGGACCATAGCACCGTGGGATCCCCTCCTGATTTGGGCGAGACCCACACGAATCAACAGCTCCAGTACAGCTCTGCACAGCTCCACCCAAACCCTACGGCTGAGCGCAGCGTCCCAGCGCGCCCTGAGCTCCAGCAGCTCCGGGCCACGCTCACTGCCCTGGCAGTCTGTGCCGTGCCCACTGCCCTCTGGGGCACAGCCTTTCCACAACCCCCATGTGACGCTGAGTTCTGGTTCAGGCTGTGCCTTTCCCAAAGGATCATAGCAGCTCAGAGGCTCCTTGCCATTCCCTTGGGCAGTCACTGTCACACAGAGCAGAGCTCAGCGCTGCCCTCTGCTCTATGGGGAGCTGCAGCTGCCAGGAGGGCTCAGCCTCAGCCTGCTCTGCTCCAGGCCCAGCAAACCCAGCAACCTCAGCTATTCCTCACACATCTTGCTTTCTAGAGCCTCCTCCATCTGCTGCCACCGCACTCAGGCTGTGCTGGCACAGAGGTGATCCAGCAATGACCAGAGGAGGGCACGCTGGCAGCTGGGCACACAAGTGAAGCCTTTCTGAGCTCTGAATTTGAATCCAAGCCACAGAAGAGCATGCTTCTTGATTACTATGCGACTGCAACACTACTGAATACACATGGAAGCTATGCCCTACTTCTACTGAGCTGGCTCCAAGTGAGTCCTGAAGCTCCACTATCACCACCAGAATTTGGTGGGGTTTTTGTATCTACTGATCCACATGCTTTAGTGCGCTGTGACAACCTGACCTCTGAGACATGCCCAGGAATCAACTGAAAATGGACAGCTCCCATCTGAGGTAATCAAACAGCAAATTTAAGACACTTCAAGAAAAGCCCACTTAGTAATAACCAACAAGCTCCTAGAAAGGCCTCTCTCTTAATTTGTATATTCCCCTTATTTGTGATGAGGTAAACAAATGGATCAATTCTGATTCTAACACCAGCTTGAACCCCATGGCAATGTAACTTATTAGAAACTAACACCTCAAAGTTAAGCCTGCAAGGCAAAGATTACTTTTCCAAGTTCTCCATGTGACAGAAAAAGCATTTCAAGTATCCATAACACTTGATAGCAGAATACCAAAAAACCCTTCCTTTAAAAACTAAGCTAAGGCAAATTAGGGCTTTCGAGTCAAACACTGACTTGGCTTAAGGTAGAACAGTAACTGCAACACTTGCATTGCTCACTAACTTCTCCCACCAAATAAGGTCCTTTTCACTACCTTTCTTACACCCTCATTCAATTGTCTTTTGTTCTTTTTGCCCACGAGTCACAAAAATTACTGCAACAAAAAAAAAAAAAAAGCCCCACGCTTACCAGCCCAACCATACGAGCTTTTGTAATAATCCAATACACCTCTGTACATCGCCGAGCATCTTCTCCCTTCCACAAGTAAGATTTCACTCTTGCCCTTAGGATTCCTAGCTATTCCCGTGTCAGGCACAAATACAAAAAGATTCTGTCCTATGCCCAAACAACCAACTGAGCTGGTTATGGTTCAGTCCTCCACCCGAGTCTGAACTCCTCAAGCAGAGATGGAAGTCACCACCACATTCCTCCTCTATGGTTCATACAAACCACAACCTGAGCTGCAAGTACTGCAGCAAACCCCTTCCTACATAGACCCAATAATTTTGAGGACACTTGGTGTCATTTCGCTTCCTCTAGCACCTTGTACCCTTCCCAAAAGTCAGACTTCTAAAACATCCCATTCTTCTTCTAGAGCCTTCATGATTTTACCCACTCCCCTGAAAATAGCCATAACATTACGCAGGTGACTTAACAGCATAAGTCACTGATGTACATCTGTTAGAACAGCACACACTGCAGAAATAACTTGGCACCAAAATAAAACTTGAAAAAGAAACAAGTCAGCAGTACATTTCACCATCAAGCTTTGCTGTTTTATCAAATGTATTCTTATAATTTAAGGATTTTAGAGAAAACAGTGGTCACCACTTGGGTTAATGAAAAGTGAACCACGTTTCTTGTTTTTATTGGACTGAAGACCAGAAATGTTGAAATATCCCAGAGGAACTCTGGACAGTTTGTTCTGGGTTGCCCTGGAGTCATTACTGCATAGTGACAAGTCTTCACTTGATAACAAGTAAGGACATAATGCAGAAGGTACTCATCAAGTTGTCTCTTAATTCCTTATGGACTTTAATCCTAAATCGAGGTCCTCTTGCAACACAATCTAGAAACAAATCCTGTACTGCTACTCATGCAGGGCTCATAAGAAAAATGATTTCTTAGATTCATTCATTGCCAGTTCAGATTTTCTTATGCCAACACTGTTTTTCACCATTTCCTCTCTCCATTTCAGTAGGTCTTTTCAAGAAAGATTCACAATCACAGCACCTTTTTGTCACTTGATTACTACCATCTGCAGTACTTACATCTTTGTTTCTCCATCCTAATTTACTGCAGAGTAACAACACTTCAGAAAAGAAAAACCCACGAAGAGCCACCACCACAAGAACTTGGTGTCAAAGAGCTAAGGAAAGCATTTAGTAAAGGAGTTCAAGCATTTTTCCCTCTCCTGTTCAGGCAAATGACAGAAGGCCAGGTGAAGAGAAGTGCCAGGAAAGCACAAGGCATTTACCTCCTCTTTTCTGCCCTCCATACCCAGTGCCTCCTGTCAGCCAACCTTCCCAGAAGCACAGACACCCATCATAGCTGCAAACGCAAGCTGCTCCACTTATCCCAGCACAACTGGTCCACAACAAACACATTCTCCCACCATTAAGACGACAGATGTCACAACTGCAAACTGAACTTCAGGTGCTTCTCCTGTCTGCTTTCTCCAGTGTATAAACAGCAGTGATTTCCAGCTTCTTCCCTAAAAACCTGTTGTCACTGAATTTGCTACAAAAGGTGTTCCTACACCTTTCAGAAAACATTTGGGCCTCCACAAGCTACGAGCCTGAGAACCACTAAAGCCCCATACTAATAAGCCTTGGATTCTCACACACATCTTCATTTTCTCAAAGACAAACAGTTAAAAGTAATTTTTATAGTAAGTATAATGAAACTAAGGGAGTGGGAAGTATTTTCAGCAATATAACTTATTATTTGATAATTAAAAACAGTGTGAATTTTCCAGCTGTAAAAGCATGAATTGAAACATTATCTCTGCAGCTAACACGGAGGACTGCCTGTGAGGTGCATCGGCAGAACTTCCCCATCAGGCAGGAGGTCAGGACAAAACAATGCAAGGCTCAGCTCATTAACTGTTTGTTCACATATTCCCTATCAACAGAGCTTTTATGTGCACCTACTGCAGTAACAGAAGGATTTGAAGGAGAATCACAAAAAGATAAAAAGCATCTGTTTCCTATTAATACATGCAAATGACCTTGGAGTGTGCATCACTCTAAAAACATTCAAAACAACAAGTTCTTGTCACCTTTTCAAGACTAAGCAAGAGAAGGGAATGTTACATACTTCTATCAGCTCATCGTGGGATGCGCAGAACTCGGTTCAGGGATTGCTCTCGCCTTTCACCTTCCAATGTGTAATAACAATTAAATGACATACGGTCATATTCAGCCAGGCCACTGCACAAAGCCAGCTTGTATTTCACAGAGAGACATCATTATGTGTGGACTACTATTGGGATTTTTATTACATAAAAACCAAAGAGTTTTTGGTATCAGAAAACTTACTCTTGTTGCTGTCTCAAATTTGCAGTTGCTTTCTTTAAATGCACGATAAAGGACAAATTTTAACACAAAAAGCTTAATGCTAAAGCATAAGCTGTCCAGTACATCAAAAACACTTAACACATTCTTCTTCCTGCTGCCAGGATCATTAGAGTAGCTAAATGCTACCTTATTCGAAGAAGCAGCATGAAATCTTGCTTGCACTGCAAGAAAGAAATGCTATTTAGATTAGCAGCTCAACAAAAACATGGTGTCAGTTACCCAGAAGTCTGGATTAGAATCTGGATGAAAAACATCCCCCGCACATTGTTATGGTGCTATGTACCTTCTCAGATATACTTTTTTCTTCTTTAAGGTGCCAACGAAGCATACAGTTTGCCCCGATATTTTATGTACACACAGGCAGTATTCCAGAAGCAAAGAACACATACAGTCTTCTTTGAATCTCTTACAACAGAACTGACCATCAAAAATAATCCTGATTTAAAACCTAAGAAAATGTAAGTTTATGAAGTACCCAGGTTTAACTGTCCCCAATCATCAACAGCAAACCATTCAGATTATATACTTCACATCCTACCATAAATTACTTAAATTTCAGATTAGTTTAGGAGTTTAACTCGTTATTAACCTTCTTATTTTGTTCAGTGTTGAAGTTCTTGAACCACAAATACTTTTCATTAGACTTAAAGACATCACCTGGTATTTTTTTCTAAAGCCAAGGTGGAAGTTATGCCACAAGTTTAACCCTAACATTTCACAGATGTGGATCATTAACTTGCTACTGCCACTGACTTCAGGAGGCAAGCTAGTTACACACTGCCACCCTGCACACTTACCTGGCCTCTCAAAAGCACTGAGGTCCATAGAGGAATAACTACGTGCTGTGACACCCACCCCTGCACTCACACAGGACTAGACCTACAGACACAAGTCTCTGTAGCAATGATGTAAAGTAGTGGGGGAATCCAGCACGGGTTAATTAGCAATACTTAACAATTCCACCTCCCCTCTGCCCTGTAAAGCAGGGGTTTCCCTGCATTCAAAGAACTGTTAGTGCCTGATTTTACTTCCTCTGGCTCTTTGCTTCTGCAGCTGGTTGCATTTAGCTTTCCTCAAGAACACGGGATTTATACATATTGTCCTCTTATTAGAGACATTTGGCTAACAACAAAACAGCATAAGAAACCAGCATTTAATTTTGAGTTGAGTTTTCTGTTCAAACAAGGAATTTTCACATTCCACATCCACTGTCCTGTCAAAACAAGCAGTCTCACGTTGGTTACACTGCCGAAAACAATAGCTTTGAAAAAGCTGACTTCATGGAGCACATTCTGGCAGATGCCATCACAGCAAGGTCACAGAGGCTTGAAGTCTTACTAAGCGACTGCAGCACTGCGAGTTTTATCAGAAAAAGACATGCAAAACACAGTACAAGAAATTTCTGAAGTATGTTAGGTTCTGACTGTATTGCTATTTTCCCCCTCAAAGTCCACCTTGATTTCTAAGCAGCTAGAAAGTATTTCTAAGCTTTCTACTGTCACACTGGGCAATACTATATCCACACAATGAGGAATGATAGAAATGATACTCATTGTTTGGGCCTATGAAACAGCTAGCAGGAAGCTCTGTCTACTTTCAGGTGGTCAGAAATAAGAGTGATATCATTCTATGGATTCTTTACGATACTGGAACTACAGTAGGAAGATTTCTAAAGGTCACCAGTCCTCAGAAAGCAGCAACATGTCCAAAAAGTCAAACTAAGTCAACCAAGGAAGTTTCAGGCAGGATCAGATCCTGTCTTCCCTGTGCAAGCCTGCCAAGTCCTAATTTTCCATCTTGAAATTTACAGGGAAGTTATACTTCCCAAAGTACGCATGGGAAACAAAGAAAATGCAACTTTGGTTCCAAAGAAGCAGTAATGAAACTTAAGTCAGAATTTGCCAGCTCGCTTCTCTTCTAAGTTGCCATGCTATGAACACACACAGAAAAACAGAAGAATGACAACAAAGGAACAGAAGTGAGTGCCCGTGGGTGAAAAGAAGAGTCACATCCATCACCTCTGAACCACCACCTGCGTTCAGGCTGCAGCTATGGAAAAAAAACATTTTCAGGGCTACTCATTTTTTCCATTTGGTATTTATACCCACACGTGAGAAGCTTCCAAGTCAGGATGGTGGGAAGCACTCCAAGCACAAACAACACCCAAATACACTCCACACAGGAACAAAACTCTAAGAAAATTACAGTCGTCCATGTAGAAAACAAGCTGGAGCATACCTACCTGATCAAAAAAGTTAGCGAGAGAGCAGGGAGCTCAGTACGCTGCCGCAAGCCTTAGTCAAATACATACCACCAATTGATTTTCTTTCTGTGGGAAAGCCAAATCTTTCACCAACAATCATGTTCTCACCGCTGAAAATCGGTATGAAAAGTTCCCTTGAGGTTACTGTTCCTTCAGAAGCATTTATCACAGTTCCACTTCCTCCTCCCCAGGGAGGAAGAGCCATTTAACCATACACAAACTATCGCAGTTTTCCCAAAGCCATGCAAGAGCATACACCCCCACAACAGGCGACAGCATCAGCAAACCTGCAATGGGGCAAAGCCGAGCATTTATCCAGCAACACTGCTCCCAGGCCCAAGGCCCTGTTTCTGAAAAACCTCTCGCAGAAAGAATTTAAGATAACTGCTTTCTACTATACCAGTCCAGTTTCAGAACCGCTCCCTTCCAGCAATTATCTTACCGAAGTTGGGAGCTGACTTCTTGTTCGCATTGGTCTTTGTATGAACTGCAATCCTCTGGTTCAGGGTCTAACCCACGTATCTGAATAATCATCTGCTCTCAATGAGTGGTCTGCAGTCCAAACAGCAGTTTTAAGTGGTCCAGAATACCAAGTCGCTCCCTTTTTGTAGGCTGGATAGGCCAACATGGCTCAGAGGCACACAGATCTCAACAAAACAGGGAGGCCCAGAAGCACTCACTGCTGCAAGCAGCTCTGGAACCACAAGAACAGACTGAACATCACTGACGCTGTGACTTAGCACACCATGTGTGCGCCTGCATAGCCAGGGAGGAATAAATCATTATATTCTCTAGGGTCTGCAGTCTTCATGGCACCAACACAGCCTGAGAAAAACACAGCTCCGCGCAGGCAACAAGTTCTTGAAAGACAGCCTGATCAGTTTAGCAGAACTGAGCAGCAGGGACACTCTTTAGAAAGCAGACCTTCAACACCAACTTAAGCAAAACTAGTCTTTGTTTTTGTATTCATCTTCCTTCCCACTCGCAACAAGTTTAACAAAGACATTCAAGGAGAATATTAAATGCTATGCAATGTACATTTCTTATTTTAAAGTACTTTTCTCTTTTCTTAAAGCCTGCACTGAAAAATGCAGCGATAGCACTAACGGTAGTTCTTCACTGACAAAGCTTTGTCAGTGGTCCTACAGAACTCAGCTGTTTAAAAAATGCCATCGTAACATTTGTGTAACTGCTTGAAAACTCAGTAATCCCGATGTCATGCTGTCCCCTAGCTGTTAAGATTTTTACAAGTAGGCCACAACTGCTGAATAATTTATAATAATCATACTCTTGTCTCTGTTAAAGGTATGTATTTTTTGTCATGGTACGTACGTAACACTGTACCACTTTTACAAGTAGTGTTCAGATACTAGCACTTAAAGGAACTGCTGAGAATGCCAACTCAGCCACTTAGATAACACAGGTTAAGTACCTTCACTGACTGCAAGTTCCACCCAGGCTGAGCAGGAGTGAGCTCTGGATGCCCAGGCAAAGCCACAACAGCTGTAGATTCAAGCAGCACCCATCAGCTGATTTCCCTCTGCTGCTACCCCCACTAGCAAACAGCCTGGAAGCGTACGAGAATGCCCTTACATACCTTGCTCAGTGCAGACAGGACCTGAGGTCCAACCCTTTATTTATGGCTGTTTCTGTTGCAGAAGTTATAGATATATGAAAAATTTCATCACATCAAGTTACACAGTCTGTTAAAAGCAGAATATCCTCCACAGTTTAACTGTTCAGCTGAAGGCTGCTTCTGCCATGAAAGTGAACTGTTACAGCAAACTTTTGGTATTTGCAAGTGACACTCAACAGCCAGCTTTTCTCTATATACGTTGTACAAGACCAATTGTAACTGTTTGGGCAGCAGCTATATTGCTCACACTACATACAGAAATCCTACATGTGCTAGGACAACTTACTTCTCCCCAACAGACTAGGAAATTCCTAATATACACTAAAAAATAAAAGAGCACCAGCTACTGGGGAAACGAAGAGCCTGCTCCTTCCCCAGATCCTTCACTTCCCCTTTCCATCCACGTCCATGTTCCCAACACCAATGGATTCACTTACTTTGTGGTTGGTTTGTTTTAAGACAAGCACTTAAACATCTTCAGACCATACAAAAAAATCAAGAATCAGAAAATGATTTCCAAAATAAACCTGCGCTTTTAGAAAGACCGAAGGAAAAGGAACTCAACAAGCATGTTTCACAGAACATGCCGTGTCAAACGCAAACACCATGACCCTGTATCCACCACCAAGGGGATCAAAAGACATGAAATCAAGAGAAAGTAACAAAACTGTGCATCTAATTCCAGACACCTGTAGTTTAATCACATTTCACAACAAGGCAAGCACTGCTGTGATTCATTTAAACGTGAAAAACAGTTATCACCAGTTTCTGCAGATCAACGAACTAAAATATCTTAAAGCAGTTCTGTGAACAATTAAGCCAAGTTTTCCTTTTCAGTAGCTTTATTCTAATGTGAAACATGAAGAAACAAGCATCCAAATAACTCCAATATAGTATGAAACTTTAATAAAAGTTGTTTAAAAAACAAAGAGCAAAATTTTCAAAATAAACTAAAAGCTTGACTCCTAATCACACATCTTTCTGACATCAGGAAGAGTACTTTCAAACTTTCAAAGAGGAAAAAAAACAAAAACAAAGATCTGCTGTTGAAACATTACTCCCAAAAACTGTTGAAACGCGTAACATGAAGCTTCAGAGACAGACAGCTTTATTAACAGGAGGCTTAATTTTAAACAGTATATACAAATCACATGACTTTTCCAAAGTTGGGACCACCTAGTAACCTGTCGAAACAAAATTAAGCTAATGAATTACAGAAGCATCTGTGTAATGCAACCGCCTCTTTATTGAAGTACACAATCCTTCCACACATTCCTGTACTGGGGATCCTCTCAGGACGCAGCGCCGCACAGGTTTCCAAAGCTCTCCTACACAACCACGGGAATAAAACTGTTGCCACTTGCACCTCTCAATTTTGCCTGACCATACACTTCAGTGTTCCATGAGGCAACACCAAAAGGCACTGGTTTTCCTTTTCCAAAATTAAAAAACAAAACAAAAAAGTTTCCAGATTGCTGTTTAAGTACAATGATTTGCAGGGAATAGCGGGATTTTTCAGGCAACGCCCAAATCAGAAAATGTATCATAAGCCAAGCCAGGACCAACCAAAAACTTCCACTTTTCACTCATGTCATTACTTCCTTTCCAATTTTCCATGGAAGGGTTTTACTGTACAGAAAAGAAAATGGCAACTCTTTACAGACTTAGAATATAACAACAGCAAAAGTTTATTGCAAAAATATATAGTATACTCAGTTTTTTCAAGTTTTGGAGAAAAATAAATGTTCATATCTCAATTCACCCATAGCAGTAATTCATGACAGAGTTGCTGAAGATAATGGCTCATTCCATATATAAACTAATTTAAAACTTTAGCTGTACTCCAATCTTCAACTAATAATCACCGCTTTGGTTCTCTTAGCAGAAACTCTATGTAAGGAGTCCAAGAGACAATGAGAAATACAACATCAGTATCCAACTAGTGTCAGAGATCCTGTCCCAAGTGATGCATGTAATCCTAACAAATCAAGCTACTTAAACAATAATGAGCATTTCCAAGTTATTACTTCTACTGAAAATGTTTTAAACGTACTATAAAACTCATGTAATGTTTGAGGTTAGCTAAACTCGTGGCAAAAGTCTTATTCTGCACAGTTATAATTGCAATATATAAATAACTAAAGGTTATTCCACAAAGAACAGCATGAATTTTACAGAACGATTCTGCTCATACGTAAAGGAATTAGTTTGGTAGACACATCAGCAATGGGCATAATTGAACTGTTGATACAGTGAGAATCTTGGAAAAAATAAAAATACATACACAAAACAATTAATCTGTGTACACTCAGAATTCGTTCAGTTGCAGAGTAAAATCAGGACTTTAAACAAAGCTTTGACCTGTAAACAAAGCAAATTCAGCCAGCTTTAACCAAATCTAGAAAGAGCTATCTATGTTACAATGGCTTGCAAGAGCACTCACTGAAGAGCTTCACTGACTTCATCTATTTCCCTTACCTGAAACTACAAAAAACCAGCCAGGGTTCCTTGATAAGCACTGCGTCCAGCATAGTTCACCAAACTTCTATGATGAAAAATAACCCGCCTACCTTCTCCACA
The DNA here is from genome assembly GCF_038088225.1 of Cyrtonyx montezumae. Lineage (NCBI taxonomy): Eukaryota > Metazoa > Chordata > Aves > Galliformes > Odontophoridae > Cyrtonyx > Cyrtonyx montezumae. The sequence goes on along the minus strand of NW_027072100.1, from coordinate 1,426,555 downwards.
CATTTGTACACAAAAATCCACTGCGCACGTATCCTTGCAGTGCCTCTTCTGCCACGGCTAACACAGTGCTCTCTTATCAAAACGAGTCTGGTTTACAATTTAAACAATCCACAGGTTCTATCCTGGAAATACTATAAAAACCAATCCGGATGCATTTATCACAGCACTATGAATGTCTATTCTACAACTGCTCCATATTAACAGCTACCCTAAAACAAGCTTTACTTTTCTTGAGCCTATAGGCCTGTCATTTAAATCAACGACTGCTGCCATCGCTTCATCACGAGACTCAAATGCAACCATTGCTTCTCCCGTGGGCATGCCTTTTTCGTTGTATTTTAAGCACACCGAACCAGGGATCACTTGGTAACCATAAAAGAAATCCAAAATTTCATCCACCGAAACAGTGAAGGGCATATTCTGCACTTTAATGACGGTTGGTCCTGGCTTCCCAGACCCTGTTCCAAAACCTGGGGGTCCACTAATGTGTATATTTCCCGGCCCAGGTCCGAACGCAGGAGGCCCACCTAAATGCCCAAGACCACCAGCAATTCCTGGAGGACCACCAGCAAAGCCTGGGGGTCCACTTAAATTGCCAGGACCATTACCAAAACTCTGAGGGCCCCCTCCAAAACCCGAAGGTCCACTCAAATTAGCAGGACCACCTGCAAAACCTGGTACCTCAATGCCTGCACCAGGCAAACCAGCACCTGCAACCGCAGGTATTCCTGGTCTAGCATCAGGAAAGCCACCTATCCCGGGTGGTGGCAGAGGAGGCCCGAACGTGCCAGACCCACTAAAGTTACCGGGGAAACTGAACGGAGGCCCGTTGTTCGCATCTTTAGGATTTCCTCCCAAGAAGGCATGCTCATCCCCAGCAGGGGGCTGTGCTCCCGGCACAGCTGCGTTCCCTTGTATCGGAATTTTCAGGATCTTTTTCCCTTGAGATGGTGGGTTTCTCTCAATATCTCTCATTTCTTCTACAGTAATCAAACGTAAAACAACATCTCTTCCATTCAGCTTTTTACGGTGCAAACGCTCTGCCTTACGAGCATCATCTTCAGCTTTGAACTGAACCAGTGCTTGTCCTAAACCTTGCCCGTTATTATCAACAAGAATTTGTACAGAGTTTTCTTCTACTGCCAGTCCCTCTAGAAACTGAAGAATTTCCATTTTGGTTATATTGTACGGAATATTAGATATATGCGCACACAACTTTGGCGAGCCCGACTCCGCCTCAGCATTCATGATGATTTCTCTCTGGTCGTAGTTGAAATTCTGCAACCTTTTACGAATCAGATCTATCTTTTCTAACATTGCCTTTTTAGTAATTGGATGAACTTGAATAAAACGGTTCCCTATGTACTGCTTATGGTGACACAAAGCCGCTTTGTAATCAGCTTCGTTCCTGAACTCCACAAAACCCTCTCCAATTGCCTTCCCATTAGGTCCATAAGCTATGTAGATGCTGTCTTCAACTATATCCAGCTTTTTAAAAAAATCTATCACATGCTTGTTCTCCGATTCAAAGGGAAGCCCTTTTAAATAAACACAGAAACCCTGTTCATGGGGAGACCGCGACCGTGATCTTTTCTGTCCACTGGGAGATTTGGCTCTAGAATGAGGCTGTGGAGGAGGAGGGTGCGGTTGCCCAGAGGGGCCCATGGTTTGCTTGAACGTTATGTGGCCTCCAGCAGCCACCCACTGCCTCTCTGTCGCGGGACTAACTTCAACATACCGCTGAATCATCAGCATTCTGTTTCGCTTCAGTGCTTCGAATGTATCTTGAGGAGAAAAAAATTTAACTAGTCCATTTCCATTATTTCGACCTACGTGATCCTTCAGCATATGGATTGCATCCACACGGAGCCCAAGGAAAAACTCTTTCACATCAGATTCTGTCGCAGAAAAGGGCATTCCATGAACGCTGACATACAAGTCATCTGGGTTGATTGGAATTGGTTTGACACTACTTTGAGAATTCATCTGGATAGGATTTACAGGATTAATAGGACCAATAAACAATGGATTCAAGCCGCTGTTCATATTCACTGCTGCTCCAGACCCATTCATTCCAGAGGGTAAAGGTGCTACGGGTGGAGGATTTAGAGGAGGCATTCCTGATATGGGAGGTATAGGTGTCATTGGGGGTACTGGGGGCACGGGGGGTATCGGTGGAACCGGAGGAACAGGGGGCAGCGTGGGTACAGGAGGAGGAACAGGAATTGGAGGAATAGAAGGCATTGGTGGCAAAGATGGCATAGCTGGAATAGGAGGGATCGGTGGAGGAGGTACTGTGTTCATTGGGGATGCTGTACTAGGTATGGTTGAGCTAAACGTGGGGCTACCAAAAGTACTCCCAAGATTCGGAGGTGCCGTCCCCATACTGGCAGTAGAAAATGTGGATATGTTTTTATTGCTCTCATGCACAGTAGTAGAAGCAGTTACTACACTAGGAGAAGGATTGTTAAAGTTAGGTACAGTAGTAGGCAAGTTAACCCTTCCACTCATCCCAGAACTAGGTGGTGGTCCTGACCTGCTAGCATTTGCTGGCGGCATATCTAGATTGGCAGTTTCAAAACGCCTACGGCTGAGCTCTATCATGTTTTGCATTTCAGTTTTACTGCTCAGTAACAGTGTTACTTTTGACCCTTTAATTGTACCACCTGTGCGCATCATACCAAGCCTTGCATCTTCATCAGTGGCAAAAACGATGAAAGCCTCACCCAGTTCACCCCCTACAATATGCACGCCCCCATCGGGAATGGTCAATCCAGAGAAGAAGTGGCGAATGTCCATGGTCCCCGCCACAATCGGGAGACCTTGCAAGCGGATGACCACAGCCATGCTGCGCTGAAACAACACACACCTGCAGATAGAAAAGGCAACGGCTATGTCAGACTACTGTTTATGGCACCATGCAATTACCTACAGACACCATCTACTATATTTGTTTACATACTCCGAACAACATCTTGTATAAATTAAGTATGTTCACATTCCAAGTTCCTTGTTCATGTTTGCTTACTTCCCAGATTGAACTATTAGACATAAACCAACATAATTTGTGTACATTTTGCACTAGAAATTCCAAAATATCTTACACCAACACCCACAAGCATCAGGGCAAAAAGTGAAAAATTACAACCAAAGGAAGAAAAAAAACACCTAGGGAACAGCAAAAATCAGAAGTATCATATCTATATCTGAGTATTTCATGGACCATAAGCAAAATTTATTTACCCGAGAAAACAAAGCCAAATTAGCATACTGATATAACTGATGGGGTATTCACTGTACCTGGCAGTGACTGACAAGAATACTGTACTACTATGGGCAATATAACGGCTCTCTTTTTCATTTAGGGAGGAATTTTATCTCCTGCCAGGTGATGAGGGCTGAGAACATACAGCAGGTTACAAACAGAAACTCACTGTGGCCATCAGTGTGAATCACACATCCTGATGGAGGCCATCCACATTTTCATCCTACCAAATGCAGGAGGTCTAATTAACTGTAAAACTAGCAGTTATAAGGTGGACCAAGACGTTCTGTGACTTCACGGAGCTCACCTAAACCAGGTTAACTTGAATGGACCTCCTAGCCAGACAGTTGGCCTCTAAACCTTCCAAAACCAAGAAGTAACTTTTTAATAGTCACAGACATGCAGTCTAACGTTACGCTTTCAGTCTCTGGCACAAGTAAATTACTTCCAGCTCCACAGCTGAGGTTAGTGGAAGCTTGAGATCAATTCTGGACCCTAAGGTCACATCAAAAGTTCAAGATAAGAAGAAAATTGGGTAATTCTCACTTATTCTTGACCTGACTTCTCTCAAGCCTCTGAAAGCAACACAGAAATACCAACGCTGTTCACTAATTCACCAGTTCAGAAGGCAGCCTCTTACTTGCCAGCAGTACTTAGTTTCTATTGAACCACTTCACCTCTTCCTGACCTTCCAAAGCACAGGCCAGTTCAATAACTGCATGGAAGAGCTCTAAGGTTCCCATTAGTCACATATACATGGTGTTAAAGTACTCATTAAGCCTCTGAAATTGAGAATGAAGCAGATGACAACACAACACCAAGAGGCAGAGCACCACCGAGAGACCATCTTTTGGCAACATACCAAAGCTATGACCAACTGATGGGTCTCTCTCAGCACTGGTATTCCTTAAGTACAGCATCCCACCATTACTGTCAAGTTTCAGCCAGCTACATTTGCCTGCCTAAGTCTTCCAGTGAGTTCAGCATAGAAGCACCTGAAACGCAACCTGAGCTACTCAACAAAGCCAGTACCCAACAATTTAACATGGCAAAAGGCTGAAATCAGTACTTAATGAAAATAAGACTTAACACTTCTACACGGAAGAAGCAATTCTTTTGTTTGCATGACAGGACAGGTCAAATACTCTGTTCTGTTGCCCACAAAACAGAGTTAACCCCTTCCACACACTAAAGACCTTGAGCCACACAGTATTACAGGGCAGGAGCCAGGCAAGGTCTTCTGTCTCTCAAGCAAACAACAAAGAACAACAAAGAAGCCCTCAGCACAGCATCCACTGCAAACAAGCACCTGACTCCTCACTGGGCCAACCTGAGCAAGAAAATTCAGCTTCCACAATGAATGCGAAAACGTGACCAATCAGCCTCTACAAAGCACCAGAAAACCCACTGCTTCATCGGGAGGGTGAAGCAACACAAAGGGAAGCATGCACTCAACCTCAAAGTTGAAAACCCAACTTTCCCTACTCACTGCAAGGTAACAAAACATGCTGCATCTATCTCTTCTAGTCACACTTACATTAACTCAAGAATAATGTTCACCACTCAATCTTTTCCAGCTGCAACAAAAAAGTGGTCCTCGTGAACAACAAACAGGTCAGAGCAGGAACCATCTATGCTAAGTACACATCCAAAAAAGCACACAAAGCTTTTCACACTGCTGGAACTGCAATATTTTTCAACAATTCTGCCATCTTCAGTTTGCCTAATAGCAGCAGCCATCTCAGAAACTGAAGTTAAAATGAGAATTCTGCTTACTTTAAGGAAGCCGCACTAACAGCAATCGTAAAGTGTTCGTTTACCTAGTTACACCACGGGACTGCTTTCTCACTAGGTGATCCTCAGCAACCATGGGGGTATAAAAACATCCCTAGTTTCACACCTACACTTTGAAAACTAAGATAATAATACTAACAGTAAAACTTCTATGTTCTGTATTGCCTGTTACACAAAGGAATTAACTTCCGAAGCTTCTCATGCATCACAACTCAGTCACTTCCAGCTTCACCTGTTTACCAGAAGATCACTTTCTCATGGTCACTTCCTCATGAGTGTAAAAGGTGTGACAGCCTGCCGTGGCTATGAGTTACACATGGGCAGCATGGGAAGGACTCTCTTCTCAGAGCCTGCAGGCAGACACACTTCCTCACTGATCTGGGAACGTAGCCCAGATGGCAAATTAACACACAAGGCTACAAGAATTATTGAAGACTTCAGGCATTCAAACATTTAATAGGCTTCTGGGATAACACAAGTACCTCAACCTCACATCATATTCAGAACCTGATTAAAAAAGATAAGTATCTAAATGTTGTAACTAAGCACGCTATTCAGGATTGCCACAGAGTTACTGACAGAAGAACACAAATAGCTGCTTAGGAACAGGCTTGCCAGAACACTAGTTGTGGAATTAGACTGAGGTCATTACATGTGACATGAAACAAATGCCAAATATTAAGCATAAGCTAATGGTGGCATGATGTAAACAAAAAAATTTAGGACTAAGTCAAATATTTTTGCCAAAAATTATTTTGTTAACATAAATGCTGCAAAATTCATCATAATTTCAGTGTTTAAAAAAAAAAGCATTAATTTTGCTTCTGTCACTTGAAGAAAAGAAGTCATAAGGCAGTAACAAAAGGGCCAGCTTCCACATTTATAAGTCAGATTTATCTCAAGGTACACTTAGGAGACAGTGACTTGCACCTATTTTCACACTAACCATAAATCAAACCCTGCTCTTGTATTTGTGTTTCCCTCCTCAAGAGCAATGTAGGCACTGGGGTAGCATCAGACAGGAGGGGCTGTGCCCACTGCCAGGTGCTGCACAGGCCTGGAAGAGCTGCTCCTCCTTGGCTATTCCATGCACGGGTGCTCTGTTACTATTACTTGTGTATCTGAGATTTCCTTGGAGAGACTGTATCCTGAAGTTATGCTAGGGACAAGTCATCTCCAGTAACAAGCAAGGTCAGAAGAGGAAAGTAAAAGCCTGCCTACAATTAACCCGAGTCATTTGATGGATCTTGTCAGACAGCACTGTCAAGATGCCCTTAAAACGCTGATGTTAGACTAGAGAAGGGCACACAAGAGGCAACGTTACTCTATGTGCTAGTCAGCAAAACAAGCAGGAGAGCTGGGCCTACGCAGGCACGAACTGACACAATACCACCGCAACAGCATTCCAAGATGCGTAACTTCTCAAATCACAGCAGGTTTAGAAGATTCAACACAGTTCCTGGGAAGCATTAATGTACAGTACCTACATGGCACACACAGTGTTGTTGGGTGAAGATCTGGAATCACATCCTAGCTGTAGGAAGATTCTGAAGTACTCACACTGAGACTGTCCAGCAATACCTACAACTGCAGGCTATGGGGTTTTCTTTGTTATTAATTACATAGCAAACTAGCTATGTTTTCAAACAGCAAAATAACTGGGAGAGGGTTACAGACTGCCACATGCTGATGAAATAACACAACTTGAGTTTGGCAGAAAACTCTATTCTGTGAGAACAACGCTGCCAGACCAACCATCACCAGTGGGAGACAAAAGAAAAAGACCACCTATGGTAATTTGACCCAAATGTTTTGATACCGAGTCAGGGATTCCAGAAGCTTCAGTTATTTAAGATATACTCAATATGCATAAGAAAGAAGTCTTCAATTTGAAGTGTCTTACCTGCAAAGACAGATGTTTTTTCTTAACAAGTAGCAGAAGCCAAGCCAATCCTGTGGGCAACCAATTAAAACCAACTTTTAGACTGCAATAAAGAATAAATGGAGGCAAAAATCAATGCAGGCAACACAACAGCAGTAACAGTCCACAAAGAACTGTATATAAAGAAAGTTCAAACCTGCAACCACCACAAGGAACTGTGACATACAACAGGCAAGAGTTAAGAGTGCATTTTCTAATTTTGGTAATTGTATTGCAGTTTCTGCACAGTTCAAGATGTGAATATGCCTCCCACAAAGAACATAGCAAGAACCAGAAAACATTCCAAGAATCTTTCAAGTTCCCCCATCTCCAGCAGGTGAGCAAATCACTCTTTCAAAAGCAAAGCTCAGAAATCAAATACTTGAAAATTCTGAATTGTCACAAAGCTCGCTCCATCAGTAACACCAGCAGTCATTTCTCCAACTGTGCATCTTCTTATTCCAACAAAGCAACGTACACCACAGCTCAAAGTCTCCCTGCAGGCCCTCCCAAGGAGCCAGGCCAAGCGATGAAAACAGGCACAGCTCAGAGCACCCTGCAGCCAGTCACCCTGACAGAGTACGCTGTAACAACTCCCTGCCGGTGCACGGTACTCTCGTCTGTAATCTCCAGTTCCATAATCCATATCCTGACCAAATGCTGTTTTTTCATCCTTGGAAGTACAAAATGTTTTCCTGGGATTACAACTCAATGAAAAATAAATAAATAAGGACAGAGAACCGAGCATTTTACAAGGCAACATTTACATTTTGTATTTAAAAGGGATAGAAAACCTCTTCCTTCTTCAACACTTCACATACAATCTCATACTTAACATTTCCTTCTCTGGAACGCTACCCAGAACAGAACTACTCCAAGAACAAGCACCTGTCTGCTCCTCACACAACCCAAACAAGCAGTTTTCAGTCATAAGCATCATTACCAAAATGAAATTACACCCATCAAGAAACTCCCTGGCAGAAAGAATTAAGACGAGCAGACATATGCACGGATCTCCAAGGACATTTAACAGTGGGCTTACAAGTAAGAGATACAACTACGCTTTTCAGATATTTATTAAAAATGAATTTAAGAAATACTCATTTTGTATTAAAACCTTAAGAAAAATCAGGCCTAGAGTGAAGGCATTCAATTACTTTCATATCTCGCAGTTTCAATCAGTAGTTTAGAAGGCAGGTAAGAACATAACCACCTGAAAGCCAGTTTCATGCAAGACCACATCTGCTTCTTGGAACAGATAAATATTTCATGCACAAGGAAGAGTCTCCAAAAAATTAATTACAGATACTTCCAGTACAGCAACCACAGCGTTGCAGATGCCCCTCTCCATAACGAGCTGAAGATTTGCAGTGGACTAGGACAACGTGCTACGAGGGCAGACACGGCGTACAGCAAACCAAGCAGCATACCTCCAAAAGGTGCAAAGCTCCGCTCTACGTTTAAACTTTCCACCAAATGTCACTTCTCTTTACAACTCCACATTCTGCCAGAGAGCGCCCATCACTCTCAGAGCTGTCCTTCCCAGCCAACCTCACGTGCAGGAGCATAGCAGGGAGGCAAACACCAACCAGAGGACAGGTGCCCCCCACAACACCAACACCGTACCTCTGCACACCTCCGGGGCTCCGCAACACCTCGCGGGCTACAGGCCAACAGCCACCGCCATCCACTGCCACGGCACGCCCGATGCAGGGCCCTCGCAGGAGTCCACCGAGGAGCCAACAGCCGGTTGTCCTGCCTAGCCCCAGCGCAGCGGGTAAGAAAGCCACTAAGAAGAACGGGTAACGTCAGGAAGGGCTGGTGAAACAAGAGCCGAGACATTTCTCACAAGGAACTTCAGAGAGACCGCAGGCGGGAGAACCCACCGCCGCACAGCCGATTTTCACTACTGCCAAACGGCCTCAAACGACTGCGCGGGACCTTCACGGGCAATCACGGGGGAACCTGGAGGCGCGGCGTCGGCACCGCGGGCAGCGGAGCCTTCCTTCACAGACACGCGGGAAGCGTTCGCCCCGCTCCGCCCCCGGAGCTGCGGAACCCCACCGGGCCCAGCCCGGCCCGGCGCCGCCTCCTCGGCTGCGCCTCCCGCGCCCACCGCCGCCAGGTGCCGGGCCCGGGCCCGCGGCGCTCCCCCATCTGCCCGCACGGCCCCGCGGGGCGCGGCGAGGGGCGGCGATCGGGGGCGCGGCCCGGGCCCACGAACCTCAGCGCGGCCGCGGGGAGCGGCGCCCACTCGGTGCTCCGCTTCTCTTTGTGCGCAGGGCCGCGTGCAGCCGCGCCCGCCCGGCCTCCCTTCCCTCCCCTCCCCTCCCCTCCCTTCGCCGCGGGCCCGTAATGCGGGGCGGGCGGGCGGCTGGCGCGGGCCCGGCCCGCCCGGGCGCCGCCGCGCTCTTACCGAGGGATCTGTACGGGAAAAAGGGTTAAGAACGGCGCTACACCGCCCCCGGGCCCCGCTCCGCGCCGAGCCCAGCAACACCGACCGCGCAGCGCCACAAAATGGCCGCCTCGCTGCGGCGCCGCCACCCGCCGCCAGGGAGGGGCGGGGCCGGGCCCGGCGGAAGAAGGAGGGCGGGGCTCCGCCGAGCGCGCAGCGCCCCCCTGCGGCCGTCCCGCCCTGCCCGGGGCGGGGCCGCGCTCTGGTGCCGATGGCGCATGCGCAGTGCGGCTCGCGCCTCGCGCAGTCGCGTTCCCTGGGTCCGTGCCTTTGTCGTGGTGCTTCCGCTTTGTGATATTCACCTTTCACGTAATTAAACGTGCTTGGTGCGCGCACAGCCAGAGCACGCCCTGGTGGGACACCTCCGTCATCACCGTGCCTCAATCGAACGGGCGCTGCTCCAGCTCTCATTTCTAACAGAAAATAAAAGCTGCATCGCCAGATTATCACACCTAATACCAGACATTTTATCTGGCAAAGACAGGATCCTGACAGCTCAGCACCAAGCAGCAGCTGCTGGGATCGGCTGCTCGCAGAGCCCCCGTGCCACCCACTGCACCTCCCTCCCTGCTCTTCCTCACCACTCTCAACCCCTTCCAATGAGCAGCCCACACTCGCTCATCTCCCTGTTAGCTCCTGGTCTCGCTACTTTTAGACTTAATTTCTTGCGGGATTGCCCTGACAGTGTCTACCTTCTGTCAAGCGAACCTCTCCCTTTTGTCTCCTCAGCCCTCTGTGCACTACGTGCAGTTCACTTTTTGCTCTATGTAGTGTCCGGTTATCCTGTAATGCATTTGTTCACATCATATCAGAACAGCCAGCATCTGCATGCACACCAGGCACAGCCAATGGAAGCTCCCAGGGGCGCCCAGCACTGACACCCAGCGCCAGGCTTGCTGTGCCTGGCATCCACTTGCCCAGCACCCAGCAGGGGCACAGGGCTCGGGGCCTTGTGCTGCGGCAACGAGCCTTCAGTGGGCAGTTCAGGGCAACAGAAGGGCAGTGTTGAAGATGGGAAGAAAATTAAGAACGCCGGGTGTCTCTGCAGCACACTGAGTCACATCATTGCTTTGTGCTGTTGAAACGAAGCCTGGATGAAAGATTTCACAGATTTGCAGAACAGTTTGGGTCAGAAGGGACCTCTGGGTCCACCCAGAGCAGTGTACCCTATACCACGTCCAGGTGGCTTTTGAAGTTCTCCAAGGAGGAAACTCCACCACCTCTTGGGCATCCTGTGCCACTGGTACAGCACAGAAATGCTTCCTAACATTCAGAAGGAACCTCCCACCTGTGCCCATCGCTTCATGTCCATCTCTGGGCACCACTGCATGGAGCCCAGCTCCATCTTCTCTGCACTCTCACTTCAGGTATTTATGGATATCAACAAAACCCTCTTTTCTCCAGGTTAAGTAGTCCCACCTCTCTCAGCCTTTACTCATAGGAGAGGTGCTCCAGTTCCTTAAGAAATGTGTGACATTTGCTGCATGAACCAACAAAACATAAAAATAAAAATAATTCCACAACCAATATAATCCTCCCTAGATTTTCACTGGACTGTATCCATCCATACCAAATCCACAAGGATTTTGCTGCTGAGCGAGTGCCTGCACCCCAGCCAGCTGCTGAAAGTCAACAGTCACTGCAGATTGAAGCTACCACTTCAAACATTATTGTTTGTGCTGCAGTTCAACATCAAAAAGATGTCTGTGATTAGGATTACCTCCAAAGAGCAGACCTCAACGTCTTCTCAGTCATACCCAAATATTTATAGGGACTGAACTAAATGTTCTCTCAAGAACACTTGAAGAAAATGTGTTTGTACTGTGGATTAAAAGAAACACAATCCCGGGCTGCTATTAGGAGCATGCCAATTGGCCAAGGGTACCCAAGAGGAGTTGGCAGTGTGATGCAGATACCAATGGTAGAGAAAAGAAAGTAGTACAGTGCCACTGGTAGGCAGGCTAGAGAAACTAGGACTGCAGGTAACAATGTCCAACGTGCAGCCTCACGCATGTGAGAGATGAGCAGAGAAAATGATACTGGAAGAATGGGAATTGTGTTTACTGTGCACTAAGAAAAACCTGAAATAGAGCTGGTTTATCTGCACCCTCTACCTAAGCTAAAACTAAAGTAGGATGTTAGTTATAAAAGTGGGAAAAAAAACCAACACAGGGCACTTCAAGGTTAAGCTTGGTGGAACTGTCATCTGCTGCACCAATTCCATGTTGGAAAGAAAAGTATTTTCTCGTTGCATTATGGTTTTACTTCACTGTTAGTCTGGAAACACCACTCTAACTCCCAGACTCCTCGCTTCTCCAGCACAGCACAGATACCATTCAGAAAACACAACCTCTGACCTTACTCGTCCCTCTTTACAAGGACGCATTCTTGGTGAATCAGGCACTTTATCAAATGACTTATATTGCTTTGTACTTTCCTGACTACCATGCGCCAGCTGCAAGTTTTAATTGTTCCCACATCATTTCTATAAATGTTCAGCAGAAACAATCCTTACAAAAGCATCCCAAAAAATCTTTTCATTCCTCATAGATACACTTGAAATGTCAATCAGCCATTTGTTCTGAAATGCCTTATTGATTCTGTGTAGCGACTCTGAAGACATCTCACCTCCCTAGAATAAACCCATACTTCAATGCTTTACTAAACCTACTTAGCACAAAACCTCTTGGCTCTGAAGTTAGAGCTTTACTTGAGCATCTTGTACCAGCTTTTTTTCTGCTTTTTTTGATAAGTGTGTGGAAGATCAGCTGTCAGAGTGCTCAGTTCTTCCAAGCGTCCAGCTTGTCCATTTTGAAAAGTGACCTTCACTTCTACTGTGGGACCACATTTAGTGTCCTGTGTTTTAATCCAAGCTGTCTTCGGTAGATAGATCTCTTAGACCTGCTCTGTGGGACTCAGCTTTGGGAACTATACCCTTCAAAGCACAGGGCGTACATACTATCAGCAACACTGATTTGTCTGAGGACAGTCAGACTGTGACTGAAGTCACACCAAAGAACAGTAGTTCAGTCAATCAGGCAGATACAAGACCCAGAATGAGGAAGTTATTTTGCTGGGAGCAGTAGCTTTTATGTTAATTTTTCATTTTAAAAAACCTAATTATTTTTGCCTGGCTGTACAACATTGTCAACAAACCTATGAACTGTCTGCTTCTCTTTCCATAAGTGTAACACAGCTAACTAATTCCATATTACCTTCCCTGAGAATGCCATCTTAGCAGTTAGGCAATATGTTCTATCAGCTTTTAGAAGTGCTAAAACCCATCAAAGAGGTGTTTGTTTGTTTTACTTTTCTTGCATATTTCACACTGCTGGATGTCTATCCCACTCCTGGACTCATTCTATTCCTATCGATTACACCAACTCAACTTTTATGACATCTACAGAGCACTGACATTAAATCCTCACCTTTCTTACCTCCTACTATTAAATTAATGCCCATCAGAGGCCTTCAATTAACCACCAAGAAATCCCACAAAATGTAGATACCTCCATTTCTAAATATTCCTTATAAATTCACTTCCTAAAGAAAGCTTTAGCTGCTCTCAGTGCTGTATGAAGAGATATTCAGCATTAGTATTCCCTCATTCTCTCATGGGTGAGAATTATCTCCGTGATGAATTACTCCTCCTATTGACCTACTAGCATTTTCAAACAGTGTTTAATAGTGTGACTGAGTTGCCCAAACCTTTACATGTAGTATTTACATATGAGAGGTGCCAAGGGCCTTCAAGATTGGAATTCCCTTTCCCCCAGGTTATCCCAACCTAAGCTAAGTGAGTTTTTAGAAAACTATTAGGTTGGATCAGACATTAGGTTTGGGAGGAGTGACTTATCTGAAGTCAAATGTCAGCGTGATGAGAGAAAGAGCACGTACCAGTGCTCACAGCAAAACTTATCTTCCTTGGTCGCCTGATGAGAGACTGAAGTTTAGCAACTTCCTGATCGTGCCCAACGACTGAGCCAGAGAAGTGGATCCCCCAAAATAGCACTCTAATCTTTTTTCTTGATTTAACTTCCACTTTATAATCACCTACAGAGATTCAGTGTAGCCAAGGTTAAGTCTTATCTAAATTTTTATCACCCATGAAACACAAAGAACAAATTCACAAACATACTGTTCTAAAACAGGCTGGGGAATTCTTATCACAAGCTTAACCCAGAAACCATACATGGCCCAAGGATAAAATATAATACAAACAACGCCTCTAAAACCTAGTTATGCATATGGAAGTTTTAAAAACATGGTGATGAAACAAAAGGTGCCAGTTCTACAATATTAGAACTGCTAAAGCTAGCAATTTCAAATAGAATAATTCAGGATTAGCTTTGCAGTACAACCAAATCTCTCCTTCTTAACAGAAAAATCAACAATTCTATATTTCAATCCACTCTTTGAGACTGAGCTTCAGCTTTTACATAAAATGATTCATCCTTGAGGTAGATACTACTCAGAACTGATGCCATACTGTCTATAACGTATATTAAATTCAGCATCCAGCAACTAACAAACTAATTTGAGAGCTGTCTGCTTATGCAACTGATACAAAGGCACTTTGTAATACAAGGTTAAGTTTCCAAGTGGAAAGATCAATAAGGGTGTAAAAGGAGAAATACTGACATGAATTCATCTAATCAGATCCATTTTAATAGACATCTCCCCCAGCATTTGCAGGGAATGGATTCCCATGGAAGTCTCTAACAAGATAAGTTACCTCTGGCACACAAAGAAAAAACTCCAGAGCTATGGGTTCCTACCTACTGACAAAAGACCCAGGTTCACCTACAGAGCAATTCCAAAAGTGACAGATGCCAACTGCTCATAGGCAAACATTACAGTAATGGCAAAGGACTCACCACGAGGGAAAAAAAGCAAGACTAGAACGAAACCAGAAGGCATTACACATTATGTGCTTCCCCCCTCCACCAGGCTTCCAACTAAACTGGTACTGCAACTGAAGCACATTCCAGGTCTCCTCTCCCAGTCATTCAAGTTTTCTCTCTTTATTGCGTAGAAAAAAGACAGAGGGGACAGCAAAGTGCATTATAATTGCATCCTAAATTCTGTGACACTATATGTTTTGTATTAATGCACACTGGTCTGTACAAGCATCACACAAAAAAAAAAAGGAGCAAAAAGTATTAAGTTTTAGGGGGAAAAAGAGCTCTTAACTACACACAACTTAACTGTGAAGGCACATCACCACAGTGAGGCATCCTGTTCTCCTACAAATGCCAAACTTCTTATGTAAAAAATTCTCACGACACATTTAAGCAGCACAAAAACATTTGCAGCTGAAAGGCTGCTTGCCTCTAGAAGCAGCGGCCTGGCACTGTGTCTGTGCTGCAAACACAACAGCAATACAGGATGTTTCATGCTCAGAAGGAGCAATCTGTCACCAACATTCCACAATTTCACTTTTTACACTGCAGAATACATTTTCGAATAGAATACATCTCAGCACAAATTGCTGTGTGTAAATATAAATGTGATGGCTGTCATGTCATCCTGCCTCTCTCCAGCACACAGACTAGTTTAATTTTTGGCTTCTTAGGCTGTTATCAGAAAAGGCAGCTTTCCATTCAAATTGCCACTGACAAGCTGAAACATGCTGCTTGGTTTGTTCAGGAATGTACAGAGAATGCATTTTAATCCACTTTTATGTAGTCCATGGATAGAGCTCATTCTCTCAGTGCTGACTCCATTTAATGCTTTTGAGGTCAATTCCGTCCTGCACCATTTCCCAAAGAGGACTGTAAGGAAGAAAAAAAATGATCACTATCTAAAACACAAAGGACAACAATGCATCAACAACGATAACCAGACAGGCAATGTCATCAACTACAAGAAATTCAGATGTATCCATCTGTCTTGCCCTCTGGAGGTCAGTGAACTCAGTACCTCCAGTGTTGAACAATGACAAAATACAAGAGGTGAGAAGGCAGGTGCCCACTTCCTGCACCCACTTTAGTACGTGTTTCTTAGAGACTGAGCCCTCACATTTGAGACTGCTCAGATAATTCAGAGATCTTTCAGTTTCCCAGAAATAAAACAAAATGCATACACACAGTAATACTATACCTGGCTTACAAACTTTGAGTTGCCACTCTCTATGCCTGCCCTGCTCACATCACTTCCTCGCATAGGCAGACTCTGGGAAAAGGTCTGCTCACAGGTTTGTTTGCTTAAACATTTTTCACTACTGTTAAGATCAAGCCCACTACACACTCTGGCAACACTACTTCTTCATGTACAGAGATAGCAACAGGTTTTTAAAGCGGACAATGTCTTTCAACTAAATCCAGTTGTTCAAATAATTACCATACCTAAGAAGTCTTTGAATTCAATAAAAACTTGGCTCACCTCATTTCCCTCAGCCTCTTCACATGCTGGATGCATTTCTGCACTGTATAATCTATTTCTTCTTCTGTAGTGAAACGACCAATGCCAAATCTAAAACAAAGGAAAAACATTACTAATTGGAATCGCGTGCACGTGGACGAGTGAAACAAATTCACCATGAATTTTTAGCAGAAAAGAATCATATCTGAAAGCAATAGGAAAGATCACACACCTTATAGAGGAGTGAGCCAAGTCTTCGTCTGCTCCGATTGCCCGCAAAACATATGAAGGCTCCAGAGAAGCTGATGTGCAAGCACTAGGGAAAGGGAAGAACAGTGTCACTTCAGTTCACACGCAGTTGCTACACTTCACTGATCTCCAGCACAGAGAACACCACTTACACATTTCATATTATGAATCTTTACAACAGTTGGTAGCAGGCTACTCACCCTCTTGGAAATAGCTAGTGAACACAAGAGACAGGAGCAAGGGGTGTGATATTTCTGCTGCTAAAGAATGACAGGAGCAGACATGACATGGAAATGAAGGGTAAGTAAGTTAAGAGCACGAGGAAAGAAGAGAGGGCACAGATAAAGCTGTGCATTAATACAATGCCAAACAGAAGCAGCAGTACTGCAGCCCAGGAGGTGGCTGAAGTAGAAGCTGTGCAAAGGTAGAAGAGCCAATGCAGAACTACCCAGGAAAGGCAACATATCAACATGAGCATAGAAAAAGAAAAAAATTTCACAAGTTGCTGCCTGGCAGCAATACAAATCAAGAAAAAACAGCATAGAGAGGAATCCAGAGCAAGATGGCCTAGTGATGGTAGCAAGGAGACAGAACCTCCATCCTCAAGCAGTGGACAAAACTGGCTACGTGTTGTTACTCAATTTTAACAGGTAGCAACTTGCAGCACAAACCACACTGCTGCTCAAAAGCATGTGAAGCACAGCCTCGAGAGATTTTCATGTTAAAGAAGTGCTGGCCTTCAGTCCTGTGAAGACTTGTTCTCCCTGTTCACAATACCAACATACTTCAAATTGAGATATGTACTTTTGACTTTGTTCTCAGAGGTGAGAAAAGGAAGGCACTTCGTTAACCTCATCGTAAGCATGAAGCTGGTCTTAATAGAAATGGTGCTCCCATGAGTCAAAACAGCTCTCTGAGGGTGTACTGAGTTTCCTTTCTGCTTCTGCATTAAACACAGGCACTACTAAGGTAATTCAGATGTTTGTCCAGTCTCACTAGATCCTAGTTATGATCTGCCACCCGTGTGAAACGCTGCTGAAGGACAGAAGCTGTAGCAGCTCCAATGGCAGCAGCCTTTAGAATGAACGTCACAATCAGCTACAATTCAAGTCCACTCAGATAAACTAGTCTGCAATGCTGGCAGGGAGGAATTTCTGGGTTTTTTTTTGTTTTCAGGATGAGTAAATTTGACCTTCAGTTGAAATGTGCCACTTCACAGAAACACCATCCCAGAATGCAGTCAATGCTAGGCTGACTCACCAACCAAACGAGCAGATCCCTCCTCACTTTGTAAGCAGATTTATTTTCTTTCTAAAATATACTGCTCCCCTTCCCACACATCCCACCTACCTTCCTGAAGACAGAGCCACATCCTTCAGAGCCATGAGAAGACTCTCCCCTTCCACATACGCAAAAGATAAATTGACACATCCTACAAAAATATAAACGAAATAGAAAAAAGAACTCCCATCAAAACGAAATGCACAGTAAATCCTGTGCCACACAGCAGTACCTGCACCGTGTCCAACTGCACTGCGTTATTCAGCCACGACCGTTAATACGAAGGAGCAACACATTTCTGATAGGGTGAGGATTACCTGGATAACGATGCTCTCTGTCACCATTCATAACCACATCAGGAACATGACTCATGATTTTCGTAACAAGCCGTTCTGCCAGTTGTGAGATTCTCTTGTGGTCATACTAGCAAGGGAACCAACAGAAGACATCAAAACAAGAACAGCATGCGTCTGAGCTCACTCAACTGCTCGTGTCACCCGCAGACTGACGTAGATGGGTGTGGTTATACGACATCTAAACCTTAAAAAGAGAACTTTAATTCTCTGGATACTCTACAGACCGTTAAAAAAAGAGAACTGCCACTTTGGTGCTAGCTAATTCAGCCCTCGAAGCATTTCTGATCACTCAGAAAGATCTACCTGCACACAAACAGCCAAACTGTCTCTCACAGAAGCGCCAAGTTTTTGTACTTCAATACAAGCTAGGTGCATGACACTAAATGATTCAGATGCCCTTTCTTGTGCTGCAAAATATTATGGTAAAAGCATCCCTTGCTTGCCTAGGAGCTTTCAAACTGTATTGCATCATAAAACATGGACTCGTGGTGAGCCATCACATGGTGCCTGAGTTGTGAACTCAACCATCAGCTGACTTTACAACATGTAACCTCGACAACGAGAGCTGCCTATGAGCAGCATCTCATTCTAGACTAAAAACAAGGTCACTTGCTCTAAGAAAGTAAGGTATGATACCAGTTCCGGTGCTCAGAAATGGACAGACACACACGTATAATCCATACTTGCTTACAATAGCCTGGTCACATGCTCCAAAAAAAGCTTTAAAAAGAAACAACCTTCTCAATGTCTTTTTTTAAATGCCAGATTTCTGACAGAGCAGGAAAAGACTCCAGATGTGAGGCACCTCCAGAATTCAGGCTCCGTGGGCTCTTCAGCCCCAACAAGGCTCCAGTAACTGCTCAGCTCAGATGGCAGATCCCTGCCACCTCCTAGGAGGCACCTCCACCCACGTGTATCCCACTAGCAGTGCATACAGCCTTAAACATCAGAACTAGCAAATACAGTGTTTTAATCAAGCAAGAAAAAAACCAACCCAGTATTAAATGATTAGCTGCAAACTTCCAGCAAACCTGAAATGACATACATGTAACGCAGTCACACAATGCTTTGGGTTGGAAGGGACCTTTAGTTCTTTTAGTCAAATGGAACAGTGAACTACAAAGTCCCCTTCTTTCAATACACATTTGATAGCAAGATTTATTCAGCTTCAGAGGGGCTGTAATGTGCGTGCAGAACTGAGGGACAAGCACTTAAAACTGTATTTCACTAAAACAGTGAAATATAAATCTGTCGTGGAAAACCAAGATTCAAACCACTTCAAGAAAAAAGATTAAGAAAGCTGAAAAACACCATCCAGGTACACAGAACTTCTGATCCTGAAGATCCACAAACTTTTACTTAACGTTATGATAATCAAATTAAGCTCACGCACACAGACATAAAGGCCAATGGAACCCGAGATCCAGCCAGCCCTGTTTCATTATTTTCTGGCACCTGGGTCAGGTGTGCTCTCCCACATACCTCCATCTCTTCGTGTGCCACCTCACACGCTGCCCCAAGGCCCACTGCCAGTGGTGTGGGCACAGTCCCCGAGCGCAGTCCTCTCTCCTGGCCTCCCCCGCTCTGCAGGGGCTCCAGCCGCACACGTGGTCGACGACGAACATAGAGAGCACCGACCCCTTGAAAACAAGGAGAGCAGCTGGATGCATGCAGTGCACGTCCATCGCTCTGGGATTATGGAAAGGGACGCTGAGATTTGGAAGCATTTGTTTCCATAGCAAACATATAGTTGGACGTCTCACCGGACAAAAATGCCGTGAATGCATAGAGAAGCACAACGCTTTCTAGAAAGTTCATTCCTAACACTCATACAGCTCTGCACCCCCACAGCTTCTGGCATGGGAGAAGCTCAGTTTCTCCCAGAATTCTTCAGACCTGCAGGCTCTGCACTGCCCAAACTTCTGACAGCTCCTGCGAAAACGAAGCTCAGTCCTTTACCCCAAAACTTCCATGCATAGGTATCTCGTTCATTGAGGTGTCAGTACTGAATTCCACCTCAAAGCTCCAAAGCTCCTTTCCCTGTCTCTTTTCCCCTGTTCCCTTTCAATGTCTTCGCAGGCCAGCCACAGATCCCACAAGGCCCTCTCTCAGCCTTCAGACTTCTCCTTCTGACTATGGTGAAGATGACAAAATTCTGTCTCTGTACATCCAGTGTCACAAACTACATGCACTACAACAGGGATAACAGCTAAGCTCTGACTACTTGGGAGTCAGCCACAAAACCCATAGCTGGATTTTAAACCCCATTCTGCAGAGATGCACAAAGAGGGACGAGTGGAAAGAAGCCAATGGGAGTGGAAGATGAATAAAATCACTAAATTTAAACTTTCCACTTACCTCTTGATCTCCAGGTTGCAGGTTACACTTAGCCCTGTGAGGTTTCAACCACTGCAGCATAAAAGCTGCTTTGTACCACTCAGAAGACCCATGAAGAGCCACCCATCCTGACACTAGCACCACTACAAGATGCCGTTTCTTCCTTCAGTGAAGCCAGCTCACAGCCCACAGGGCAGTGATGAAGACCTGCTTCCTGCAGCTGCTGACCTGCCAGCATGGCCCGACCCACAGCCAAGCCAGCCCAGCACCAGGCCGAGAACAAACCCCCATGGTGTAAGCAGTGGTAACATTCACTAGGACAGACAGGCTTGACCTCATACCTTGTGCAGTTATGTCTTAAGGCAAGTGTGAAAAACAATTCTTAAAAAAAGCACTTCAATAAATACCTTTGGGCCCATAAATTTTATGGCCACTGATGCTCATTAGATCAATTTTCAAGTCATTGACGTCCACAGGAATTTTGCCAACTGCCTGAGCAGCATCCGTGTGGAAGAAAACCTTACGTGCACGGCAGATCTCACCTGGAATAAAAACACAGAAGCAAGAAAGAAAAACGTCATCTCACCTAATTGTTATGATCCCAACGATGAATCTAAAGCATCAGTTTATAGCAGGGACTCTCGAGGTGAGCAAGGAAGAAATGCATACTGTCACATCTCTTATAGTTTGGTCAAGTGCCTACAGCTGTTGGGAAGCCATCGTAGCTGATGGGCACAGTGCTATGCAGGACACAAGGTAGTGCTACGGCAAGTTCCTTCAGCTGAAATGTTACAAGGTCTCCCACTGCTCAGAAGTGGGATTGTTTCCAAACTCACAAGGCACAGCCTTGTTTAACAACCTTAGCAACTCTGTTTAACTACAGTTGGCTGAACGGGCCCCAAGCTAGACAAAACTGAGTCTCCTTATTTTTCTTCTCAACACCTGTCTAGATTACTCTGATGCCTATTCTTGCCAAGAGCAAGTGGCATTGAAGATTCTATTGCCACAGTGCATTTTACAGTGCTCAGTTCCATCCTCAGAGCATAAACTAATTAGTGACACCTCAACTCGTTCCAGTCTATTTATCAACTCTTTTTCTTTTCATCCTGAGCTCACATACACCGAGGGACAAGGAGATAAAAAGCAGACAACTCATCTTCCACAGAACTGCTCCTCTGCACAAACACATGGCACACTTCTCTGGGCAACACCTTTGGCATTATGTCGCCAACATAGACAGAACCTTCCCTCGTGGTCCAGTAAGAACAGCACTGCTACTGCTGACAGGAGCCCACAGCCCTCACACTGGCAGTGCTGCAGGCTAACTCTGCAAGGCCTGGCTCATTCTGCTTTTATCAATGTGCCATGAGAACACCAGCATTTGAGTGTGGGACAACAGCAACGGCCCCGGAGTACAGACACAGGACAACAACGGAGTCCTCTGGCTATAAGCAACTCTCTGATGGTCTGCTACTGGTCAGTAATGAACACACATAAACCTGAAGACTGGGAAAGCAGACTGGGGCACTCACACTGCTGCCTTCAGCACAGCAATGGGGGAGAGAGAGAAAGAAAGGAAAAAAAAAAAAGCAGAATCTAAACAAGAGGAAAAACAGCTGCAGAGTAAGATAAGCTGCCTGCCACAGCCTGGGAAAACAACACCTCCCAGAACCATGCAGGTCACAGGCCTAAGCCTAAAAACTGCCTACAGACATCTTACAAAAGAACACCTTGAGTACGGGGAAGGAGGATGTTCTGGGATCACTGTCACGGGAACTGCTGGCACATAACCACAGGGGGATCCTGGGAGCTACACGGGTACATTACTACATTACACCTAATATTTTGCATGAGTGTGTTTCTGAAGCAATTGATTATGAATATATTACGTAAAACAGCACAAAGAGCCACCAGGAAGCAGCTGTCTACTTACCAATGTCACGAACTGGCTGCTTCACTCCTATTTCATTATTCACAGTCATCACAGAAACCAAGCTTGTGTCTGGCTGGAACGCAGCCTCCAGCTCCTGGTTAAACATTCAGAGGCAGAAGCTGTGGCTCAAAGCAAAAAATTCTTGACACACACACTCCACTTGCCAGCAAGCCTTAGCCCCCAGCCCCCTAAGCAACACAACCACCACGAGCCCCCAGGTTCTGAGAAACAGCCCTGCTGAGGCTAACCCATGTGAGCACGGACGCTGGCAGGAAGCAGAAGTGCTAAGCTGCATTTCTGCATATCCTAGTATGCACAGTGCCACCCGACGCCGTCCACCGAGCAGAAGCTTTTGCTGTGTTTCATACATTCCCATGAACTATTTTTCAAACAAATCAAAGTCCCAGAAGCCAGCGCAGTCCACACCTACACAAAGTGAGGCTGACTGCAGACCAGCTGCACCATACACACGAAAGCATCACACAGAGCAGTCTGCCAGCAAATTTCTCAGTGAATGCCATCAACCCATCCCAGCCTGCTGGCCTGATCCATCCCTCCATCACACACAGCTCTCCCTGAGCTACATGGCAGCCCCAGAAATAAGGCCGATGCTGTCTGTTTATAGGACACAACCCAGGAAACCAGCACGCAGGATGCTCAGTCTCAGGACTGTGGCCATCATCTCACCCAGAAGGGTCAGTGCAGAAACCAGAAGAGAGCAGTGCAGCCACCACACCTCCGGTCAGGAAATTCACCAGCAACTCCTGCACTGCAGCCAGCTGCGAGGGCACCAGCCCCAAGCACAAACCTCTTGCCTTCACCACCTTTCTGCCACTTGATAACTCACCTTCAGATCAATCAGCCCATTTTTTTGGACAGGCAGGTAAGTGACCTGGAAACCTTCTGCCTCCAAGGAGCGGCACGAATCCAGCACACATTTGTGCTCTGTCTGTGTGGTAATGATGTGCTTCTTCCTGGATTTATAGAACCTCGCAACACCCTGTCAGGAACAGGACAGGCACAGGAAATTCGCTGTTAGGTCACTGAGGAGAGCAAGCTTTGTGTAAATGCTCAAAATCAAGAAAAAAAACCATGAAATGGTTAATGTGAAAGGCACTGAGGTGTAATTCACAGCACACGTGAGATCTCACTTCACAAAAGCATCTCCCTTCCAAGGAGCCTGTGCAGAAAAGCTACCAGAGGTAGAAATCCCAGACATGGCTTAGCAACAGAAATACCTTTTAGAAACCTGCTACCAAGTCACCTGTGATGAGAGGTCTGAACAGCCATATGTGGGCTAGAGGTCAAAGCACGAGCCAGTCTTGGAAAAAACATTTGCAACTAGCATCTCCACTGCTCCCTGAGGGAGATAACGACTGTGCGAGCAGAACTGTATTTGCTGCACATCAGATAAGCATTCATTTGATCTATGTAAAACTAAGGTCATGCCCTGAAACAAGTGGTTTGCACAGGATGAAGAGCTCTAATTAAATCCCAAGAATTCCAGGGACTCGTGGAGCCAAAAGTGGAGCACTGCAGTGCTTTTCAGTACAGAACAGCCCCTGGCAGCGAGCACAGCACTGCTCCTCTGCCTACTGAGGCAGAACAAATGGTGCCGCAGACCCAGGATGGCGGTCACAGGGGGATCTGCTACTTGGGCAACCTAGTAACATTTCAAAGGCCCCAGTGGGATTGCGTTAAGGCGATTCGTATCAGCATAACCCGTTTACCTTAATGGCCATATTGTTTGATTCCGTAGCCCCACTGGTGAAAATGATTTCCCTCGGATCTGCTCCTATCAAATCTGCAACTTGCTGTTGAAAAGGAAATGAAGATTTGAGGCATTGTGACAAAATACAATGAAATCACTGTTCCAAAACAGTGCTTTCAAGAATACGATGCAGTGTCTGAGTGCCATCTGACTGCTGGATCTAGCACGGCTACACTACGGGAGCAGCGGGTGGCAGTGGTACAGAGCCTCATGCCATTCATTATCAGCGTGCAAGCATCAGCGCGGCACAGAGCATCGCGAAGGCACCCCAAGGGCAGCAGGCACCACTTCCAAAAGCGGCAGCGAAGCACGCACCTGCCGACGGAAAAGCAGTGCCCCGGGCGCAGGCAGCGCCGCACCGCGATGCGTCGGGACCCCAACGCTCGGGAGCGCCCCGTGCTCCGCTATCGCCGCTCTTCCCCGCAGCGCGGCTCACCGCGACCCGCGGGCCCGGCCGGCTCAGCACGCACTCACCCGCCGGGCGCGCTCGGTGGCGGCCTCGCTTTCCCATCCGTACGCGTGGGTGCGGGAGTGCGGGTTCCCGTAGCAGCCGGTCAGGTAGGGCAGCATGCGGTCCAGCACCCGCGGGTCCTGCGGGCACAGACAAGCGCTCAGCGCCGCTCCGCCGCCCCCATCAGCGGCCGGGCCGGGCCGGGCCGAGCGGGGCGGGGAGCCGGGCACGCACCAGCGGGGTGGTGGCCTGCACGTCCATGTACAGCGGCCGCAGAGCGCCGTCTCCATCGCCGCGCGGCCCTGGGGAGAGAGCGAAGCGGCGCGGGGTGAGGCGGCCCTGAGAGCGGTCCCGGCCCCGCGCGGCGCTCTCGGCCGTACCCGCTCCGTCCGCCCCGCTCCGCGTTCGCGGCGCCGCCGACAGCCGCCGCGGGGAGGGGGGAACCGCCCGCAGGGCCGCCACGCACCGCCACAGCTGCATGGCCGCGCCGCCACGACGCACGGCGCGACTCCGCCCCTTCCGCCCGCGCCGGAAGTGCAGGCCGAGGCGGCGGCGGTGCGGCGCGGCGCGGGGAGCGGAGCCGAGCGTCGGCCGTGGTGGTGCAGATGCCCGTGACCGTGGGCCCGTACGGGCAGTCGCAGCCCAGCTGCTTCGACAGAGTGAAGATGGGCTTCGTGATGGGCTTCGCCGTGGGCGTGGCCGCGGGAGCGCTGTTCGGCACCTTCTCCTGCCTCAGGTGCGGGGGCAGGGCCGGGGGGGGTCCGCTCCTCCCGTGCGCGGCCTCGGAGCTCTGCGGGACCGCGGCGGGGATCGGCTCCGCGCTCAGCGCCGCGAGGCCCCGTACGGGGCGCGGCCGAAGGGCACTGCCCCGCGCGGCTCTTTGCGCTGAGCTTTTCGCTCCGTGATTAAACGCGGCGACCGTTGGGCAGCCTAAAAAAAGGAGGAAAACGCGCGGCGCTCCGCCCGACGGAGTTTAAAAAGCGTTGCGATCCGTCTCAGGTCGTTGAGGATCCTCGAGCAGTGCCGTGTGCCCCAGCAGCACGCACGGCTTTGGGCTGCAGAGAAGCGTCGGCATTGAACTGAAACTGCACGGCCTTCTGCTGCGCCGTGCTTCTGGGGAAATGCTGTGTGAAATCCCTCGGGCACTGCTGCAGCACCTGAAAGCCACACATCAGAAGAGCTTTCTGAGGAGAAACTTATTTTGCTTTGGCTGAACCTTAGATAAACACGAACTGGAGGACAGTGTCTGAGTGCTTCCAGACCTTCAGAACTCGTCAAACGTTGAAAATACAGCACCGGTGGTGCATAGGAGGCTCATTCACAATGTGGTTTACAGTGTGATGGTATTACAAATGCTGCAGTTGGAAAGGCTGACTGTACAGCAGTTAAAACTTCTTTATTCCCTGCAAGTCAGACTGCTGGCAGCACCAAGCTGTTTGTCCCGTTAAGGACGCTGGGGTCAGAGATGCCCCTGCTCCCCTGTGCTCTTTGCAGCCCGCAGCAGCAGCATCCCTGTTTGTGGAGCTGGGGCACAGAGCCCCGGATGCTCTCACTGGAGCTGACCCGGGTGCAGCCCATGGCACAGCCCTGCAGCCAGGCAGCGCCCGCTGGTACGGCTGTGTCTGAGCTTCAGTTGGGGTGGAACTGACCCAGGATGTGGAGCATCACTGCAAGCCACCAGAGTGCCCCAAGGAAACCAGCTCCTGGGTTCCTTGTGGCAGCTCCGGTTCTGAGCCTGGGGGCATCGCTTCGCACTGAGCCTGGAGAAGGGAGAATGGATGCAGGCTCTCCTGCAGCTGTTAGCTGGCTGTGTCAGTTGATTTCTGCCATGTATGTTTGTGTCAGGCTTCAGCTTTGATGTAATTTTTGCCTTTTTCTTTATCTCAGGATCGGCATGAGAGGACGAGAGCTGATGGGTGGAGTTGGCAAAACGATGATGCAGAGCGGTGGGACGTTCGGGACATTCATGGCTATAGGCATGGGAATCCGCTGCTGATCTGGAGCTTGGGCTTTTAATCCAAAGCATCCCTGCCCAGCCCTGCCCCCTGTACCATAATAAAGTCTTTAGATTGTGGAACGGAGTGTTTTTTGTGATGACACAGCACCCTCCTCACAGTAGCATCCTCACGTAGACGTCATCTTTGCCGGATCTCTGCTTTCCTCATTTCTTGTACTCTTGACAGTGAGAATTCAGACCCCGTTGCAGTTCTTTCAGGTTTATTGACCAGAACACGTTCCCCTCTGCTGCTCAGGCAGCTCCCATTTCTGATGCAGAACCAACCCACTTCATTCATGCACTCCACAGACCAGGAGTTATTTTGTGGTTAATTCTGCTCAACTACCAAATTCCTCTTAGTGCAGTAACAGTTGAAGTTGGCCCCATTTTTGGGTTCTAAGTGACAAGATCATCTCAACTCCTCGTGCAAATTTCAAGCAGAGCACAAAGGAACCCAGCATGGGCAAGGCACGCCCCATGTACTGCCCCAGGGAGGGAGAGCCAGGCTGCTCCCACCCCTGTAACTAGAGCCCGTTTTTCATTCTGTGGGGAAGGAAATGCTGTGCTGCCAGACTGGACAGCACACCGCACCAGCACAGCCCTCTCCACTCTTCCTGCATAGGATTTGTGAGGTCCAAGCTGTGCAAGAGAAGCATGGCACAGCTCCTCACCACACAGCGCCTGCACAGCACAACTGACACGTTCAGCTCAGCGTTGCAATTTCCCTTTCTCCACCTTTTGAAGCAAGCCTGCCTCTGCTCGTGCGCTGAGGGACAGAGGTTGGCCTCATGCAGGCAGCTGTGGCAGCAGACCCGGGCCCAGTACCTATGCAGGTGTCAGGCAGTATGAGCGCTGCCTCCCAGCTTCAAAGAGATGCATTTTCCTCCAGGCTGCCCAGCGGTCTCTGTGCTAACAAGCTGAGCACCACAGCTGCTCTTAACAGCTCAAGTTTTACCCTAACTAGCACCAATTAATGAACTAGCAACTAAAAACGTCAAAGAGAGCCACTTTGTGCAGCCTCCTTCTGACACCATGCACTCCCAGGACAGCCCCTGGGCTCCTCTATACACCTGCTGCTCACCTTCCCATCACAGCCCCCGCAGTCCCTGTGCTCCGGGGCCATTGCTCAGCTGCTGCCACCCAAAGCCACGCGGAGCCCAGGGCCCGGGGCGGGTGAGCAGTGCCACGCAGCAGCCTCCACCTGCCCGTGTCACCATCCCAGCAGAGCCCACTCCTCCCGTCCCACAGCCAGGGGCTGAAGAACAGTGGGAAGGGGGTATGGAAATGGCCTACAACAGCTGCCTGAACACCAACTGCACCACCTGCTCAGAACGGGGGAGACACTGCGTGAGGAGTGCGAGGAGCAGAGAAACCAAGCCCCGGGAAGGCCTTTTTAAGAGAATTTTATTTGAGTGGTTCTTACAAAGATTGTTGCAATATGAAAGTCTTTGTTTGATAGAAATATCAAGCTGTCTTGTCAAACACACTGAAGTAACCCAAAAATATATTTCAGAGCTCACAGAGCTTAAAAAGAGCAAAGATTATATGCAACCAGAACAAAACATGTTTCTGTATTTCCTGCTGGCTGTCAGACAGTTGAAACCCCCCACCTACACCACACACAGAAACTTGTCTGGAAATGCAGAGATGGTTTTGTTTGGAAACGTAGACACACCTCACACAGTATTTACAAAGAAACTTACAGATAACATTAATCAAAAGTTACCATCGAGAAATAAAACCCTTCAGCCCTTCCGCTCTTCCTCACGCGAGCAGCCCCCAGCAGCCTCCTGAGCCTCACAGCACCCAACGAGCCCGGCTGCACTACCAACCTTCAGCACCACCCGCCTGAAGTGAAATGTAAATCGTAATTGCTGCATTAAAAGGAAGGCTCGTGAAACATTTAAAAACTTAACTATGTCCCATCTGCCTTTTACAGAGAATTTGTTTTCTATGAGCTACTCCTCGGTTCCTACAGATCAACTCAGTAAATGTACAAGAATTACAAGGCAGAACAAGAGGTCAACAGCTTTGTATACAGTGGAAATGCTAGTTAGGGAGAATGAACACACTGCATCTCTGCTTACTTCATTTTATTTTTAAAGGTAGCAGGAAGTGTACACAAAATGACATTAAATCCTTTTTCCTTTAGTTTTATCTAAATAAAAGATAACTCAATCTTCCTCCAAAAAATAACTATGTACAAAACTGACTAAATCCATCTTCATCGTCGAACGGGGACCAGTAGCTGGGTGGCGGTCATGGAGTCCGGGAAAAGGCTGTGGTATGTTGGGAGGGGAACGTACGCCGCCGTGATCATTTTCCCTGGCAGGAGATTCAACGAATCCAGATCAGGTTTTGTTTACTTCCACAATTTAGGAACATACACGTTTCTACAAACAAGAAAACGCATCTCCTCACCTGCAAACCACCTCCCATGCAACGCGTTCACAGCTGCAATGGCAGCAGCAATCGAAGGACATTTCACGTACACGTTGCCCTGCAACACAAAGCGTCACTGCGTTACATCTCCGGCAGGAGCACTGCTGACACCTCCTCTGCACAGCTGCAATGGAAGCAGTCCCCCCCCGTGCTGCCACCAGCACGGAGCAGCAGGCTGCAGCTTGGTGCAACGTTGGTGGCCGCTCTCGTACTCGCTCAGTGGTTTCAGCAGGATTCCCTTTCCTAATTAAGATTTTGCAACCCAGACCAACGTGAGCCTGATGTATGGAGGCAGCAGGCAACTGCTTGCTTGCTCCCGATGCTGCCTGAAGTGTTATCCAGCAGCTCCCAATTACAACTCCACGTGAAACAGAAGCAGCACGCGGAGCGTGGCTGCCTTCCTGCAGACTGCCATCAGGAGGAAGCCCTGGGGAGCAGCACTGCTGAGCAGCACGTGGGGGTGCTGCAGGATGAACGGCTTCATGTGAGCCAGCAGTGCACACCTGCAGCCTGGAAGGCCACGGGTACTCTAGGCTGCATCTGAACGGGACGGGCAGCAGTGCAGGGAGGGAACTGACCCACTGTGCTCTGCCCTCGTGAGGCTCTACCTGCAGTACCGTGTCCAGGCTTGGTTCATGCAGCACAGGGAAGATGGAGGGCCACAGGAGGACACAAAGGCGCTCAGAGGGCTGAAGTGCCCCTGCTATGCAGGCTGCAAGAGCTGTGGGAGCTCCACCTGGAGGACAGGGCTGCAGGGAGCCCTCAGTACAGCCTTCCAATAGTTAAAGGGAGATTATAAACAGGAGGGAAATCAACGTTTTACATGGGTAGATGTAAGGGATAGGACAAGCAGGGATGGTTTTACCTGAAGGAGATTTAGATTATATGTCAGGGGGAAGAATTCCACGGAGAGGGTAATGAAGAGCTGGCACAGGTTGCCCAGAGGGGGGCTGGAACTCAATGACCCTTGAGGTGCCTCCCAACCCACTGCACGATTCCATGCAGTTCTGAACACTGCCACCACCTGAACTAGATGCACAAACTTCCAGTTTAATTTTCAAAAAGTCAAAGTAGGAAATCTCTGTGCCCAAGGACAGCAAGGACATCTAGCACTTCAAGGAAGGCTGATGCCCCAAGTATTGCTACGTGAACTCCAGAACAGCCCAAGATGGTCACTAACATGAATGACAGAGGTAACCTACCTTTGCTACAGATAATTGGAGTTTTCTATCTGGAAACTAAACGCTCAACTAGACTAAAGCAAAGTACCGCAATACTCACGTTCAAAAAAACCTCAAAACATACACAAGTCCACAATAACCTGTGTGCATCTTCAGAGCTACATACTGCCAGTAACTGCTGCATCATGTTATACTCAAGCAGAAACAGTTTTTACAGACCTACTAAAATGAATACAGACTTCCCTTCAGCAGCCTTCTCCAGCCCACACTCATTTTTCCCACTGTGGTATCATCACTCCTCCTCGGAAGGACAGCCTGAGCACAGGGCTCTAGCAGACCCCTTTGGGCAGAGGGAATCTGATGTTTACAGGCACTAAGGAACTCAGCCTTCCCCTGCATGTACATTTCAACTGCTTAAACCTCTAAATGGGACACAGCAATACAAAGCCTTCATTTCCTTGAAACACTACACCATAGACTGGAACAGCCAAGAGAAAAGTACATCTTCAGTGGGGATGAAGATCTCTTCGCCCACACCGATTATGTCTTCACTGCTGTTACTGACAGCACTCGGAGCCTGCAGGCCTGGCTGTGTGGGAAAGATCCCCAGAAGGACAGAGACCAGAAGTGAGGTAATGCAATGAGAATCTAAGCCCACAAAGCAGCACAGTCAAAGTCTATCAAATAAGGTATTTTTAAATACCAGTGGTTCATATCTCAGCCGTCCCTGTGCTAGCATGACAAAATGGATTTCACATAACACAGCTGTAAAAGAAAATTACAGCTCCCTTAAGAGTTAGCAAAAGGGAGCCAGTTTGCAGCTCCGTGTGCTCAGAATCTGTGTGATGTCAAAGGCTTAAAAAAAATATTAAGTCTGTTATAGTCTGTAACTATCATAGGTACAGTGTCCTATTATGGGAAGTTTTCTACACTCACCAGCCTAGCAGCTCAACACAGTTACCTGGAGATCAAAAATACTAGGAAAGACTGCATGCTGTCTCTTGTATTAGGCAGCAGCTCGTTTCTAAGACCTCAGCAACCCATGTGTGTCACAGCTGAAAAGAATCTTCTACAGAAGGAGCTCAATGGTAATGAAGGTCTGCGGAGTGCAAGTGCACCACCAGGGCCAAACACTCCCCTCGAAGCAGGAAGGGACAGCAGCAGAACCTTCAGCCTCTCACTGTGGGCAGAGCACTCTGAAAGCTCAGTGGTTGAAAATCAGAATGCGAGGAGTGCTTTAATGCAGTAGGTCAGTTAGGAGCTGTGGATTCCAGGAGTTCAAGAGTTCACTTCAGCAATTTGTACGTTAAGGACTGAGATACAGAGGGAGAGGTGATCAGTCTGGAGATTGCACAAAGTAAACACAGAAGAAAACTTTCACAGCTTTTTTGAAATGCAGGTGTTCAAGAATCCCTTGCTCTAAGAGGAATTACCCACAATTAACACTTTGTTATTAAGCTTTCAGCAGCAACTTCTCTTCAGCACAAGGGCAGACCCATCACTACCAGGCATGTTCCTCTGCAGATCTGAATGTCTGTGCTGAAGCTGAAGCCTGCATTCTGCAGCAGACGAGCCCGGCTCTCAGGAAACGTGCAGGTAAGGGAAATGCCAGAAGCCAAAAGTAACAGATTCTCCAGTCTGCAGGCTCACAGTAACTTCAACTGTGGGAATGTGTAAGGGCAGAGTGCAACACCAAGAAAAGTGATGACTCAAAGCAGAAGGGAGCTAAGTTCTGGAAAAGTTGCTAAGCACATTCAGGAAACTTAAATTCAGATTATTACACTCAGATGAGGGGAAAAAAAACCCACTTTTTGTAATGTTCTATCTAGTAGAAAGCAATAAAACTCCTGAAGCCTGTTCAGTGTGCCCCTGGAGCCAGGCGTACCTGAGCTGAGTTTTTGTCTACGTAGATGTGGATAACTCCTCCATGTTTGTTACATTCCTCAATCACATCATCTTTAATTTCTGTATCCCAGCCAGCTTCTTCTTCACTGCAGGGGCAGAAGAGGAACAGAACAGAGACAGAGATGTTATTACCCACAGTAAAACCCACTTCACATCCAATAATGAATGAAAACCCCATATAACCACTGTTCTAATTGGTTTCTCACATCATCAACAAATGCCAAAGTGAAACTATGACATATCACTTACGTTTGAGGATTAAACATGTTGGAAAGCTGGAAGCACTGTGTTGCAAGTGGTTGTACAGAAGCAGCCGCAGCCAGAACTGTTTCAATGGAAAAAACAATATTAAGTCTCAGAACCCTCTATGCACAGTTCCAATTTATATGTGGATCTGCCACTTATTCTCTATAAAAAACATTATCCAGCACTAACAGCAATAGTTCTAACTGAACAGAAGGCAAGAAAGCACAACTCTACAACAGCTATGATAAAAAAATATATTAAATTGACTGTTGTGGAAAACTGCACAGATTAACTACAACTGATATCAGAACAAGAACTCTACACCTTGATTGTGTGTCTTATAACATAAGTACTGTCCCACAGCTGTCCTTTCCAGGGCTGTACACTTCTGTTAATTTAGATGAAATAAAGATCAGTTTCTCTCTATGTATACATAATTAAGGAAGGCAAACTCAGCAACATAAAGACTAATCCAGAGACAGCAATCCCAAAGTGCTGATTCTCATCTGCATCTTCTAGTCCCTAACCTTAATGCAGGGAAAAACAAAACCAGACCTGAAGCCCCACTGCCCTGACCCATCCCTCGAGCTCCCCCAGGCCCATCTGGATGGGGCTGTGCACCCCAAGCTGCTGGGAGCCACGCAGCCCATAGCAGGGCTGGAGCAGTACAGTCCCTTCCCAAGCAGCCGTTTGTTAGTCAAACAATGAGGAAATGCCACAGAGATGGCCAAGCACTCAACACGCTCTGTTCCTTTCAGCCATTATTCAATGTGAAGTACAGTTCCTGCAGGTATCAGCACAGTCTCTCAGGCCATGGACAAACTCCACATTAAAGGCACTTCACTTAGACAACATCTGCAGCACACACTGTATTGGTGAGAAGTTATAAAACTCCAGGTTACCTTCACTCTGCTGAGAGAGTCTCGTTTGCAGATCTGAGGAGATACACACAGAAGTTAATTAGCACACTTGTGAATGTTACTGTACCCGTGCTGTACCTGCCAGACAGACTGCTGAGCTTGTGCAGACCCTGCTCAAGAAACTAGGCCTGCTCCCACTGCTTCTAAGTATAAATTTCCCTGCTTCCAGCTTGGATATTCTGTACTTGAAAGATATTCCATATAACCACATAGGTAAGCAAGAGTATTTCAA
The DNA here is from genome assembly GCF_038088225.1 of Cyrtonyx montezumae. Lineage (NCBI taxonomy): Eukaryota > Metazoa > Chordata > Aves > Galliformes > Odontophoridae > Cyrtonyx > Cyrtonyx montezumae. The sequence goes on along the minus strand of NW_027072100.1, from coordinate 1,393,457 downwards.
AGAGAAACAACACATTCAAAGGAAAGTGTGACGTGACCACATCCTTTAGTTTAATATATAGCTTTCACCTTGTCTGTACTGTGCTTCAACTCTTCAATATTTTCTTTCCCCATGAGAATATACAGCAATTCTTGCAGGCACTAAAAGTCTGCTATATTAACTGAAAGCATTTAAGCACACAGTCACCCAACCAAGTTCTGAAAGCAGTTATGTATTTCATTTCAAAGAAAATACAGTGGTATTTCACCTGTTATCTTTTCACACAAACATCACAGTGACATTACTTCAGTGTTCTTCCACTTCAAAACATTTTCAAGCATTCACAACATGTAATTTGTCAAGTAAGTACACCCGCTGTCCTGGTTTGAACAGGGACAGAAGAATGCAGACTTTCCAACCATTTGCAAAGTTATGACTCAAGCACTTGACTCAGCTTTAAAGTACTAATGAAAATCTTGGGAACACAGGAAACAGACTTCACACGCGTTTCAATTTCTTAATTCCCACCAACACAGGGAGCTAGAGGTTTGAAGTGAGTCATCATCACCACGTGCCTCTTTAGAAAGCTGTGGTGAGGTGACAGACTGCTTGGAAGTTGGGTGAAGTTGGCTGACAGTTGTCCATGTACTCTTTTCCCCTCTACACCCTCCTCCAGAGCGCTGGCAGACCAGCAGCAGGGCAGTTAGGTGAGTATTGCTGGCAGGAGCCCTGAAGAGGGCTCACTCCCAAGTGCCCTCCAAACGACTTCCACAGGAGAACATACACCAGGAAAACCCCAGCAGAACATGGGATTAACGGGAGAAAGCTCCAAAGACTGACCTACATTTAGCATGCTTCTCATCTGGCTTTTAGCAGGAAGGAATGCTCCACTCCGCTACCTGACAAACCGTGTAATGAGAATATGCCCTAGGGCAGTCTTGCCCAACAGAAACTCACTAGATCCACGTGGATGTGTCCAAATCTATAATCTCACCATCTTTTCTGGTGAAGAGATACTGGAACAGGCTGCCCAGTGAGGCTGTGGATCCCACTCCTGGTGAGGGGGGGGGACAGGTCAAGGCCAGGTTGGATAGGGCTGTCAGTGACCTGGTCTGGCAGAGGTGTCCCTGCCTATAGCAGCAGGTTGGAAGCAGATGATCTTAAGGGTCCCTTCCAACTCAAAGCATCCTATGATCCCATAAATAATTACCAAGTTACCACTGCTTTTTCAGTAAACAAATGAGTTTGAATAAAACGAAGGCAAATAAGCCTTCTCTTAGATCACTCTAGTTAGATGAGGACAGAGACTTTGCATCTCTGACAGAATTGCACTCACAAGTCTCTTCAGCAGAGCCCACCAAGCGTAGGCCAGCAGGATCCCTACAGACCTGTCCCCCAGACCACCTGCATACAATGTGACAGCTCCACAGTGAGCATTCAGTTCTGGCCAGAGCTCATGGCAAGATCTGCTCCATTTACAGAAGATCACCTGTCAATGTCTCGTGGCAACACATTTCATACATTAATTACCTACCATTTCAGAAATATACTCCTCCATCCATAAAATCTGCCATTAACTACGTTTTACTCTCCCTGTTGAGGACTGAAGGATGTTTTTTCTTACTTCTAAATCCATTTCATTTTCAAAATTCACTGTCACTCTGGGAAGGCTATTCCTCCTTATGTGCAGCTTTGAACAGCACGGAGACACTAAAGCTGTGACACCTGTCAAGTTAAACCCAGCTACTTGTTGAGTATGCTGTGTGTGAGACCTGCATGACTGTGGGCATGTTCAGTACAGATTCAGCAGAAATATGTTCGGGCACACATTGCTTGGATAAAGACAGCATGGTATTACTTGTTTCACTCTGAAACAGAGCCTGCTTTATGTGAATAAACACCAGCCAAACGTTTCCCAGTTTTCTGAAAGGGCATCTGCTGAAAGAGAATTCTGTCCCACAGAGCACATGAAGTGTTTTATAGCCTCCTAAACTCCAACTTTCAGACATAATTTACCTAGAGAACAAGAAATAGACAGCTGTAACTGTTTAGCTTCAATTCTTTTTCCTGCTGGAACATTCTCCATGACAGTAAGATCCAGGCTCTTGGGTCCCCCAAGAAGCAACTCTCCAGCTTCCCTGTCTCTAGCCTTGTTCCATGTCCTGCACACAGGCAAGCAGTTCTAGCCACTAATTCGCAGAGACAGAAACACAGCTGTCTTTTAAAAACTCACACTGACAGTTCATATTCACTCCCTGACTAAACCAGGGTTTTCCAACTCATGTGCTACTCCTCACTGTGTGGGGAGGAAAAGCCCCCCTTTCTGTGAATCATCCTCTTTTCAGATTCTGTTTCACGTACTATTTACTTCTTAGAAATTCCTTTTGGAAATTGATTACATTTCCAAATGACAGAAATAAAAAGTTCGAGGAGTTTCACTGTAACTGTATCTATCAAAGTCTTCTTGTCATCACAGACTGTTAATGCTCACGTGCAGTTTTTATGAAGTCATGCTATATTTTAATCATATTCTCCTATCTGCCTGTCTTTAGTGGGACTTTTAAATGAACAAACTGAAGTCAGAATAACAGGACTAGCAAACGTCCACATCAGTTTCTTCCTCTTTCCTTTTTTTTTTGAAGTGCAGGTAATTTAGAAGTAACATCCCAGCTATATATTGTATCACAGGCTTAAAATATTTACTGACAATACCAACCACTGTATCTCATTTCATGTACCTTATTCCTTCACTAGTTTGATGGGAGTGCCTCGTTACCCTGAACTGACAACATTCAGCTATTACTTTTACACCTTCATCTACCTTGTGATCCTTTTTAATCTATACTCCTTTCCACTTTCATATCACTTTCTTTTGAAACATCTCAAGTATTTTTTCATCCAACATCCTCAGCCCTGCTCCTTTTCTGTTCTCTTCAAGATCTGATAAATCTTTGTCTACACTTTTATTTATTCATTTTTACGAAGTCTATCTTAATCTGACTCTTGGTAGATAATTCTTATTGTATCATTTACTAAACTAACAGCTCTGTCTTCTTTATTACCTCATTATCTTTATTATCCTTCTCCTACCCTTCAGACTCTATGCTTATTCCTCATTTTTTGGAGGCAGTCAGCCAGTTCAGTGTGGAGCCCATTTTTAACAGGACTGTTTCTTCTTTCTGCAGAGTGCAGATCCAGTACAGCATCAGCTGTTTGGAACCGAAGGAACTTTTTAACTCCTGCCTGCTCATACACTCAAGCTACTTAGACCAGTTGACTTCATTTCCTTAATTCTTCTACCACCACTTTTGTAATCATAAGCCTTATCCTTCCATTTAAGCTTGAGCAACTCATGATCACTCAGTCAATGGTCAATTCTATTCTCATCCATAACATCTCCATTACTTACCAAAATGAGTTTAAAATAGCATCCCTTCTTCATGAGTCAGTGAGTGTTTGATGAAGAAATTTGTCGGATATCACATCCAGGAATATCTGGGCCCCACCATTATTACTAGCAATTCTTCTCCAATCTGTATCAGGGAAGTTAAAGTCTCCCACAATGACATAATTCCTGGTAGTAATTTTCTCTAACAAGAGTAAAGAGATCTTTAATCCATAACCAAATCTCACTTCGGGGACAGCTCATGACTCTAAAAAGCTTTATCCTTTTCCAAATTACTCAAACTGTACACATCTGCATTATTCCTTTTGCACAAAACAAGTGGAACACACAATGATACTCCTACCACCTTCATTTCTGCAATTGCTAAACATGTACATCATACAGAAACCTGTGCCCTGCCTCACAATTCACTCCTCCGCAGTTACGTCGTCTCACACTAATTCAATGCTATTCTAAAAATTTAGATGCCTTAAGAACTGTTTGGGGCAGACAGCTTCCTCAACCATTTCAGACACAGGAAAGAAACGGATTGCTGTTTCTTTAAATCATTTTTCTCATTTCTCACCAACTACATCTGCTTCCAAGCAAGGCTGCCACATTGCTATCACCCATGTTAAAGGTGATCTTACGTTACTGTTGTTTGCCTTCCTTCTATTCCTTGTCATCTGGTCTTTTTCACCTCTTTCTTCACCAGTATAAAGAACTTGTTCCCCAGTTCATAATTTTCTCTCACTTACCAGACTTCTTTCCTTCCATGACTAGGGATATAAGCTATTATATTTGGTTTTCAAAATAATCCACAGTTTCATACATTTGCTCTTTTCAAAAATGCACCTGAACTTCAGTAACATGTCTCAGGTGTACCCTAAGACTGCATTGCTTCTGTCACTCCACTGGAAGACAGAAATACACATGCATGTCTTCTTTCTCTGTTTCCTGACACTTGCTGCAAATTCCAGCAACTAGTTACTTGTGACATCCCTCAAGTCCTTCCTACTGCTACGAAGATTTGGCACCCTTTGTTTTAGTATTAGTAAAAAAAAAAAAAAAAAAGTCTCCTACAGAAGGTAACTGAAGCCCTCCTGACCACTTTGGTTTGAGTCTGCTACTGAACTAGCAGCAGGAGCAATCATATTCTCAGCCTCATACTCATTCTTTCAGAATAAAGTCTCAGTAACTCTTCCAACCAAGCACTCAAGATATAACCATTCATCAAGCAGCAGATACCTTGATGCACAGTGTCCTCCTCAACTAGACATGCACTGCATGATCCTAACTACTGCAGTGTCCTCCATGGAGCACTAGCAACCCTCTTGCTCCTGGCACAGCTGGCTTTTGTTTTGGCTGTTTTTTGTCTAGGGTTTTGTTTTTGTTTGTTTTCAGAAGGGACTCTGTAGAGGGTCAATTCTCTTCCAGTTACGAGGCTGCCACTTTTAACAGTCAATATTTACACTGCAGCAGAACATAAATGCTCACACTAGCAGTGGGAATGGTAAAGAGATGAAGGTTTGAAATTAATTAAATGAACTAGAACAATTCACCACAGGTAACACAAGGAGAAGCACATCCATCAAAGCTGACGCATACTGTCACTGTTTATTTGCCCATGGATTTGAGAATTTCCTCAATTTGTAAAAGCATGCTGTAGCGTTTATGTTCCCATCTTTAAAAAGATCAGAAAATGAATTTCAGCACCTTGCTCAAAATTATCAAGTATGATCAGTACTGTGGAGAAATAAGTAGATGATCATTTCTTACCTGCCACAGCCCCAAAGGCCAATGACCCACTCATCTGCAAAGCCTGCTGTGCAGCCGGGGGAATCTGCAAACCAGTACCTGAACAGGAAGCACACACACACACTAATTAACCCAACCTCTGCAGAACTCTGTATTTTTTACACATTTCCAATTTATCACCATACACACCCTCTGCAAGTCTTGCCATCAACTGAAGGCGACCAGTTGTTCCCAAATCAATTCCAGTTCGTTCCAACTCATCACTGTCCAAAAACGAGCTAGCACTGGAAGCATCAGTGCGCTCAGTCACATGTCCAACTTTCATCGGCCTGCCAGCCAGCTCAAATCCATTGAGTTGTTCCAAAGCCTTTTTGGCACACTCTGAGTCTGAGAACTGCAGGTGGGAAAAATACAAATTCAGAAATCCTGCCAACAATCTTTATTCATTACATATAATATCCATAGCTAAATAAACAGGAGAAACACTAAAATAACAACAGCTGCCAAGCAAATTAATGCGATTCATATTTTCCATTTTAAACACAAGCAAGGCAGAATATTTACTTTCTCATACATAGAGATATGCTGAAGCCAGACAACAGAGATACAACAGTCAGTGGAAATCATGGCAGTGGTCATCTTACAACACTTTCTAATAGCAACAGTCACTTTCATAATTTCTAACTGCCACATGTTTGTTGGCTACTCCTTGCAGATCATCTGCTTCAGGGTGCGTATCAAATTAAAAATTAAAGCATCAACTATGAAGTTTTCATTGGTCTCCAAGAGCCAGAAGTCTCAGCTGTGACACTTTCATTACAAACTGTCACATCAGTTAGGAAACCCAAGTTCATAAAATTACGTATTTGAGAGCCAAGATGAAAAGAAAGATGTTTTTAACCAAACATTTCAGCGTCTGGAATTTGACATCACAAAAAAAATCTCTAATCCCATCATTTTAATGACACTATGAGAAAGTCAGTCTTTGGAAGTACATCTGTCTGCAGATAATAACACTGCTGTACTAATACTGACCACCAAGTACGCTATTTCCATCTAAACACACTCATCATTTAATCACATCACCTACTGAGAACTGGCAGGACAAAAAAAGACCACTGCTGTGCATCCTGCAACATGACATTTCTAAGCAAGATTTGAGTAACCTGTACTGCTATGTGAGAAGGTTACACTCAAAGTTATCCAAGAAGTCTGATAATTTCTTCTCATACCGTAATAAAGCCATATCCTTTTGAGCGTCCAGTTTCACTATCCATCATCAGCTGAATGCTTTCAATCTAAAAAGAAGAACAAGCTTGTCAAACATTTTGGAACATAACAAAATATCAAATAAAATCACCTGTGTACAGCCCTGCCAAGTATACATGTATTAACGAGAAACCATGTTTTATTTTTTTTTTAACATGTAAGTTCTTAATTCTTTCCACATATAGCCATCAGCACAGAGGCAGCTAGGTACATCCTTTGATACAAGAACAGAAGCAGTAAACATCAAGGTCATGAAACAACATAGTCAGGGTGTCCATATGCTGAGGAAATCTGAGTTATGAAGAAAAGCAGTCTGCATGACTGGCCATGGGCTTTAAGATAAACACGCTTGTTTTCAATGTTATTGGTATATTGTAACTCCTAAAACTCTACAGTTACTGAATTTCAACACATGAGAGAGTCATCCATGAGCAATGGAATAGTGGTTGAAGAAAAAAGTAACGCAAAAAAAAAAAAAAAACCTGAATTAAGACTGTCAAAAAAAACTTCACAGCTATCTATGTAAATCTGTCTTATCTATACCAACCCTACTGCCTGACCCTGAGAAAACAACACAGCAGCCACGTGGATTACAATTTAACAAACTGCTGCAATGTTCCAGACTTCTGCACAACGTAATTAAAGGAACACGCACAGTAAATCTGAACAAAGTATGTAATACACAATGTTACAGAATATACAAAACAAGGCTACCATTCTAAAAAGGTATGAAAACCATCAATGGGCTTGATACAAAAAAAAATCTAAGCACTGTATTACACCTATTATCTTGTCCTTACCTAATAATGACAGACCCATAATGCAATAGTCAGCGTAGTGCTACAAAAATACTTAAAACTGGTGTAACGTGGAAAGCTCAGATTCAGTTTGCTCACTTCTGTAATTTTAAGGAAACATTATCATGCTGTGAACTGGAAGTCACTAAATCAAAGAGTAAAGATAGAAGCCTACATCACAGCAGTTGGGGACACACTGTAAACGTTAGCAATGCAACTTACAAATGAACAAATACTCAGAAGCAGATTATACCACTACAGATTCACAATCAACTGGCTAATTTTCGGTACTCAACGAACTCTCAAGCTATCTAACAAAGATCTGCCACTCAGAACCACTGGACTGTGTCTCCAGTCAAGGTTCTCATTAGTTCTCAAGTACTAACTCAGCACCTAAAGCCTTGTGGTACAGAAGGTAGGTACTCAGCAGTAGGAACATGAAAATGTTTGGCAGGTGGGACACTGAATTATTTCCAGAGGTCACTGAAACACTCAGATAAACCACGATACCACAACAGCATCAGATCAGAACTTACCCTGCCAAACGGCTCAAAAATTCCTCGAAGCATATCTTCAGTTATATTGAAGTGCAACGATCCCACATAAAGCCTCATAGGACCAGCACTGCCCTTCTGCAGATTGTTTGCCATTGCTGCTGCTCTGTTTTTCTCTGCCTATGGCCAGAAAAACAAAAAAATCAGCCAAGTTTTGGACAAATATAATAATGAAAAACCCTAAAATAAGCAGCATACTTCTACCACATTCAACTGTTTTATAACCTACATATTGTCCAGATAATCAAAACACAAATGCCAAGACCACGACAAGTACAAAGATATAACTCCCTTAAAACTTTAAGCTGAAGAACTTCATGGAAAATTCTGGCTCGTACCTGGTGAACTGTCACTGATTTTCTGCATGTGTTGGAGAACACAATATATACTATGATTTTTTTTTTAAGTCATTACTACTTTATTAACATCAGTTAAAAATGCATCTTTAATTTGCCTGCCAGCTACTGGGAAACGAGGCCTTTGTATGTTTAATTATCATTACTGTCAAGGCTTTTCCAGATGTTCAATAGTTAAACACTTTCAAACACTAACCTTTCCAGCAAGCTAACAGAGTCACCCATTAACCTGGTTAAAGGCTTGGTTTATCAAGTCCTTACCTGTGATGCTTGTACTATGATTGGTACGCCCAAGACTCTCTGTCCAGTCAGTCCTATTGCCAGAGGCACTGAACTAACATCAACAAATTCGACATAAGCAATTCCCTTTGAACGTCTGGAATTTCTATCAGAAATCATCCGCACATCACGAACCTGGAAGGCAAATACGGAGATATCAATGCAGACAGAGCCACAGCAGGAAAGAAGCTGATACAGTTTACTCTCAGACATATAACAAACAATTGCTGTCCAAATCAACAGCTTCATAATTACTCTGCAAATCCAGGGTGGCATCAAACTCTCTTAACAAACACATCCTGGAAGAAAGCCATAATCCAGAGTCAAATGCACTGTGCTCCAGGAAGATGGTCAACAGATACCTGCAGCACTGCAATGCCAGAACCCTGCAGCTCATTAAACTGCTAAAAAATGCCATTTCTTCAAAATTAACAGTAAGAATGAAATTAAAATTACATTTCAACTGGCGAAAGACTATCTGCAGGAGACCTGAAATACTAGTTGTTTGAATCAAAACTGCTTCCTCACATTTTGCATCTTACCACACACTGAACAATAAACTGATGAACTACTTTTCCACATTCATTGCCTTTAACTGTTCACGCCTCAGGACTGTCCTGAAAGACACCTCCTTACAATTCAGCAGAATACCAATCCTAAACTACAGTAATTTCAGAAAGAATTCAGATCACATTAACCTCCCTGTTACTCACCTTCCCTACTGTAGAGAAGAATTCTTCCAGGTCTCTTGGTCGAATTCTTGCAGCTAGCTGCATGCAGAATACTGTTCGAGCATCTCTCTCTTCAGGGGTAAGATTATCGATAGGTTCTCTGGAAAGAAGGATGTTAAAAAATATTCTGAATAGGATAACTAACTTTTGGAGTGCAAAAAACTTTAAATGTAAGCATTTTGAAATCTAATGGTGAAAAAATTACTGCTATATTAAAAAAAAGCAGGGGCCAAGAACTGGAGTGAATACCTAATATAACAGTATTTAACATGACTAAACATCCTGTTTTATCTTTAAACACTATCTCAGATGAGCTTTGCAAACTAAAAAGTTATATATAGCCAGTCACTTTGGAATCACTGCAGGCACTGCACAAACACTGACATCGACACCAACAGCTCCCAGCCCTCACTGCTTTACATTGCAGCTTGTTAATACTTCTCCCAAAAAAGCAAACCATAAATAGCAAATAATTACTGTCATCCCACACACTGGACCAGCGTTGATTTCAACTGAACAACAGCTGAAATCAGACAGTACTTCTGAAATGTTAAAGCTTCAACTAAAATAAGTACTAGAAAAAAAAAATCTGGCTTGCACTTGTGTACAGGATACAATTAGCATGCCACACAATTAGACTGAGCTTCCAGTATCATAATGCATTTATTTAGGTATACCTGTATTTTAAAAACTTCCTGAGAAAACAAGTTCAGTTAAATGATCCCAGTAATACTTCGCTTATAAGTAAAAAAAACATGCAAGATTACTCTCTAAATGAATGCAGATAATTTTAAACAAATCTCATTAGCAAGAATCTAAATACAAGTCCCTTAATTGAAAAGCTTAAGAATTGATAAGCGCTTTCTGGACTTCAAAGTCAGCTGTCTTCTCTACTAACAGGAAATAACAGCATTTCCACACTACTCCTCCATTCTGTATTTAGTAGGATTTAGTAGAAAAGCTTGATAAGTTAAATTAAACTAAATACAGAAACATGAACAGTAAAGCAAGATGTTTTGCAAACTGGTGTTATTTTCAATTGCACACTAAAAACCAGAGAAGGGGGAGGGTATGCGATGAGGAAAAAGCAACCATTTTTCAACATCCTCATTTAACAGGCTTTCTACATGATGAATTCCAGCACTGCAAAAAAGTGACTCTGCTGAAGAGTCGTCACACACTACTTCATCATTACACTTCTACCTTCAGTTGGGGAAAAAAAAAAAGCATAAAAATAGCTACCTAACAGGGCTCTTGTCTTTTCTGAAGGGACTTTTGCTTCTGGAACGCCGTCTGCTGTAAAGAGATAAGAACAAGGTTACCAAAAAAACTTCAGATATACTGGTCTTATTTTAAACAAAACCTATTAATGATGCAATAAAAAGTAGAGAAAACTCAGAAACCTTAATTTGATGCTGTGAGGCAGACCAATCTTCCCTCTGATGGCACTGTTGAATTTGGGACCAGAACTACGGCAAAAGCAAAGACAGACATTACTTACCAGAGCACCTCAATTTAAGACTTTGTCTGTACTCAGTTACACTGACAGCGCACACCCACCCTTGCACCTGACCCTGCCAACACTTTCCACCAGCAGTACCCATTGCATGCATAACCTGCACACAGCACCCAGAACCACCAGGCCCAGAACACATGCCCTGCTGAGCTTCATTAACATCACAACATGTGAACACACCAGACTCCCAAGGAAGAACTGAAGCCAGAGACAGCCAGATGCAGCACGTGTGTGCACAAATGTTCTGAACTATGGCTGTTGCCCCAGTCTTATTTATGCAACTGCCCACGTGCACATCCTACTGACAACTGCAGAGAAGTGCTTGGAACTCGGCCTGAGCTTTGAACAAAGCAGTGCAAGCAGGTCCCTGGTACAGCATCTTAAAAGTGAAAATGAGAACAACATGAGACTCAAGATGGCATGTAGAAACAAAAGTAGCTCTCTGTAGATACATGTGAGAGAAACACTGGGAAATTCACCACCGTTGTCTCAACTACAACCACTACAAAGTGCTACCAAGATGTAAATTAAGCTTCCTTTAAGTTCTTAAAGGACATCAAAACGCAGAACCATTTAAGCCAGTAGATAACCTTATATAGATACGCCACCATCTCTTGGCTGAACCTAATTTTAGCTCTCCAGGCTTCGCAGAGGCTGTTACAACAAATGGCAATCTGCCCATTCCTTCTGCAGTAAGGCAGCCCTCCTGCTAGTTCCTGAGGCAGAGTAACAGACTGTGATGTGAATAGTAAATTCCTACTACTGTGTTCTCCCTGCACTTCATCTCCTGGTAGGAACAAGGCAAGGAACGCTGCCTGTTAACCTCCTTCCTCTATATCCACTGAATATCAGAGGCATTGCTACACAGACTGAATGCCAGGGGATACTATCAGCACAAAACTGCTTCTGCTCTGGATATAAACTGACACCCTGAAAGATACAGCAGTCTGAAGACACTAAGTAGTCTTTCACCAAGACCACAGAGCCAGCCAGGTTATCCTGCTACTCAGGGAAGCAGCAATGCTGACAGCTAAGCTCAGCATTCACAGCATGGAGGAGGATTCCCATTCTAACCATGACATGACAGAGGGCTAAGCTCCAGAGCCATGCTGGCCAGGTTAAAGGAAAGGAAATATGGCCCTGAGCACCACTGGAAAGAAAGAACAAAAACAACAAATCAGATGGTTTAGAAATTATTTGTTACATAATATGCAATATGTTAAGCTGAGGTTATGCTGGACAACAATAACTGATTAAAAAAATCCTGCAATAAAATACTACTATCCTACTCAAGTTGGGTGAACTGCTGAGAACATCCATTCAAGGTCTCCAACAACCCCAAAATATACTGCCAAAAAGTGCATCTGGAAATGCTGGTACTGGTTTCAGAGAGTGGCATCTTATCAGAGGCAATTACCCAGCACCTTCACACATGCTGCCACAGAACACTGTAGTGTCCATATCAATTCATATACAACACTAACTACCCAAGATCCAGACTATTACACACCAGACCAACTGCCAGAGATGAAGCTTTCATAAGCTTTTAAGGAAATAAGTGTTCTCCCTATGATATCTTTGCTTACTAGTGAAAAAGAAAAAACCACAAACAACTGAGAAGGTAAACTGAGTTTTCAAATGCTGCATTCATAAGTTCATAAGTTCATAAGGTTGGAAAGGACCTATAAGATCATCTAGTCCAACCATCCTCCTATCACTATCTCTACCCAACTACTAAATTAAGTCCTTTAGCACCTCATCTAAACGCTTCTTGAACAGCACTAGGGATGGTGCCTCAACCACCTCCCTAGGCAGGCCATTCCAGTGCCTGACCACTCTTTCAGAAAAGAAATGCTTCCTCAGGTAAAAAAGAGGCAGAAAGCAGCAAATAATAATTTAGTGACAGAAGCATTGTGGTTCCCAGTTCAAACCTCTGCTTTTGGGTGGCATAGGGACAGTTAGAGCATCAGTAGGTCAGTCATGGAGCATGGCATGGAGCATGGGCATTACTTCTCAGAAAACAAAAAAAACATTAACCCTCCAATAATCCCTTGCTCATTTTCACTCTCAACAAGCAAGTAATGTTCCTTTGTTTCTGTAAGTCTTACACTAAGAAACCCACAAAGTGAAGACATAACAGAGTGAGGAATCTCAGAAGCTGCCTGAGGTGAGGTGATAGCTTGAGGGAACTTCTGAAGATCATTTTTTAACAGTAATCCTTGGTTGCATTTATTTGGATTTATTTATTTATTTTTGTAAATGGAGATCTGCATGTAAAGCTACAGATAAAGGGAATTCTCTTTCTTTCACCTGCCACTCTAAAAGCTCTTTGCAGTTGTTGTCCAGTCCCTGCTCTCATGTATGGAAGATCTGAGCAACAAGCAATTAATCTTTATGTCTGGATGTTACTAAGTCCTGCATAGAGCAAAGCACACATTTTACTAAATCTACATCACGCCACACAGTCCACAACAATAATGAGGTCAGAAATCAGCCTGAAAAAAAAAGAAAGAAGCTTTCACATCAGTTGTATCCAAGAGACCAACACAAGCCCCTCAGATGAGGCAAGCTTTGGCCAAAGTCCAAGAGAGTCAACATTCAGAGCACATGTAGGGACTCTTTTTTCCAGAAGCTTTGTCTAAGTTCTTGGCTCTAGAACAGTAAGTGTACAGTCTAAGTGAGTTCTACAGAACGTCAGGAGCAGCTGAGATGTGGTGGCCTGATGTCTAAGCAGGTATACTTGGTAGTTTATTTCACAAAGAAATCTTGTAATTATAAAATATTTAAGTGGCAAGTGAAAAGAAACTGAAAAAAGCTCCACAGACAAGCAGCAACGAAAGCTGAGCATACAATTTTTAGTCATTACATGTAATTTTTATCTCATGTTTAAGGACAGAAAACTTGGAAGACTGAAGAATTTGTTATTTCATACTCCTCGTTCTCTTCCTTCAGAATTATCTACATCACACAGACAACCTCTCCCCAGCATTGCAGATGCTGCTCCACGTCCACCAGCAGCAGACATAGCTCAATTTAAAAATCATTTAAAGAGGATAGAGAGTGGAAAATGACACAAACATGAAGCACTCTGAACTAGATGTAGCAGCTGAGTGCAACACTGCCTGCAGTAATGCTAACTCAGAACTGTCTCAACAGCCCCACAAGGTGAGATTCCAGATCCGTATTTTCTATCCAGCAGCAGATGTATCTCATTCTCAATCAGGAAATGTGAAGCTCATGGCACTGCTACTGAAGAATTCATCACCATATGGAAGCATTATTTTTGGTAGACCCAAAGGCACAGAAGGAAAGAAGGCTGGTGATACAGGAGGCTTTATCTCCAGAACAAATGACTTGCCTGCTACAAAAATCTTTAACTCAGAGGCTTAAGATAACCAGCATCCTTAACATAACCAGCTCCACTTGTTTCAAACAGCGGAGGTCTTCCTTTGTACCTTCTGATTAAGGAATTAGAATTTTGACATCATTTTACATCTGCTACTTCACCAGTATCACAACCTACAAGCAAGCTACAGCAAACTGCTGTCCTCTCCAGTCAGCGCCAAAAAAAAGCAAAAGCCTCCCACACAAACAGAGGATACAGAGACTCCCAGCCGATGAGATGAGCCACATCTCCAGGCAACACCACCACAAAGTGAGAGGACTAGCAGGTTCTACCTCTGAAAGGTAGAAGATCTGGATTAGGACTCCTGTGTTTATGAGGCAATCTGGAACAACAAGTGGTACTGACAAATTCCAGCCAGCTCCTGTGATCATACAGATGCCAAAGAGCTGTAGAAAACAAACCAATGTGCACTGTTGCAATCTTCATAGCTGAAGCCCTGAGCAGTTCTAAAAGGCCTTATACCAGACAAAGCAAAAGCAAGGCTGCTACACTCTGTTTACAAAGGACCAATGAAAGCACAAGAAATGCCAGACAGACCTCAGAGATATAGTTATGTCTGCAGTACAAAGACTGCCAACACCAAGGGGCTTAGCACGAAATGAGACCCTGAAACCTCCAGCATTTTTTGTCCACATTCCAAGAGCACCAAAATGAATGTATGCCCTGCAGCAGGACCCAGGCACCTAAAAAAAATGCAGTTTGCAGAGAACTGTACAAGCTTACAAAATATCAAAAAGGAAAGGGCACACTCGCAAAAATCTTGAGAGACTTCTGCAAAGCAAGTGACATTACTTGCTGCAAAGAGAAGGAAAAATATTAACACCTTTTTCAAGTGCTTGCTTCTGACATTACCTTGCATTCCAAGGTTTGGCAACAGCTGGGGTGAGGCCTGGACCAAACCACACACAAAAAGCAGCTGCAGGTAACTGATGAAAGCCAAGCACACAGCCTAGCTCTCGCTGCTTCTCTGCTTCATTGAGGGCAATAAAAGATGATGGGAGGAACACAGAGCAGGGCAGGATCATACAACAGCAGTAACTTTAAGCAAATGCCACCAGTGAAAAAAACAGCAACTGAGAAGCCAAAGCCAACTCCAAGGAACTACCCACAGCAGAAGTCCTATCAAGCTATCAAACATAGACACTGAAGTCTTTATTTCCAAATAAGTTTGAGTAAAGGAAAGGCAAGCACACAGCACATGGCTACTACTAAAACTAAGCACTTCCACGTTTGGATGCATAAAACAGTCTTGGAGTAAACATTCAAGAGCAGCAATGCAGTAAAAATTTTCAGCTACTCAAGCAAAGGGTTTTATCAGTCTGCAATGTAAGTCACAGACTGTTTGGCTGTTTTTTAAAATACTTAATCCCTCAGGTTCACATACTGAAGCATTTAGGACAAGCAAAAACCTTGCTCTACAGTTTATAGTTCCTTAATCACCTTTGTATTCCTTCTCCAGTTAGCTTCACACATTCTTTCCCTTGTTTTTGCTTCCTTGCATTGTGTAAGAAGGAAAACTAGCAAGAGGAACGTGGCACATTACTGTCTTTTTTTTTTAAATCCATACTTACTGATACCATCTTCACTCCAAACCTCTCACTCCCTTTTCTAAGATGATTAACAATGAACGCAGACAGCAGGCAGACAAACTTTAAGTTTTCACATCACACACGGAAGCACGCATGCAGCATGACATAAATAACCTACTAGGGACTTCTATAGCGGCCTCTGAATCTGCGATCTCTGCTCCTGGAACGGCTGCGTCTGCGTTCCTTGCTTCTGCTCCGCTTCCTTTCCCGGCTTCTGCTCTTTTTTCTTTCCCGATCTCGGCTCCGCTTGCGGTCCTTGCTTCTGCTCCTCTTTCTGTCATGGCTTCGACTTCGGCTCTTGCTCTTTTTTCTCCTGAGAAGACAAAAAACGCAAGTTTGATTACACATGCAGCTCAGGGTCATCGCTTTCATTTTTTATTCACATTCCAACACTCCTCCAATTTGATGTTACAAGCATTAATGTGAGAAGTTCCTATCTGTATTTTTGTAGAACGGGAGGGTAAGCATCAAGAATCATCTTTTAAAATTCATGATCAGCAAGTTAAACTGCTCCAAAGCACTTTTTTTTACAATTTAATTTTGTAAACATCAAAGCATGCTCTCAGAGTAACAGGACTGGAGAAAAAAATACTTCCTACATTAGAAATAACACATAATAAACATAGTTTAGTACTTGATGTGCTGTCTTTAAAATATTTCAAATACACCATCAAGGCACTAAGAATAATGTTTTATTTTTCAAGCCAAGTAATACATATAAAAATAGAAAGGAATAGGAAAATTTGAGGAAAAGGAGGACTGTTTTCTCCTGGTACTGCCTCCACTTTTAACACTAAAAGTTATGCTTCCACTTTCAATGCCCAGCTACTACTTCCAGTCCTTGCTAAGCCACTTCCCTTTCCTTTCCAAGACCTGTGGCTCTTGTGGTTTGGGTCAAACCTTGAAGTCAATTACATCCCAGGTTTGGACACAGTAATACAGGTGGAGCCTCACAAAGGCAGAGCAGAGGGGGACAATCCTCTCCCTTACCCTGCTGCTCCCCAGCTCTGCTGATGAACCCCAAGGTGCTGTTGGGCCTTCTGGGCTGCAGGAGCACACTGCTGGCTCATGCTCCACTTTTCATCTACCAGAACCCCCCAGGTCCTTCTCCACAGCAGCACCAGGCCATAGTATATTCAAATATATGAATATTTTATTTTTACTGAAACTGAAGTGAGAGGCCAGAAACAATTCTGAAATTCAGGAAGCACTCTTTTTCTGTCTCAGTTTTAATTTGGGATCTAGCCATTAGTACAGAAGATGCTTTTTTTTTTTTGCAAATAAATAAATAAAGCTTCAGAGCTGAATATTGTAAGCATCTGATTTTGATGGTGTTTTAAGATCAGAGTATTTATTACGAGCATAATGTTCACAATGCACATTCGATGGGGGTAAACAGACCCTTGAAGTTAGGCTCAGACTAGGTAAGAACTTCAGCAATGTTTCCTGAGGATGGTGTGCTTACAATCTGTTTATTGAAGTTTTAATGTAATTTTAGAAGTTGTTATTTAAAACAACGGCTGTTACACAAAAGCACCAAAACACTCTGTTGAGAACATGAGTAGTGGTGAAAATATTGGGATTGAAAAGGGGAGGGAAGTTGAAGTGGAGCCCAATGCCAAAACTTTTCAAGAAAGCAATCCCATCTTGATCTGTTTGTACTGCTCTAAGTTGCTTAAATTTTCACACAAGAAAACTAAATGAACAGCTAACAAAACAAAAAGAGACAAATCGTGCAGAACCTATTAAGTCTGTATTTTTTATCTGATGCTAAAACAAACGTTTCCACAAATTTGAAGGTATTGCTGACAAGGATGTAACTACATTTGTAAAAAAGAAAAAAAGAAAACTTCATAAATTTCTGCAACTGTGAACATCAAGCCTTTCCAATTTATTGCCCTTGACACTCATGATGTGCATCTCAGATCATACAGAACCAGCCCCCCACAACCCCATGCAGAGCACTCAGAAGACACTTACTTCTTGCTGCGTTCTTCATGACCATTGGCACTGCTCAATTTGTTCTCATCCTAAGCAGGGTTGATAGAAGAACATCGTGAGGACGAAGCGGAAACATTTCAAGTGGTCAAAGGGTAATGGGAATAGGAATAAGAAAATACAAAACAAAAATTTTAATACTAAATTACTTATTTAGAATTTAATATGGAAAGCTTTAGATAATTTAAGTAGGCATGTTTAACCACTTTGCTGCTTAAATTTAGGTCATACAATTATGAAATACAAAACTTACATAATTTAAAAGTGTATATTAAATTGTAGATACTTCCTTACATGGTTTAGAGAGTAAGTTATCCTGTAGAATTCAGCACTCAAGTGGTTAAATGTTATTTCTATAAAATGTAAGAGGAAGTTTCAGGTTTGTGTGCCCCTCAGATCAGCACCAAGGCTATATCTCTGCCTAAGCCCCAGTGGCTGTGCTAGCAGCCAGCCACTATCCATCTCCTGTGACCGATGCCATTCCCGAGATCTTCGCTCATTTTCGATGAAGGGTTGTAAGAGCTTGATGCCACCTCTGTCACACATCTCGCCCTGAAGCAAACAGGGATTCACACTGCTTTAGTAACGTCGACTCCCAAGAAAGTCATCAATAATCCACCAGTCCAGCCTAAACATTCCCTATTTCCATACCTGTTTACATGGAAAATATCCATGTTAAACCAGGACACAAGAATTTTAACATAACAATTTACAATTTTCTCTTCAAGATTTTATGTAACTACTAAATATTACATAAGCTAAATATACAACTTAAAACTTACAATGCTCATCCAAAATTCATGACATGGTTGTAATTAACACTGCAGAACAGACTAACAATAGCTGCTATATAATTTATATACTTGCTTTACAATTTACTCACATGGGTTACATCAGAAGTACAATTGCTAAACAACTTAAGCTTTAGATACATTACTTGTGAAACCAGTGCTAAAGCATGCATGATGTTAACACTTCACCACCACTTGGTGAAAAACAAAAAAAGACAGTATTCATTTGCTGCTGGTTTAGGCAAAAGACATCACTACAGTCATTGATAAAAATTTTGCATCAGAATTGACATTTCTTAATTGAACAACTAGGACAGAGGAATACAGGAGATCTTTTTAGAATGACACCGCAGACTGTGATACTGTCTTTTACTTGCTAAGAACGGCCTACTCAGGGATCCAAGAATTTAGGTGAATTCGTTCACTCAGCAACTGATTTCCACCTGCTCTGTTAAAAGATTAACCACCACCAGCCTTCTGCATTAAGTCTCACTCTTCTTGCACTGAGCAGACTGTTCAAATATTTACTTGCCATGGGACTGGTGAAAAGGTTATTCTTGGAACCCTGCTGTTTTCCCAAACCACTGCATTCACCTTGTTGCTATACCAAACTGGACCTGGCAATTTTAGGAGAGATTTCTTGTTTTGGGGTGTTTTGTTGGTTTTTTTTGGTAGTTTTTGGGTGGTTTTTTTTGTTTGTTTGTTTTTCTTTTTTTTTTTAACCTAGGGGACCACGGTACAGCGATACGTCACTCAATTACTACCTTATGATTGACAGTTCACACTGGAATCAAAGGTGAATTCATGGGAGTAGAGGTGAGATATCGTTAGGCAAGTCTACAAAGAGAGATAGATGGGCATTTATTCATCACGCTGAAGTGAAACTACTGCACAATATAATTACATTAACAGCACATATTTACTTGCAAGTTACATGTAATGCATCTCCAATAAGACAAATCATGAGGGCTCCAGGGATGTTAGTTTACAGTTCAGCAGTAGTTTCATGAATAATGCTAAATTAAGGTAAACAGAACCTCACTGGCACATTTTTCTCACCTTCTTATAAGGAGCTTCAAGCATTGCTTCTATATCAATATCATCAGCCATTTTTTTCAGGACACCTGAAAGAAAAAAACAAAATCCAGCTGAGAGGGAATCTGTGCTAAGCTTTTGCTTAAGAGGTCATTACTGCATCAACTACAATTCACACATCATCCTCTCAGAAGCTATTTCCAACAGGACTGGAATGAAGCTCAGCCAGTGAGCTGGTAAAGAATGTGACACAAAGCAGCAATCAATTACAGCTGAGAACAACACAAATGCTACCAGACAATTAGCAAGCAGAAACCCCTGAGGTATTCCCAGCTATTTCTTTCACAACAAAGAGGACAGCTCATTAATGATGCAGCGACACAGGTCTAGTGGCCATCTTGAGAAATACTAGTGCTTGACTAAAGGCTTACCTGAGACCAAACATTCAGGAAAACCTGTCTGCAGACACCCTGCATTTGCCACTATCACATTTATTAGCCTGAAGACTTGGACTACCTTGAAGAAACAACTTCCTGCGTAGCACAGGCCATTTATGATTCCAGCATTAAGAAAAGCATGCACCAGATCCATTCCATCTGGACCTTCAAGTCAGAGGAATGAAAGCAAGAAGCTGTATTATACCCTACAATACCAGTCAAAGACTATTTTTCAACTTCAACACCTCGTTGTGTCATTTTGTGTTTAAAAAAACTCCAAATCTTCCTGACATTTGAATTCCTTTGCCTTTGCAGGTCCACTATTAAAGAGTATCTCAAAATTCAGTGTTGAGCAGAGACTCAACTTCCCTAAAAGCCAAGAGGTTCTTTCTTTTATTTTGTAGAACTCAAAAAGGCAAGGCCTCTAGATTTGAGTCAGACAGCCCTAGATTGAGGATTTACCTCTACATATGCCATGAATTCCTTTTACCAAAATAATTCTTGCACTGTAGTTGTAGGCACTATTGTACAAGAACTGCACTCTCCAGACACTTTCCAATCCTAATTAAATCACTCCAAATTTTCATAATTCTTTAAACTGTTTGCTCATAATCTCTTAACTGAGATTACTGTACCAGAGCTTCACCAACTTTAAGAACGGAGTCTCTCTTCCCCATTAGTACATCCAAAAGTAAAACAAACCTTTAGCAGTGTGGGAACACTGGAAGTTTACACTCAGTTGCTTAATGTCAAGTGTTGTCTCCGTTCTGGATGCCTACTACAACAGTCAAGGCACACTAACCTCATTTCCCAGTTATTGCCTCTGGGGCTACAGCGTTACCACAAACACAGCCATCCTTAGTTACTATGTAATGGCTATATACTTTTAATCAGAGTATTTACATGTAGATAAATACAAGTCATGTAGACACAGGCATACAACAAAACTTACTGCTACTCTGTCAATAGGAGCAGCACAATTAAGCACCAGGTCAAAACCTGCTTTCAACAAGGAACAATTCAACAAGTGGCAACTTCCACCCACCACTGCTTTTCCGACTGTGCTTTCAGCAGACAGAACACATCCTCTATAGCTAGGGCAGGATCCTTCACACCGAAGAACAGAGACAGCCCAATCATGAGCCACACAGGCAAGCACCTCAGGAATGACGATTGCTGCACTGACACAAATAGGTGTAAAAGCAAGCAACAATCCTATGGTAGGTTAAAAAAAAGGCCTTATCAAAGCATTCTGACACATAACTTACTGTCCCAAAGGAAAAAAAGCCACATGCTGTGTTCTAAACAAAACAAAAAAGCATTTATAGAAAAGGCTTTTCATTAAACAAAGACACTCCTTGTGATCCTGAGCCACAGCTAGCAGGCGACACAGAAGGAAGCGTTGCTCCACGTCAGCCCTCTACTCCTGCTCCTCCCTGGGCCGTGTGCTGTTGGCCACTGCCACAGGCAGCACACGGAGCTAAAGGGACCTTTGGCCGCTGCTCATGCCATTGTAAACTTTGTGACCAACGTACTACTGGTATCACACCACACTTTCAACAAAGTACCTTCTCTTTTTGTAACACACAGATCTACTGACTTTGTAGTTGCTGATAAAAATCAAGATACATGTATTTATTTTTCCAGTAAAAATCACAAGTAAGAATCCAATAGGTTTAAATGAGTAACAGATTTTAAAATCGTAACAGATTTCCAAACATCTGTTATTGAACACTAAAAAAAATATATATATGGTTGTTTTTTTTTTTTTTAAGGAAAACTTCGTATGCTTGACATCACCAGAGAAATTAAAAAAAAAAACAGAAAAGGAATGAATACCACTTGAGACTTTCCCAGTCAACAGGAAACCTAAAAAAAACCCGAGAGATTTACTACTGCTGACTTTATCAGTATTTTGCAACGTAAATCCATCCCTCCCTGCTGGTTTGTAACACGTAAAAAACGATTAAAATATCAATACCATCCTCCTTTTGGTAACAAGAGGCATCGACAAACGTTACACAGAGAGCTTCACCGCCCGGGCTGCGAGCACAACTTTGGCCGCAACTGTGCCTTTGCTGTCCCGATTCGCACCCCGGCAATGCGAACGCAAAACAAGTTCGGGTCCTAAGCAACGCTGCCACAATGCTTAACCCCGCCCCACTGCCCCGGGGCCGAGAACCATCCGGGCCTCAGGGCCGCCCTCAGCTACCGGCCCCGCGCGTCAACAGCCCGGGGGCCGCTCCCCACGGGCGGCGGGGCCGGGCCGTTCCGCACAGCGCCATCGTGGGGGGACTCGAGGAGGGACAACGCGGCGGCGGGGACGGCCAGACCCGCCCGCTACGTGGCCGCGGGAGCGGCCAAACCCGCACGGCCGGGCCGAGGTGGGAGGGGGGGGGGGAGGCAGGCCGGGAACCGCCGGTGCCCAAAGAACGCGGGTCTAACTCCGCGGGGTAAACCGCCGGCAGGGCCCGAGAGCGCGGCACGGGGCCGTGTGCCGGAGCGAGGAGACCGTGATACCCCGACGGGGACGTGCCCGGGCCGATGGGCGGAACGGGCCCCGGCACCCCGCGGGTCAGGCCGCGGCTCGCCCAGTACGGGGCCCGGTGGCAGCGCGGCAGTTACCTGCGCCGCGGGCAGCTGCTATCCTCGTTCAGGTGTCTGAGGCCCGGCGATAGCTCTCGGCTCCGGCGCTGGGTGCGTTGACGGTGGGGGATGGGCCCAAGGGCTCGGCAGCCCCCTCCAAGAGGCTAAAAGGCAGCTGGATGGCGCCGCTCGGCCGGCCGCAGGGCGGCAGGCGGCGAAGAACAGCACGATCGTGGCGAGCAGTCCCTGGACCCGGGCTGGGCCCCGGTTGTAGCCGCGGCTGCTGCTCCCTGAAATGGCGCCCGTCGCGTCTCGCTGCTCGGAGGCTCCGCACACGGCACGGGGGCGCCCAGTACCCGTCGCAGGGGCTCTCGCGAGACACAGAGGCCAACCCCTGCCCCGCGCCCACCACCTCTCGCGAGATACTGCGGCCGGAAACCACCACCCAAACGCTCGCGAGACTCGGTGAGGAGAGGGAGACTGCTATCTCCGTTTGTTCGCGCTCTCGCGAGAGTGCTCGTGCCCGCCACGGGAGGTCAAAGGTGACCCGTAGGGATTTAAACTCAGCGCCGCCATTTTGTTGCTGTAGCTTGCTCCCCCTGGGGGAACTGGAGTGGGTTGTTGTAGTCTTGTGGCCTTCCTTTGTGTCTTGGCCTTGGTTGCTTGTAACGTATCTCTGGGAAGGGCCCTATCTGATCATCTGCAGGGGGGTCTGTTGGGCTGCCTGTGGCCACCCTTGGACCTTGGTGTCACGAACAGTCCCTGCTCACTTGGTAGTCTTCGCAGAGTGTAGTTTGTTTTCTTTTAATTGGATGTGCTTTCTGCTTTCCTGCACCCTGGGGGTGCCTGGTAGCACGTAAAGACTGTCTCTTGTGTAAGATGTAATATTCTTTGGTTATTCAACATGCTGGCCTTGTGCTGGTGGCTGCAGGCTCAGAGCCCTTGACCTTTTCTTAGGCTCTGGTTCAGAGGCACCAATGTGTCTCTTTGAGAGCTTTGTGAAACTAAGAAGGTTAATGACCCAAACATTTGGTAGAAGTATAGGAAGAGATCACCTCAGAAATGAGTTAAGAAGCAGTTGTAGGAGGGAACCTTGCAAAGGCAAGGCATTTGTATAGATCCATCTCCTTATCTTGCAAAGAGTCAAGCAAACTTTGTGAGGGAGGAAGAGGTCTCAAACTACACTTGCACACGTTTTGGCAGGGCAGAGCAAGACCCCCTGAAGCCCCTTCCAACCCATTTCCAGAATACTCTAAATCTTGAACCCCTCTTGCATAGAGGCAGGGCCATACCTTGATCACAATTTTAGAGAGGGGATGATGATTATCTAAGACCCTAGACTCATTTCTGGAATGTTCTGAAGGAGTGCGCTTCCTCTTAGGGAGAAGAGAGCTATGAGCAACACTCAAGGAATGACTCTGACATCGCTGGATCCAAGAGTGGTGACTGCATTTTTTTTTTCTCTCTCTCTCCCCATCCCTCCTTTCAAATTATGTTGTTTACCAGAAGCAGTATGTTCTGTGTATGCCATTAACCATCAGGATCCAAATACCTACCCGAGTTTAATACACCAAACAACTTTACAATAAACGCTTACTGTAAAAGAAAAGTAACATCTTTCTTGAGATCCCAGTCCATCCTTATGCTAAAAGTCCCAGTGTAAGCAACATGTTTTGGCTGGCAGTAGCAAGTGAGAATTGCACTAAGGATATTGTATATAAGGAATGGTTGTAGCAAGCACACAGTCTATGTAAGCTGTGTCCAGCTTAGGAAATCCCTGAGCTGTGTCTGCTGGAGCCTGAGAGCACAGGAAGAAGCCTTACCTTGTTGATGTTCTTTCTTGTCTTGGGTGAAATGGATGATGGTTTGAGATAGTGCTACAGATTGCTTCAGGCTTGTTTATTGTAGGAGAGAGCAACTAGATAGTGTGCTGGGCAGGAAGTTGAAGCTGTCAGTGTTCCTTTGTGTCTGGATCTTCTGATGTAACAATTGACAGTGTCTGTGTCTTCATGGTGTCCATCCCAGCCTTTGGCTAAGGGCTCTGACAGAATTCCCTTGGTTTAAGAGCAGCAGCACCTGACAGTGTCCCCTGCTGTACGCTTCTGCAGGAAGCTTTCCCCAGTTTTGGGATGTCCGTATCCAGCAGCCTTTTGCCTTCCACAGGCCCAGGTACGTTTAAGATTGCTGAGGTGGCCTGGTCTCCTCTTGCAGCTTTTGGCCCAAGCTGCTGCTGACTGCCTCATAGAGTGTGAGCACCTCGGGGGTGAATGGTTTAATGGAAAAAGTACGAGTGTCTTGCTAGATAAACCTGCTTGTCTCAGTAATAGTGCTTGGTTTCCCGTAGGAGACCACAACACGCCACATTTGTATTTACATTTAATTCAGTAACATGCTGTAAGTTTGAGCCCTTCAGTACAGAACACGTAACACTGAGTGGTTTCCTACTGAAGCCAGCAGCAGACAAGTACTGATGCCTGGGGTTGTGGCATTTTTTCTCTTTCTGGAACAATTTACAGAGAAGTAAATTTACAGAGAAGTAATTTTTTTTTCTCTTTCTGGAACAATTTACAGAGAAGTAAAGAACAAAATCTGGAACAATTTACAGAGAAGTTTTAAACAAACTTTGTCTTCTGAAGCGCTATTTTTTTTTTTCCGTACTGAATTGAGATCCTTAAACCAATGGGAGGGCCCATAGGTTTCCAAACCAGAATGTGTTTTATCAGGCTGCAGGGCATGGCGGGGCCGTGCCTGTGCTGGTCCTCGTTTCAGTGAGACATCTCCTATGAAAGCCGCTGGTGGGTGCAGGACGGGCAGCGTGCGGCACTGCTCAGTGGGGCTGACACGGCTCTGAGCAGCAGTACTGTTATGGCTGCCCTGAGGCCCCGGGGGAGTTTCGCTGTAGGAACGCAAGCCGTTCGTTGTACCTCGCTTTGTGGGCGTTAAGAGAGCTTTCGTAGATTTGAAAGCTAAAAACAAATGTGCTCGGACAATCCGAGTACAAAACGTTTTGCGCTTTCCCACACCGGGAGTCGAACCCGGGCCGCCTGGGTGAAAACCAGGAATCCTAACCGCTAGACCATGTGGGACTGCATGCACGGTGCTGCGGCTGCGGCGCCAGCTCCCTACTCTCGACACGCGGTGCAGCGCCGCCTGCCGGCCGGGCCTCGCACTGCAGTGCGGGCTGCGGCGCGTGGGGACGGAGCGGCTCCACGGGGAGGGGCGGGCCAGGGAACTGCGGGGACGCTGCCGTGGGACGGCGTGGCACCACCACCGCGCGCCCAGCGAGGGCCGAGGCGCTCAGCCAGCACACGTGGCTCGTCTCCGTCTGCCAACGGTCAAACTGCCGCCGCTGTAAGAAAGCTGAAGCCTAATTAGGAGTAAACAGGAAAAAGCGTTAAGTATTAGGGATGCTGCAGTGAACGCTTTAAAACCAGTCCCAGGGATGTTCTTGGGCGATCAGAGAGGCCGTAGAGTCAGAAAACCGAAGTCTGCAGTGAGCCCCACGCTGAGTCTCACGTCGGTGTGCCGTTGCAGGCTCTGCTGGCAGCCGCAGCACGCCGGGCTTCTGCAGCAGCTGTCTGCGGTGTCCCGTTCGGGGCTGACATGTGGGAGGGCCTTCGTTCAGCGCCCGGCTAGTAAGAAAGCTCAGTGTGACCAGGAACATTGTCTATGCCATCCAGTATCTTTAAAAAAACAACAGCAACACAGAAATCCCATCCAAAAGAGCTAATGATAGATAGATAGATAGATAGATAGATAGATAGATAGATAGATAGATAGATAGATAGATAAGCCTACTGGAGAATGTGCTTGCAAGAAGCTCCTGTTTCACCAGAAGCAAAACTATTTTAAAAGTCTCAAATAGCTGCAAAGCTTGGCATAGAAAGTTACTGAAATACTAAACTAAAAATAAAACACTCTTAACAATGCAAAGTAGATGCAGACCATGTCCATATGCCAGCAGAGAAGGTCCCAGTGAAGTTCCAGGGTCCCAATGCTCAGGTGCAGAACTGCATGGGCCGATGTGAGCAGGTGCTGTTTCCTTGCAGGCTCTGACCCACAGTCCCCAGACTGTGCGGGGCACAGGGGCACACTGCTTCAGTGCTGCTGCTTCCTCAGCAGGAGGAGATCAGAGCCCATCTCTGTGAGGTCAGACCTTAGCAGGCAAGATCTCCTGTGTGTCAGCCTGTCCTCAGCTTCAGACCTGTCTGGGCAAACACATCTGTGCTGCAGATGAAGATGCCATGTTCTGGCCTCCCAAGGGCTGCTCCTTCACTTGCGTGCACTCTGTTCTTACATAAGCCTCTCCCCTCCTGACTTGTACCATCCAGCAGCAGTTTGGAGATCTACATACAAGCCAGGACTGAGTTACTCTGGTAGGATGCTGCTTCAGGGCCTGCTGGGTTTCCATGGGAGCACTAATGCCCACCCTGCATGACCGTGGAAGGCCAGGCCTTGAGGACGAGCTGGGACTGGGCTGAATGGGTGCTGCTGCCCAGCTGCATCAGGGATGAGTGATGACTGTAGAGAATAGGAGAAATTGCCATCATCTCTAAGTTTAAAGAACTATGCTTTCATTTTTTATTGCTGCAGGTGCCCGAGGCCATGGCTGGGCCCTGGGCAGCTTGAGCTGGGCTCGAGCTGGTCCAGCGGTGTTGGGGGGACAGCTCTTCTCCTGCAAGTTTCTGGGAGCACACGTGCTGCCCCCAGCTGGAGTCTCGGCAGAGCTGGCAGCACCCTTTGGGCTGAGCTGACCATCTGGAGGAAGCACTGTCAAAAAGCTGATTTTGCTAAGCCATCCCTATGTCTCTGTTGAAGAACAGTGTGCAGGAGCAACTGTCTGTGCTGGCCACACAGGGATCTCCAGTAAATGCAGATCCTGAAAGCTGGGGAATGCCATGTGTGTTGGTGTGCAGCTCACTTCTGGGGGAAAGGAAACGGCCTACACCCTGTGCAGACACTGCTCAGCAACAGCTAACACACCAGGGTGTTGTTACAGATCTCAAACACAATGTGGTGTGGGCTGGTAGAAGAGTGTTAACTCCTTCTCAGCCAGACCCAGTGCAGGAGAGAATACAAACTGTGTGGGATGTGACAACAGCTCATGCTACCTCTGGTGCCATCTGTATGGCTCTGCCATACCAGGCAGATATCCCCCTCACCAGAAAGGACTTCAGTGCTGTTGTGTCACTGTGTCAGCAATCAGGTTAAATGACAAGGGTGGCCTTACTGCTGCAGTGCTACCTGTGTACCTTGGAACTGATGTGGTGGCAAAGTCATGCATCTCATTTCAGAAAGGTATCTGCTCCGCTCTCTGTGCTCCAGCCTTGAAGGAGACCCTGGGAGTCCTGAAGCAAGGCAGGGCAGGGTGCCTCTGCTGGGGACTTCTTCCCAGTCATCATTACCAGCAACTTGAGAAGTTAGTTCATAGAAAGTGACTTGAGAACACGACTTCCATGTCTGCCTAGCTCTGGGGCAAGGGCTATCAGGGACAGCAGATTTGTGGGGCGTTCCCACCTCCACCTTTCTCCCCGCTTCTTCAACTCCCTTCATGTGCAGTTCTGGTGTGTGGCTCTGCTCCTCACCCCTGCTGCAGTGGTGGCCTTATCACCCAGCCTGGCAGAACACCTCTCCTGCTTACCACCTGTTCAACAAGCTGATGTGGTTCACTCATCCGGACACTGGAATGAAGAGCGGCAGGAGGAGCAGGACTCAAAGCCCTCAGCTCAGCTATCTCATCCAGCTGCAACCTTGTGTCCCCTGTAGGGGCTTATAATCATTGTCTCTGATGCCCTTCTCCTCTTCCCAGCCCCCTCTAAAAAGGCAGAGCTCTCCCATGCTGTGGGGAGCGCTCACCCCTGCCAGAGCCCCCTCCGCAGCTTTGCAGGCAGGCAGGGAGCCACAGTAGCAAGAAAGATGGCAGAAACCGCTGCTCTGTGTTTTCAGTCACAATCTGTTTTAGAAAGCAAGAGAGGAAACAAAGAACATTTGCTGCTCCATCTGTTTCCGTGTCCCGTGCTGCTAAGGTTGGGCTGCAGCCAGCTGCTGCTATTGCCAGTTGGTAACGTGATAGTGTGACTGCTTACTTTGCAAGGGAGCAAAAGACGGTAGGATGGAAAAAACTGGGAGAGGATGATTTTTAAAAAGTCCTGTTGCAGAATGTCTGACTTGTTATACACATTTACATCATGCCCATGATAAAGAACTGCTGACTTCTGCTTAAAACCAAATATTTTTACAAATAGCCAAATATTTCCAACTTGCTCTTTCCAAGTGACAGTCCTGGGCTATTCGAGATCTTCAGACAGCTTCAAAACACAGACAGGGTTAATTAAGAACAGGGATGTTTTTTATTTGCTTCATACATGCTAAGGCCCTTTGTTGGAGAGGGCTCTCATGGTGTGCAATCCAGAGAATCTCAGCCAGCAGCTCACGCATCCAGGTCAGCCTGGTCTCGTTCAATAAAGGATCTGAGACATTTTGTAGAAGATGTCTGTGCTTAAAAATGATGGAGAATTCACATCTGCTTTGTTCAGCTTGAGCCTCAAGCCTCCTGACACAGAATTAGAGGTGTGTTGCTTGGGAGGCACCTTTGGAAGGTGCTAGTCCAAGCCCTCGCTTAAGTGATACCATCACTGATGGCAGATCTGGTCAGCTATGGCTTTGCGTAGCCAAACCATGAAGATCTCCAGGGAGGGTAAGCTGTACCACTGGTGAGCCTAACACTTTGTCTCAATTACGGCTACAGTAGGAGCTGCCCATCTTAGAATCTTATAATCATAGACTCATCCAGGTTGGAAAAGTCCTCTAGGATCTTCTAGTCCAACCCCAACCCATCCCCACCATGCCCACTAACCGTGTCCGTCAGTGCCACAGCTACACACCTCACCCAGGCACTAGAGAAGGTGGCTTAGTTGTACTTGGAACATTTTGTAGTGCTATTGGGTCCTTCATTACTAAAACTGCACTGTGCTGGGACTTGTCACAACCACCATGAGTCAGAAGAGGAGGGAAAGAGGTGAGAAGTAGAGCTGCCACTGCTGAGATGGGACCACACAAAGCTGGTGTGCTCCTCTGGCTACAGGTGGGCCTCGCTCCCTGGGTTAGGCACTTCAGCATCCGAGGCATTACATCTTCCTGGAGCCACTGTGGGGGCTGCAGCAGAGCAGGCTGCTCCTGGTCCTGCTCCCCATCCCACAGTGCTGGGGAGCGTTAGGAAGCAACAGGCGAGGCAAAAGCAAGGCAGTGTTGTACCTGAAGGTGGGGTCCCACCATGCCAGAGGAGCAGAGCAGGTCCTGCAATGGTAACCAGCCACACCAGTGGATGAGGCAGGCCCTAGGTACAGCCTGCCAGCAGCCAGAGCAGCAAGGAAGGCCCTCGTGCAAGGTCCTGACAAATTCCTGATGTGCAGTGTGTGCACAGGTCTGCCAGCAGAGCAGCTTCATGAAAAGAAGAGTGGGTGTTCGACTCCAGGCACTGCTTCTTCCATCCAGGAGCAGCAGCTGAGGGAATGATCTGAGCATGATCCTGGCTCCTTTTGCAGTTCTTCAGTGATAGCTGTGGGAAACGTCCTTCAGCCAAGAACAGACAGCAAGGGGATACTTTGGCCTGGAACCGTCGGCCATACGTCTCTTAATTCATCTTGCAGTGACCTAGTGTTCACAGTCTCACAATTCATGAAGGCTGTTTCTTCCACTGCCTGATGGGAAATGTGGTTTCATTGTTAGCAAAAGAGCCAGGGGTTCATAACCATCTGTTCTCAGAGACGCTGAGAACATGGTCTGTAATGGTCTTTGCCATGCTCTCAAAGACCATTACAGACACTTCATGTCTACCTCCTCCTGCCGACACTGCTGTGCTGATGGCCGGCACTGCGTCCGCCTGGCCTGATCCCCTCTGCAGCTGCCACAGTGCAACCTGCCTGCTCCACTGGGGGGGGACCTCCTTATGCTGTTGCACCAGGCCGAAGTTCTGCTCTGCCCATGAAGCCTGAGCTGTGAGAGCCTCAGGGAGAGCCACTGCAGAGCCCCTACAGAAGAGGCACTTTCCCTCAGCTGCTTGATCTTTCTCTTCCAGGATCTGTCTTATCCTCTCTGAGCTGCGTATGCACAGCTCACACCCACCAGTGCTCTGTGGCTCCTCTGAAGAGTCAGACCCTGCCCTGGCAGCTCGGTGCCTCTGTACAAGTCCCGGCCTCACTGGGTCATTCCTCCTGGGGTCCCTAGAGCAGGGGCTCTGGTGACCTCCCATCTCCCCAGCTGCTATTTGCAGCCTGCGTGCAGCTCCTGCCAGTACTGCAATGTCAACCAGACTGCTAACATTTTTACATGCTGAGTCTACCTCTACGTGAGCCCTTGAACAGAGGCTGTCAGGCTGCTGTAAGCGTTTTCCCAGATTTGCTGTGTCCCTCAGAGGACAGGTATAGTCTATTGGCAAAGGCAGACAGCATCTGCATCTCTGCAAGGAAAGCTGCCAGGTTAACCACATTTTAGAGCTACACCAGAAACTTTCATTTTGACTGTTAACTCCTGCTTTTCCCCTCTGCTGCTTCACGCCCTGGCCCAAAGTTTTGCTGCCCGCAGCTCTGATCCCCTCCTGCCTGCTCTGTAGTGCCACCAGGGACGGCTGCGAGTGCGGGGCCCCACTCTGCGTCCTCCCTGAATCCAGCCTGTGAGCGGGCAGCCATGATCTCACTGTCTCTCTATTTGTTATTTACAAGTGCAGGGGGACTTTGCTCAAACGTCTTCAAATTAAGTTACTCCAAAGTCATTCAGCAGTGCCAAACGGCATCAGCAAGGCAGCACGGCAAGGGCTGGATCCCTGCGTCGCTGCCCCGCGGTGGCTCGCCTGCTGGGCACTGACAGACTGCGAGGGGTCACCGCAGACACATCTGCTGGAGGCAAAGCCCGCCTGGTGCCGCCGTCGCACACTGCCGTGAGCGGAGTCGGTGGAGCTCAGGCACCCCGAGGCTTTGCCTCCACACAGGGCTGTCCCTCCCTGGAGTGACAGGGCCTTGTCAGCTCTGCCTGCCACCGCAGTGGGCGATGTTCTCCAGGTGCTGCTGCCAAGGCCGTGCTGACCGTCAGGGCTCAGCTCTTTGCAGCACTCCCACTCTCAGGATGCCAGCGCCCTGCCTTGTCTGAAGGCTGCCACGCGCTGTGCGGGGCCATGCCAGGTGTGCACAGCCTTGGCCGGGCTGCCGGTGCTGACAGACACAGAAATGCTCATCTGAACAGATGCGATGCGGCACAGCCCCGCGGGAGGCAGCGCTCTGCGGCACTGCCCCTCAGCCCCGACCCTTCGCCATTGCCCAGAAGGGATTTTTGTTCCCCGGTGGAAAAGGCGCTGACGCCTGCACGCGAAACGTTCTTTCACAGCAAAAGAGAACGGGGCCCACAGCTGATTTCAGGAGACGCCGCACCCTTCGACCTCCCCCGATCGCCCCGTGACCCCCCCCCCCGCTCTGGGCGCTCGTTCTCCCTCATCCGTCCCTTCTCCCCTTCTCTCCCCGCTCCGCTCCCGAAGCGGTCCCCGCCGCCGCCAGGGGCTGCCCTCGGCCCGCGCGTCCCACGGCTGCCGCCCGTCCCGAGCTGCGTTGGGCACCTCCGCCGCCCGCCCCGCCCCGCCCCGCCCCCTGCCCGGCCCGGCCCGGCCCGGCCCAGCGCGGCGCGGCGGCCCCCGGCAGAGGGACCCGGGGAGCGGCAGGGGGTCCCGGCAGCCGGGGCGGGGCGGGGCGGGGCGGGGCGGGCGGCGGGTCGGGTTACACATCCTGCCCGCTGCGGGCAGAGCCGGGCGGCGGTGCGGGCCATGGCGGAGAGGTGAGTGCGGTGGCTCCACCTGTTGATGGATGGGGCCGCGGGTAGAGCCGCGCCGCGACCGCAGGTGGGGACGGCCACGGATTGCTCGCGGCGGGGAACCGTCGGTCCCGGCTTGGGCTGCGCTCGGCGCCCAGGTGGGAGCGGGCTGCGGCCGCGCCGTGCGGGGCTCCTCCCGCCGCTCCGTGGGACCGGGCGCGGTTCTGTGCGCGTTTCCTGCCCCGGCCGGGGAGCGGCTGTTGCGCTCTTTGTCGGAGGGGCGCGGCCGTGGATCTCGCGGGGGTTCACCTGGGCCCATCCCGCCACCCTCCCAACCCTGCGGTCGTTCCGTGGCTGCCCCGGGTCGCCCCGTGCAGGAGGAGGTCCCGCCTGGGGTTCCGCGGGCCGTGCCGGTGCCGCCGCTGTAGCGTTACGCCGTCGTGTTGCTTCTTCCGACGTGAAGGGCTCGGAGCGAACGAACGTTCCCGCGAGCTCCGCGCTCCCCGGGGCAGCAGCTCTCGGCTGGGCTCCTCGCTCCTCTTTGTCTGGGGGAGAGAAGGGAGAGCCGTGCTGGCAGGCTGCCCGGCATCTCGGTGCAAGGCGCTGGGAACGAGCCGTGTTCCTCCGGAGCGTGAAGTTTTACTGCCTCTTAAACGTCTCCTCCCGCAGCACGCAGATCTGGTTAGTCTGCAGGGAAGAGCGTCCTGGGAGGGGTCACGCATGTCCCGAGAGGGGCTGCGGGACACCAACATCCTGCCGGAGCCAGGCGGTAGCACGGGGTGAGCCCCACATCTGCCCGCGGCCATCGCGGCCGCTGCTTCTGCCTGCGCTGGTGGTGGCGATGGGGCTCAGGGCTGCAGGGAGCTCGTTTCGGGGTACGGAGCCCTCAGAGCCACGCAGCTGTGGGTGAGCCTGGCATTGCTTCTCGTGCTACTGACCCTGACCCGTCCCTGCTGCCCTTCGGGTGTGCTGTTTGCTGGGTCAGTGCACTCCTTATCTGTTAGATGGAGGCTCTTTGGAGCGATGCTGAGGTTGTGGTGGATTGCAGGAATGCAGATTTTGCAGCCAGGTTTTTGGTCGGATAGTTCACATGCCTTTGGTATTCACGACAGGTTTGCTTAGCCGAAACAGATGTCTTGGCCTTAGCTGGAAGCGCATAAACTGGAGGGAAGTCCAAGCGTGCTGGCCTGGTGCATTTTGTAACCAAGGGAATTTTATGGCCCTTCTTGTGATGCAAAGGCTGCTTTCAGCGTGACAGTTACTGGATCTGCAGCTGAAAACCTTGCATAAGACTTGCACGTGTAGTGTGCCAACCAGGGTGCGGAATCTGGTTCACTTGATGCTGCCCTACTTTAGGGGCAGATATGTCCCATTCAGCTTATTTACCTGGTCTCGAAAATGCGAGCTCTGATGCGAGGGTGGGGGGAGGCGAGGCTGCGGCTGCTGCACTGAACTGAGCAGCTCTCTCGGTGGGTAAGAAAACCTTGCCAGTATCATGTATTTGTGTTTGAGCTTCAAGGCACTTATTTTTCTATCAATCCCAGTGTTCTTTTGGGCTCAGCTCTATAGGATCAGGGCAGCTGCCTGTGGTGGCAGACAGCTGAAGTCTTGTGTAGGACAGACAGCTTTTTTTTTCCCCCAGTAAAGCTACAGGGAAGGAGCTGGCCAGTGCCATTGGGACCGAGAGGAGGACTGTATGATCCAAACTAGCTCTGATGGAATTGCTCCTGTAATGAAAGATAAGGAAGCAGCAGCTGCTGTGGGATTCTGGCTTTTTTTGACCCAGGAGGCTTTCCTTGTCTTTTTTCCCCTCCTTTTCCCCCAGCGGTACAGTTTAATGAAAATTCATGAGCTCCTTTGAAGTTGCGAAAAGATGAGTCATGTATGTGTTTCTTGATAGGTGAATGCTCTGGTTAGCGTGTGGCTTGCTTGCCGTGCTGCCCCTGAGAAGCAGGCTGTCCAGCTCGGGGCTGGCGTTTTGTCGGCGTGGTTTTGGCTGCTGGAAGCGAGGAGCCCTGGGAAGGAGGAGGTGCGGAGGGCTGGGCTGCGGGCCCCTGCTGGGGGGAAGGATCGCCTCGGGTGCTACCGAGGGTGCTTGTTTGGTGGGAAACCTGTGGATCCGGCTGCCCTTTTAATCTGATTAATGCCAAATAAAAAGGATTCCTGTGCTTTATGTTCTGATTACAATGATACCGAAAGTAAGGCTCTTAATTTTGCTGTTAAGTCTCAATATCCTGAGTAATGAGTTTGTTGCAGCTATTTAATTCAGGATTTAATATGCTTTCGAATACCAGAACTAGGCTAGCTTGTGTGTCTTTTTTTTCTTTCTTTTGTTGCTGTTGTTGCTTTCCCAGCAGCTTTAATTTAGCAGCGAGTGAAAGCGGCCGCAGCCCGGCAGCCTGCCCCAGCCCTGGGCTGGCTCCTGTGGCACCACTCACTTGTGGCTTTGCGGTCAAGGGCTCTTCTGGTTTTGACGGAGCATCTGAACCTCCTGCTGCTGTTCAGCCCGGGCCCTGCACATCCTCTGACTGGCTTTGCCAGCCCTGTTCTGCTTCATGCTCGTCTTAGCTGTCTTACGTAAGTCCCTGAATAAATAAATGTCTTCTCTGTGGCGAGCCGTGACCGCAGGAGAAGCTCCTGCTCCCAGCAGCTTATCCCACGCTCTTCTGCTGGGTGAGCCTATTCCTGGCTGAGCGCTCTGGTCCCCGTGTTATGTGAGCCAGGTTAGTAAGGTCTCTGCTTTCTCAGATATAAGCACAGGTGTTGGAGGTTATCAGCAGGCTGACCCCTGCCCTGTGGAACTGCTGCTGGAGCCATTAGTGAGAGTGCCAGTGTGGTTTACTGGGATGTGGTGGTTTAGAACTGAAAGACAGACTGACTGTAGGTGGAAACAGATGTGTGCTTTCTCTCCAGTGGCTCTGCTGGTGGGGGTGGAGGGGGTGCAGGCTGTGCAGGACAGGGTGGTCCTCTCATGCACTGTGAGTGCTGTCCTTTCCCAGCTGCTCTCAGCAGGCTCTGCTGCAGGCCCTGGGGAAGGATCTGTGCCTGTTGCTCTGGTGTGTGACTATGCAGGTTAAGCCTGGTCTTGGAGAAGCACCTTCAGACACACCAGACTCTTCTGATGGTAACTAATCAGAAGTTCAAAGGAAAGAAGCAGCATTTCCTCCTTCTCTGTGGTCTCCTTTCCCAGCACTTCCATTCCTGTTGTACTACCCAAGTGGCTTCCTTGGTGGATGATGTAATTACCTGATGAAAGCTTTCTAGCATCTCCTAAATACGTCAGAATTTGAAGTGCTCCATTTAGGCTTGATCAGTCGTTTTCAGATCGAGCCTGATTATTTGTGCCTTGTTGTGACATGCCTCCTTTAAAAAAGCCCTCCAGGCAGATTTGAGCAGTTAGTGAAGTACCTCTTGTTTGTAATAAAAATAAATTCCAGAACAGACTTTGGGATCTGGTTTTAGCTGGATTCCTAGAGGGTTTCCAAGCTCTGCTGTCATAATTTACATATTTAATGTTAATTCCTTTCTGTCCAGGTAAGCAGAGAAACAGTTTACTTGTGGGAAAAGTGGATTTAATGATCAAGCAACCTATTATACCTCTTCAGACCTCAGTCATGAGTGTCTGCTGAAGCGAGCTCTCTGATTTATTTTTTTACACATTTCATGGGGGAGAGTAGTTTTCTGCTTTGTGCAACTTCTTAAAGCATTTAATGCTTTCCTCCCTCTCCAGAAACCAACTGAAGCAGCAGACGTGGGGTCCATCTGGCTCACGCATCTGGAATTAGGCACTCTAGGTCAAGAGAAATTTTTCTGTGCTTGGTGTTTTTCCTTCAATTGGTCTTTCCCTCGTGGGAAAATCTGAAAAAACATGATTATTCGGGATATATTCTCTCATCCAAATTACTGTTCCAAGTGCTTGAGGTTACTGATACGAGGAATAGCACCATTTTATATTTCCAGCTGAACGTTGACCAGCAGATTCTTGTGTAGGGGGTAACAGATGTATCCCAGGTACTGTCTGAAGTGTTTTTCTCTGCATGTTGCTGGCTGGCGTTGTTTTGGCTGTGCAATAGCCCATAGAGGTTTGGGGAGCTTTTAATGAGGATACAGGAGATCCAAATCACAAATCTTCTAAAACAGAGGTTTATCAGCATCTTTTTCAGTCGCTGGTGGCAGATAAAAGACTGATCCTACGCAGGGGATTTGAGCTTTTGCTCTACTTTGCCTTCCTAGATGTAAAGTCCCTGATGTGAGATGACTTGAGGAGCTCAGCAAGCACCCTGCTCCTGCATGTGCTGTTCCAGCTTGGAGCTGGGTGTTCCAGGGCCCCTCTAAACTGACCTTTTTCTTAGCTGCAGGGTTTATGATCTACTAAGAGCAAACAAACCTGCCCTGGGCTCGTTTGTATGTAACGTGGCAGATGTGGGATGCTGCCATAAGGCGCTTTGCTTTGGCAGATGGAGCTGCTTCCTACCTGGGCAAACAAGGTTGCTGCCTTCTGTCTGAAAACCATGATAGGAGCAGAAAAGATGCAGTGTAGTGGGGCTTTGTCTTCTCAGAGATCACAAGCCAGTGATGCAGGGCCAGTTGCTCTGTAGCAGGGATAAAGCAGGAATAACTTCCTTTGGTAGGACTGTTTTTATTTTTTTTTTTGTTCTTATGACTCTGTCACTAGTGATACTAAGAGAAACCCAGTGCTGTCTGAGTTGGGAATGTGCTCAACAAATCTCCTTTAACCAGGTGAGGTTCAGCCATGCTGCTGTGTTTGACTCGTAGTCATTGCACGTGGCTTTTCATGTGTAGCAGCAGCCAGGACTTGCTCGAGAATAAGGTTAGATTGTCTTGAAATTCAGTAACAAACTGAAGCTAAAGATAGAGTTATCATTGGAAACTTGATGGTGAAGTAATTAAGCTCAGACCCCAGGGATGAAGCGCAGTGTTTCTTCCTCACTGGCAGTTGATGTCAGCTTTTAGTGCTGCTGCAGCCAACTGCTCCTGGCCCAGGTTTGCTGGCTGCTACCAGCTGTTCTGGTGCCTGTTCCTTCCCCTCTTAATCTGCGTGTGCAGCTTTACCTGCTCTGACTTTGTCCCCCGGTTCGTGTTTGAGGTGGTGTGGGAAGTAACAAGTACTGTGAGGGTTCCAGCAGGGGAGGAGGCATGGCTAGGTCCTGCTGCCGGGAGGCTGACTGCTGCCACCCAGGCTCCATTAATGTGTGTTTGAACAGAAGCTCAACTTCCAGCTTCAGTTTCAACATGCTGGGTTGTCATAAAACTGTAAATGCCTTATTTGGTCCTATCCTGGTATGTCTGCTTCCTCTTCTTAGATATTGTAGTTCTTTAGTTGTCCTTTGATAGATACCCAGCTGTGTTATCAGGCATACTGTCTAGCACTTTGTTCCCTAGCTGCAGTAATTGGGTTTGGGCTCTATTTTTTTTATTAGGCTATCCGTTGCTCTAAGCTATGGTGAGCAGAGCGGCTCTGAGTGTCTTCTGAATTCTTGGTGATGAATCAACAGCAAGTGAAGAAAGGGATGTGAGGGTGCACAGCCCGGAGCAAGTCTGAGTTTGCTGGGTACGTGTCTAGCACGAGGAGTGCTTATTGCATGCCTCAGGACAGATGCTGTGTACGTTGGATACACTGGCACATTCTCCTAGTGATTTGAACTGTCCTAATGCAGTGGATTGTCTTGTTACTGTATGAGTGGGTTGTGGTACAGAGAAGGAGCATGAAGGATGTGTTGGTAGGGCTGCAACTTTTTGCCTGGGTTGGTGCTTGGCTGGCCCCTCTTGGGCTTCACCTGTGAAGAGTACTAAGAGTAGAGGATTATGATTTCAACTTGGAAACTGTTGATACTGGAAAAAAGATAATTTTCACAAAATCAGTTTTAACATCACTGAAAATGAGGGCAGAAAGCCAGCTGTGGGTTTAGGAGTTTCTGAGCTGTGGGTTTAGGAGCTGCTGAGGATGTGCCTGGTGTACTTTCAGCTCAGCTGAATTTCCCAAAGCTGCAACTTAGAAGTCCTATACCCTAGTTTGAGGTTTTGGAGACTGAAGCCTTCTCCAAAGAGAAGGGATGGCAGTAAGAATGGAAAAGTAAGGCTGATATTCTTCTGTGGCTGAAGCTATGCACTGCCACATGTGTTCATTCAGGATCTAGGCCCCTCCAGTGAAATGGTTGAGTTCACAAAAGCAAGGGAAAAACAACTGCTTATTTCGTTTGCAAGCTACGTGAATTTGGTGCACAGTTTGGGGAGGGCTGATGTACTTATGCTGTTGGTGCTGGGGATGTACAGTGCTGAAGGAGCGTGGGGGAACAGCTGAGGGGAATGGGATTAAAGTTGCTGTTAAAGCCTGAGCTGAGGGCTCTTGTCTGGAAATGCCAAGGCATTATCATCTCCTGTGATCCTCATTCCAACCTTCTGCCACAGAGGAGACTTCAGGTACTTTGTGGAGACTTGGCCCTCAAATGCCCAAACCCCACTGGAAGAGTGCAGCTTGGGTGCAAAGCTGCTTTGTTGGGATCTGAAGGAGAGGTCTCTGTGTCTCCAAGATTTCCTGCCTGGACCCTCAGTGAGTGACTTCTTGGGCTGCGATGCAGCGTCTGCTGGTGTTGCCTGTGCCTATCCTCCTCACTGTGCCTGTGTGCTTGTACTTTATTTGGTTTTGGAGGGGTGAAATCACTTTTGTCTCCATTTGGATGGGGAAAAGCTTCTGCTCAGCTGCGTGAGCTATTTGTGTGTGCTTGCAATGGCAGCAGTTTCTCAGTAACCGTGTGTTGTTGATGCAGAATGAGCTGTTGAGGGGATAGAGGGAAGCTTTGTCTTTCTGCAAAACACGAAGACCTCAGGCTAAAAGGGGTTGAGAGCTGGGTGACTGCCAGGCAGCTTGGTGTAATAGCGTGGAGTCAAACATAAAATGTAGAAGAGGGTGACAGAAGTGCTCGTTGGCCTGGGAGCTGCATGCTGGGCTTCTGGGTTTCCTGCTGCACTGGAGGCACTTTGAGGAGGAACAATTTCAGGAGATGCTCCCAAATGGGACACCATGTGTATCTTGTACTTGGGGCTCTGAAGTAGAGTATGGTGGCACCAGCTGTGTTCCTGTGTCCATCCTCGCTTTGGTGCCTGCTGGGAGCAGAGCTCTGGTGCCCAGAAATGGCAGCCACCCCTTGGAAGGGTGAAGAGAGCACACATTTAATTGGAACCTCTGCTGTCTGTGGTACTGTGGGTTTCTTCGAGTTGAACATTTGGGGCTGTTTGGATCCCAGCAAGGTTTCTCACAGGGCTGCTGCAGTGCTGCTTTCCTGCTCTCTGCTACCAGCTGGGCCTGGGTTGGAAGCTGCACTTCTTGTCGAGGATTTGGTGGGGTTGTAGATGTGATGTGAATTAGTTAGTTCCCAAGACTGCTGGAGCCCACATACTGCAGTGGCCGCAGGCTGAGGCCACGAGGCCTCCTGCTGCAGCACAGTGTCCCTTCCCTGGGGAAGCCCCATCTGCGAGCACAAGTGTCCTTGTGGTTCCCAGGCTGTGCTGGCTGCTCTCGGTGGAGAAGCTGTTGGTGGCCCAGCAGCACCTGGGATGGAGGATGAAGGGAAGTGTGGCTGCAGCGCTGGGGCACAGCGGGCGGGCAGGGGCTGGAGGAGCACTGCCCTTCATCTCTGCACCTGCTGACTGCTGACAGAAGGCAGCAAGGAAAGTAATGAGCAGCTGGGAGATGAGTTTTTTTTTTTTCCTCATGCTTCAAACAAAAATTGATTGGTGACTTTTAAATTCAAAGTAAATTCAAAGCTATCTCTGCCTCAGCCTGCTCTGCAGCGTGCTGGCAGCTGGGCCGGACTCTTGTCTCCTGCAGGACCTGGGCAGGAGCCACAGCTCTGTGCTCAGCGGTGCTGGGGACATGGGAGGATCTCCAGGCTGGGGCTGCTGATGGTGTGGGGCTGTCCTGCCTGGCCCAGCTTCCATGGCAGAAGCTGCAGATATCTCACTTTGGGCATCTGGAAACTGAGAATGTGCAATTACATATGGAAACTTGGTGTGTACGTGTCCAGGAGCAGCCAGCATAGCTCCAAGCCTGGGAATGTGATGGGCAGCTTTAATGAAATTGATGAGACTTGTCTGCTCTGCTGCAGAGCTGGCACCCTCCCCTAAGTCTGCTAAATGGGGCTTCTTCTCGTGGCAGCCTTGTCAGAGCCCTGCTGCTGGCCTGCCTTGTACGGCTCTGTCCTGCTGCTGGGAAGCTGATAGGAGTGGAGGTGGTATGGGAGTTATTTGGGGGTGGCATTGGCAGCTCAGGAGGAATGGATACCTCCACTGAGAAAAGGTCAAATACTTTTTTTTTCTCTTTGAAAGAGAGAGAAGGAAATTGGCAGGGAAAGAAGAGGAGTGGTGGAATGAGAAGGACGTTGGTCATAAAGGGCATGCTGTACTCAGACAAGGTGATAAAACTTCCGATCCCTGACATTCTGTGATTATGTGTGAAGGACGGGTATGTATTGCAGCATGTTATATGCAAAAGCAAAATGAGGCAGGCCAAAATAGGACTTTTGAAGGATAGGCTTAAAGTGATTCCCATCTATTCAATTGCATCAGAAACCTTTAGAGACATCATGGCAGAAGTGTGTGGAAGACACATAAGGTAAAGCCATCACAGAAAATCATAACCACTTTTTGTCCATCTTGACTCCTGTGGAGGAGCTTTGTAGTACAGCAAACTAGAAGCCCTCTGTAGAACAGCTGTCTGAGATTGTTTTGTCAAATATCAATGGAAGTGGCTTTAAAGCAAATGGAGGAACTGATAAGAAGCTAAGGAGCGCTAACTCAAGAGCTGTAGGATCTTAAATATGAAATTGTTGGGATATTTTTATAGGTAAACGGTTCATTAAGTGCCCTCAATACCGTCCAAATTGATGCTGGAGTATGTGATGGCAGTTTTTAAAGGTGGAGGTCCGTGCCAGGTGGCTCAGTGTCTGCCCACCGTGCTGCTGGGAGGGTCATGGGGCTGCAGACCTCTGGGTCTTACCTCAAGTGTATGAGTGTCTGTGATAAGGAACAAGATTACTGAGGGCATGGCCAAGTGCATCCTGTTGGAAAAGGGTTAGCAGCCCCCTTTGAAGGCAAGCCCTTCCTCATGGAGCTGCTGGAGCTTGGGGACCACACAGATAAGAGATCTCATAGAATTCATTTTTGAGTTTTCAAACAGCCTTCAACACTTTTCTACCAAACACTTGAAAGAAATAAAGCTGCTGCAGTGGAAAAGTCCTGTTATGAACCCAGGGCTCGTTAAAGCACAGGATGCAGAGGGTAGGACTTAATGGCTATTCTTGAGCATGGAAGGGGAGCTGGCAGACTCCTCTAGGATTGGTTTACAACTGATCAGTGACCTTGGGCACGGAGGAGTGCAGTGCAAGCCCTCCAGGCTTGTAGACGACTTAAATTCCTTCAGGATGGTTGTATACCTCACAGAAGAAGTAGAAATGCAGAAGTGTCATAGAGTCATCCAGTGCCAAACTGCTGTGAAATCATCACCTCTGTGCACAGTGGTGGCTCACACAGCCAGTGAAGTGTGGGTCACCATTAGCAAGGGAGGTAAGAACAAAGTAGAAGGCATTGCTTTAGCCTCTGTAACACGTTGGTGCACATGTATCCTGCCATGTGGTGTTGGAGGCACTGCAGAGGAAGATAGCTAACGTGGCTGCGAGATGGAGCTGCTGTACGTATGATGAGAGGGGCTCCTTGGTTTGGGTAGGAGAGGATGTGGGGTCTGAGATGGTCAAAGTGTACCAAATTGTGAAGGCAATAATTAAGTTGAATTTTGATCTACTAAGTATTGTGACACTAGTACTAGGGACGCTTGATGAAACTTACTGGAGATTGATTTTCTAAGTTTATTGTCTCAGGAGGCTGTGGAGGCAAAAGGCATCAGCAAAGTTTTTTTGTTTGGTTTTTTTTTCATTAAAAAAAATTAGATTGCCTTAAGGGCTTAAGGGTCCAAACCAGACACTGATTTGCCTTAAGGGTCCAAACCAGACACTGATTTGCCTTAAGGGTCCAAACCAGACACTGATTTGCCTTAAGGGTCCAAACCAGACACTGAAGAGCTCAGCCAGGGATGTACCCTCTAGTATCCATAATACACGTGTGGATTCAGAGGGGATAAGGAAGGAGGTGAAGAGAGGTATGCCCAGGTGGTGTGCTGTCCTGCCAGCTTGGCTGTGTGTGGGATGGAGGGATAGCTGGGAGCCCAGAGCACGTTTCTTAAATTCTTGTGTGGTTCCAGGAA
Organism: Cyrtonyx montezumae; assembly: GCF_038088225.1. NCBI lineage: Eukaryota > Metazoa > Chordata > Aves > Galliformes > Odontophoridae > Cyrtonyx > Cyrtonyx montezumae. The sequence continues at coordinate 1,350,920 of NW_027072100.1, read as the reverse complement.
ACAACATTAAGCAGGAATTTGGGCAGATACGGCATGTCAGTGTGGATTTCATAGACCAAAATGCCAGCCTTACAATTTTGTTAGCATGTGGAAGGCCTTCGTGAGCACACGGCAGGGTGCTTCAGTGGGAGGATCTAATGGGTCTTCTGATATGATTTGAGTGATATCTGGCCCACAAGTTTTCAAGAAACATCCATCATGTGATGCTTGGATGAGTAACTGTTACAGGAGAGGTTACAACGCTTAGGAGTAGGCTGACAGCTTTGACAATGGGGGGAAGTCGCTGGTGGAGCCCAGACAGGATCTGTGCTGCTCAGAGTGCTTGTGAATGACCTAGAAAAGGGATGGGAGAGGCAAGTGGGAAGAGTGCTGCAGAACCATGTTCAGGGGTGGGCTCTCAGCAGAGGAGGCAAGAAATCCTGAGTACTGCCATTCTGAAATGAGATTGGGGTAGCAGGGGGTGCTGCGGAAGCATTGATGCAGCTCTTGGTTGCACCAGAGGAAGGAAACTGGCTGTTGTGGAGAGCTGAGCGAAGAATGGGAAAATCGTGACACAGCTGCACTTTGAGGTTAAGTGTGTGTCAAGGCATCCCATCTCAGGAGAGCCCCTGCTCCAAGCTGACGGGAGTAGGAGAAGTCTCTGTGCTTTTTTGCTCGTTTTTAATGTCCCGGGCCCATGCAGTGTGCTGGAGTCAGATGGGCGCTGCCTCGGTGGGCAGCTGGTACAGAGGGGAGCTGGTGGAAGCCCAGGCCTCTGTCCCGCTCTGCTTGCTGACTGCACACTGCTGCTGTTGATGCTTCCTGTGGCAGCTTGCAGAATTTGCCCCCGTTTTGCCGCTTTCCTTAGCGCTGCTGAAAGTGAAAAGCTCAATTCTGGACCGAGTGCAAGCTAATAAATGCTTTGGTGTTTGGTGAGAGAAGACAAAAGGAACTTGTTTTGGGCACCAAATCAAAAAGTAAATTGTTCTCACACCACTGTTCGCCGTTACCATGTATAGCAGTCACTGCCATGGCAACAGATATTTTCAAGATCCAGCCAAGATCTTGCAGGGCTGCAGCATAACTTCTGATACTTGCTCATTGCGATGCTATTAATAACTGCATTTCCCCCCTCGCCGCCAGGAAGTTTCTTCTTCCTCATGTACCAGGCGTGAGGGATAAGCTCATTGTAAATCAATTGTGGGGAGAAGTGACACTGGGGATTTCCTGCATATTTTCTGTTGTTGTGGAGATCCTGTCTGGAGCTGCCAGCTCTGCAGCTACCTCCGAGCGGAGTGGGGCTGTGCCTATTGTGCTATTTATAAGAAAGCCCAGTCTAATTTTTTCTTTTTCTTCAAACCAGGACAAGCAGATGACTTGGTTTACTCTTCCAGCTATGTGCAGAAGCTGAAGTGTTTATTTCAGTCTGCCTCAGTCCAGGGAAGAACCTCTGGCTGATTGAATGGGGTTGGGGCTGGACTCTGCTCTGCAAGGTGTCTGTACCTATCTCCAGCCATTTCTGAAAGACAAACTTTGCTGCACCTTCCAAACTGTGAATCATCTGCACTTGGCACTGGTTTAGCTTTAGATTCCTCTCTTGTACACTAGGCTTTAAGGTCCCTTCCAACCCAAACCATTCTGTGACTGACTTTCACCCCTCCCAGGAGCAGGTCGTTCTGCTGGCCCAGTCCCCTCTCCCCCCAGATAGAAATGTGGCTGCTGCTGTGAAGGCCTCCCTGCCCCCTCCCTCGCCAACTGGGGAGCAAAAAGGAGTGTCTGATGTTTGCTCTCTGGTTCTTCTTATTTTCTGGATCTCTCAAGTCCTGCAGCTCCTGAGGTTACTGCCTTTGATATCTGTCTTTCCTCAGACAGCAAGGTCCCAGCCTTCTGGGGGCACCCAGCCATTGCATCTAGTTGAACTGACTATTTAATTGATGCTCTGCCATTGAAACCAAGAAAAAAGGAGTAGTTTTTTCCAGGGAAAGCGTGGAACCTTGTATTTTACCAGCCTGCCTGGAGAAGATAATGAACATTGCTGTGCTAAAGGTTGGTCCTAGGTGAGAAATAATTCAGTTGTGTGTTGAAGGAAGTAACTACTTTCCTCCTCCCACTGCTGTCCAAGTTCCTCAACGGGAACGGCTGCAGGTTGTGATCCTGGAGGAGCTGTGGGTGTGCATCCCCACCAGGGCAGCTCGAGGCTGGAGCTGTGGGCCCACCCCACCTGGGCACCCACAAGGAGCAGCTGTGTGCCTTTGGAGCTGGAGACTGAGCTGGGGCTGAGGCTCTGGCTTCTTGCTGACTCTCATGAAGATGAATCCCACTTTTGTTTCTGCCAAGAGGTGAGAGCAAATGCAGGTTTGGAGCTCCAGCACTCGCTGCACTTTGGAAGCGTGAGAGTGTGGGGATGTTTGTTTTTTAAAAGGCTGTCACTGTGTTTTGGGGCAAGGTTGAGCTGCACAGTCTTTGTTTCTCATTAAATCAAGCCAGATCTTATTAGTGACAAAGCACCAGCACTATACATGAGTAGCATTTTTGTTCGTGGGAAGTTTGGAGGTGTTACTATAGTCACTGCTCATTTTACTAGCACTGACACAGGTGTGTGGTGCCCAGCTCTTGGCTGAGGCTGCTGCCCAGGGCATTATGTTTTGGAGGTCATCAGGCAAGGAGTCCCTGTTCAGAGCAGCATTTCTGCATTTCCATGCACCTTTCCTTTTTTATTTTTTTCTGCTTATTATGTCAAACTTCAAAAACAATGGAAAAGAAATGAAATGCACTGTGGGTTTTTTCCCCAGCCACCGGCTCACTCAGCTATAGGTGAGCGTTGCGGAGGTGCCCTGCTCTCTGCCCCATCCTGCCGGGTGCATGGGGCACGCAGTGCTTTCTGCAGGCAAACAAACACAATGAAATCAGTTCCTCACAGAAAGAGGTTTTTCACTTATTGTTTTATGAAGGGTTTATGAACTCTGTGGCTGAGACTTGGGCTATTTATTTACCGCTTCTTTGCCCGTGCCAGAGGAAATTAGTGTGCTTGGCCGGGGGGAAGCGATGCTGACGCTGGAGCAGCTCCTCCGCATGGCGTCCTGCAGGGATGTTTCCTCATCGCAGCTATGGGAGCAGAGGAGAGCTGCTCGTTTGCAGGCTTTCCTGTTGCTTTTGATTCGTGGCCAAATTCCTTCATGGTCCCAGCACTGCAGTGGTTAATGTGAGTCACGCTCCACAAGCCCAGGCAGCCCAGGCTTTCAAGAGCTCCTCTCCATTTGTTCCTGCTGAGCTTTTTTCAAGGAGTCAGCGGGGACAGCTGCAGCCAGAGAGATTTGCGGAAGAATGAAAGGACCTACAAAAGTGGCGATGGAACACTGTTACCTTTGTTTTATGCTTTTAGCCACCAGTGTCTATGGGTTCTGCCAGCTGAGAAATAACACAGTCCCTTGCAAGCAGCGTCAGTGTTTTGCATGGGTTTTCAAGGGGCTCTGTGTTTCAGCTAATAAATGACTGGCAGCCCTTTAAATGAAGAGAGACAGAGGGCTATTATTTTGCTAATGCCACGCATTTAGGAATGTCACTGCTGCAGATATGTCGCTTTGCACACTGCTGCGTGAAAGCTGTACGGCCTGTGCTCTGGCTGTTTGCGTGGCACAAACAGCTGGCACCCCGTAAGGGCAGGCTGGCTGTGCATGGCTGCAGCCTGCAGGTGCTCCACCCCTAATTACTGCCTCTGCACCTTCTTCTGCAAAGCCGGAGCTGTGGTGGGTACCTTACGGTCTGGTGCAATTACTTTGATGAGTGTCCCGAGAGGCCCTTTCAGTTCTCATCACTGCATGCTCTGTTCAGGCGCCTGCTCAGTCCTGAGTTCCCTGCTGAGGGCTCTCCCCGCTCCATTTCTGTGAGTTTCTTTTCCTGTCCTCTCCAGTCTCTGCTCACCTCTGGCATCCTGCCTCAGTTGGTGTTCTTGGAGTGCCACTCAGCATTCACCTGTGTAGGAAAAATGCATCTCTGCACTTGGCTGCTGGTGCAGTTTGGCCATGCTTGCTGCCTGCTCTCTATTCCTTTCGGTGATGATGATGCAAAAGCTGTTCTCGTTTACTTCTGTATGGAAAACTGCACCATGGAGATCCCCTTTGTGGCTGCTTTTGCCTGTGCTTATGGCCAGGGCAGCAACTGCAAGTCCTTGGCAGGGGGGGAACCCTGAAATCAGCAGCAGTGATACAAGAGACTGTAAAGAGTAAATCTCAGTTCTGAAGCAGCTGGACAACAATCCACATTAATTGGGACCTTTGTCAGTCATTCTTGGAGTGACAGAGCGGGCAGCAAGTGCTGCCTTGTCCTTGAAATAGCAGGAATATCAGGTGACATTACTGACTCTGGCATGGAGTGTGTGCTTGGGACTGGCTGCTTCAACAGAGCTTCTGCCTGCTGGCAGCTGCAGCCCGGTGCCTCCATCCCTATCTGCATGCATGCAGCAGGGTCAGGAAATGCCAGCTTGCTCTGCCTGGCTCTGGTGTACTTCAGTAAACAAATTGTGTTCAGCTTTCAAGTAGCTGAGCGTGTTCTGAAGCGGCAGCCCACTTGGGGGTGCAGAAGGCTCTCGTGCAGGTCCCTGCATCGTCCCAGCTTCATGCACTGTATTGGTCCCCTCCGTGAATAGGAGCAACCCAGCCCTGATCGTGGGGTGAGATGCCCAGATCATCCACCTCCTGGGTGCTTTGAGCCCTACCTCGGCCTGGCCCTGTGTGATGGAGTGCCAGCACAAGCTGCTGGGGTGGGTTAAGCAGGTGTCTGTCCTTGCTCAGTGTCACCTCTCCTGTTTTGGGAGGATGACAGAGTCTGGTGATGCTGTCATCGCTGAAGTGTGGTGCTGGTGCTGCTCTCAGGTTACCAGTGGACCCGACCGCTTGTCCCGGGCTTGGTCTGTGCGTCCTGCAGCCGGCAGGGGGACAGCACCGGGCTGCAGCAGGACACAGCACCTGTGGCCCAGGGGCAGGCACTGGTCAGCACCCAGCCTCCCCATGGCTGCCTCCCCTCCAGTGGCTGGGGCTTGGATGGAGCCACGGAGCCATGCAGCGCATTTTGGATGGAGAGAGAGGGGATGTAAAGTGCCAGTACATTTTTCTGAAACTACTTCTCTAACACTCAGCCCTTAAAAGGAAAAATGGCTCTGCTGCAGCCTTTGCTGGACTTAGGAGGTGCCGCGGTGTCTGGGGCAGAGCAGGGCTTTTGGAGACTGTGCAGCAACTGGGGGTTTTGGCCATGCTCTGAAATGCAAAATAAAAACGCTGAGCGCAGCAGAGAGAGAAATGCAGGGATGCTGTGACAGAAGCTCAAGGGCTGAACAGGTTGTTAGGGCAGATCCCGTAGCCCCAAAACACGTGCTGCTCTGCAGTGTTTTGGGCTCCACGGGGTGTGTTGTTTCCCTGGGTCAGCTGGGACAGGTGCACAGGACCTGCTCCCAACCAGAGCTGTGTGCTCTGCTCCTGCGTGGCTGCCCTGCTGCTGTCGCTGTGTACAAGCCAAGGTGGGCAACATTGAGCAGGGAGCCTGCAGTGTGGGTGCGGGCAGTTTGGGAACAGACGGGGCTGGGAAGGTGCAAGCAGCAGGGGATAAATAAGCAGAAGGCTGCTGAGTTTCTTGTCTGGCATCTCCATCCAGCTTCGTGTGCTAGGACCTTCTCCAGGCAGCACGGGCTCTCTGCTACCTCTTACCCCCACATCAGGGTGCTGAGCTCTTTTCCCCTCTCAGCAGTACACAGCTGCTGCGTCCTGTGCTCAGAAGGTTGCCCTGTTTTGCTCACGAGTGAGCTGAGCGTACGTGCTCAGGCTTGGAGCAGCCATTTGTGCTGTATTTTCACAGTCTGGTCTGTCTCCTGCTAAGCAGAGGTTGATTTGTTTGCACAGTGCTTATTTTTGGAAGCAGGAGAGTCTTTTAGGAACAGGCTGACATTATATTTATTTTAGTTCCTCTATAATTTTTGTTAGAAAGATGCATGTGTATTCAGAATAAGTTCAGAGATTATATATGGGGGAGGTGGGAGGACAGGGTTGCTTTGGGTAGTTTTTTTTCCTAAGACTTAAATTACAGCTTTTCTGGGCTTGGCTGAGGGGAGGCAGTGAGCAAAGAATAGATTGACCGAGCCAGCTGGTGGAGCATCGCAGCAGGCACTGCTGCTGGAGACCTCCTCGGGGGCCCTCCACAACTCCAGGGCACAGATGAGTCTTACAGCTCTTGTCCTGGCTTTGATGTGCAGATCTGAGCAGCTTCCAGCCACCTGAGGGGTCACACTTTCCTCCTTAACACTTAGAGCAAGTGAGGTTTTCCTAATCATCGTCTGTCTGGGTGCTGCTGGTGCCCTCACACACTTTGCAGGGGAAGGGTGTGGGCACATGCGGCCCTCAGCATGGCACTGATGTCAGTCATGCACTCTGCAGCCCACGGGGTGCCCGGGCCAGGAGCAGCACTTCCAGCAGCTCTGGTATGGCACATGCACCCTGCTCAGCTGCTGGGGACTCTCTGGGGCTGCACAGTGCTCTGCTCCCTCTCCGGAGCCCTGGTCACACATCCCACTGGCAGCAATGAAGTGATCAGGGGCGCAAGCATCCTGAGGACAAACCTCTCCTGCTGCCAATGCCAGAGCTGTGGGGCACGCAGAAACCAGAACTGTGCCACTGCAGTGAGCCCTGCCGGGTGCCACGTGCCACGTCCCTGCCTCTGCAGGCTCTGGCTGCATCCCAGTGTGGGGCAGTGGGGCTGTGCTGCATCACACTTCTTCCTGGGATGGGAGCTGCTGGGGCAGCTGGCAATACCCCTGGTGCTGGCAGTGGCTCGTTTTGCCCCAGGGACCGCAGAGCTCCATGGATTTTGAGGCACGTTAGGAGGAAAAGAGAGTTACGGGAAGGCTTCATGCCAGGGGCTAAGTGACTTGGGTAACGGTGGCAAGATGATCAGCTGCCTTGTGGAGCAGTGGTTGTTTGGTTTCTTGGGGTTTCCCCCCTATTCGTTCAGGTGATGTTTTTCTCCCCTTCACTTTCACTTTGTACTTGCAGGATCACGCTGGCCCACAGCTCCTGGTGCTCTTCGTTCACCTGCAGACCAGGAAGGAGCCCTGTGTCCCATCCTTTATGTGCAGCCCTCTTTTTGTGCTGTAAAGCATGACCCTTCAGTTTATTTAAAACACTTATTCTCTCCTGGACTCACACTAGTGTTATAGTCATTGTGAGAAGGCTGGGTCAGGAGATGTGTTTGTATTGCTCCCTAACTGCTCATTTAATGTTCTTGGGGTGGCTTCTTGTCCCTGCATGAATCAGACCCGTGGGTGCACCCTGAAGAGCCTTGCTGTGCCTGTTCCTGGGGCAGAAGCCCCAGGCGTAGGGTGTCCAGCATCCCGGTTTCAGGGCAGGCCTGGAGTCCACTTTGATCCTTGGAGAGCTTTGTGCTTTCCTAGCTTTGGCTTTGCTGGTAAAGCTGGGGGGGGGGTGGACCCACCTGCAGTTCTGTGTACAGTGCAGCCATGTGCTGTAGATGCCATGCTATGTTCTTTCAGGCTGAAATTGCCTTTTAGTTAGGATTGTTATTTCTTTATTATTTATTATCTTCCTTGACCAACTGAGGCCCCACAGGAGTGGCAAGCAGAACGGACCCAAGCGTACCTCTTTGTTTCTGAAGGAGCAAAGTCTGCAGATATAAATCATGCCTGTCCCAGGGGCAGGCGGGATGGAGCCGCACCTTGGCCTTTTACCTGCTCTGTTTGTGCACTGCTCCGTGCAAACCAGGTCTGCGATGGCTGGGCCTTCGGCTGCTTGGCCACACACTGTGCTTGTGCTTTGCACACCTGCCTTGTGGGGCTGTGCGTGGGACCCCAGCGGTCCCGCAGCCCACCAGCATGTCTGTGTGCGAGCGCGCTTGGAGCCTGAGCGAGTGGCTGGAGCTGGGGCCTATTTGCAAACTCGGAGGCTTGGGAAGTATTTGTGTATTTACTTAGGATACAAAGGAAGCTTCTGAAACTCTCAGACAATAAAGGAGGATGCACGCTGGGAATGTGTTTTTGTTTTTGGAAGCGAGTGGGGATTTTGTTGAAATTCCTCCTGCCCGCTGCAGGCTGAGCTCTGCTGCCCAGATGGGCGCTCTGGCTCCGTGCAGTGCCTCGCACTGCGGCCGGCCTGTGGGGAATGCTGCGGCCAACGGCGTTTGGTCCCAGTGGAAGGGAAATGGACTAAAGCCAACGCAGCAGTGCCACCGCTGTGACAGTGCTGCTGTGTGGTGGCAGCGAGGGGACTGGGAGTGGGGACAGGGTCCCAACCTGTGCTGCGTGCGGGGTCTGCTGGGCCTTGTTCAGATGGTTCCCAGGAAACTTCTTAGCCTCGTGGTGGGGAGTCTGAATTCATATTTGTGTCCAAGTTACGACCTTATCTCCCTCCAGTCCTGTGTTTATCACGTCTTTCCAGAGTTCCTGATGTTATGTTCCAGACGTGTGGCAGCCCGGTGCTGGCCCTGCTCCAGGAATGTGCTCCTTGCCTTTCCTCCTCTTTCTTTTCATGTGATTGTGATTGTACCCAACTCTTCAGCATTTCAATGTGTTCTGTGCAGATTTTTGCCTCATTAAGCTCGGTAATCCTCAGACCCAAATTTAAGGGGAGCAAAGAGGTCACCAGCTCAAGGCGTCCACTTACGTGTCTTTGCACGCAAAGATAAATGTGGGCTTGTTAAAATGGAAGGCTATAGTTAGCAACGCACACTCAGTCGTGGCTGAGTGCCATGAGAAGGATTCGTTATTTTCAATAGCTTGCACTTAACAGAAAATAGCTGACCTCTCCTCCCTCCCAGGGAGCAGCAGTGTTGGTAGGGCTGGTCGGCGCCTCACATCTTCGTTAATCCTCTTGCTGGCAAAACAGACCCGAGCCATCGTGTTTGTGAATGTTATAGCTCCAGCACTCGGCTGCGTCCCGCAGGGCACTTTCTGCTCTGCCAAGCCAGTGCTGTGTGATGGGCTCCCTCCTCCACCCACCCTCTGCCTGAGCCATGCTCCTGTGGTGTCACGGTTGTGCTGAGCCCGCAGCTCCCAGCAGTTCCCTCCAGGAGCTGCCCACAACTGTGGTCCGAGTCCCCTTCCAGGTCCCCTCTGGCTGTGCCCAGCTGAGCTCTGTCACACCTTGATGCCCTCGGGTGCTCTTGTAGGTCGCTGCTCCATTTGGACCCCCCAGCACTCTGGATGTCTGTCAGCCCCACTTTTCCAGTTCCTTATCCTGTTTTTGCTGCTGTCTCCTGGGATTTCTCCTGCCAGCACTGCTGGGCTCTTCTGATGCCATTCTTCTTTTCTTTGATGCCGTTCTTATGCATAACGCCCTTTGCAGTTCCTGGTGCCCTCGATAACAGCAGTCACTGATTCATTCCTTCTGTGCCTGTCAGTTCTGCTGGCCTGTTTGGGGATGGCCAGGCTAGCTGGGTGCTTCCCATCCCATGGCACAGGGGCTGCCAGCCCTTGAAGTCAATTAGGGGAAGGAAGGCCAGACCTGCAGCACACTTACCTGCATTGTTCCACGTTTATTCTTTGTGCTCCTGTGGTCACACCATCAGTTCGTTCTGTCAGTGCGAGTGAGTGCTGCTCCCCGTCCCCTCGCTCCCGCACCCCATCCCTGCCCACACTAACGTGGCTCTTGTTCCCCACAGCTCGGACTGGGTGGAGATCATCGAGCCCCGCTCCCAGGAGCGGATGTACGTCAACCTGGCCACCGGGGAGTGCGGCTGGGAGCCCCCACCCAACCTGAGGGTGCGCCAGTCAGACCAGAAGCAGTGGTGGGAGCTCTTCGACCACAACAACAACCGCTTCTACTACTACAATGCCATCACGCAGCAGACGGTGTGGCACCGGCCCCAGGGCTGCGACATTGTGCCCCTGGCGCAGCTCCAGGCCATGAAGCACAGCTCCCATCCCGACTGCCGGGACCGGCAGCACCAGGGCAGCGGCAGCGAGGGCAGGAGCACCCCCGTCCCCACGGCCCTGCTGCAGGACATGGAGAGGGGCAAAGGGGACTGTGCCACTGACAAGAGGCTGGACACGGGCAGGTAGGAGAGCTTTGGTTTGTATTTACCAGGTCCCTGGGCAGGTGCTGATGCACAGCTCATGCCCAGGAGGGTGCAGTGCTGGGGCAAAGTGCTGCCAGGATGCGTTCACTGCCACGTGCCCTCCTTGTCCTGAATAAAGCTGACCCCTCCCACCGCTGCAGCAACACTTGAGCATCCACATTGTTGTGGGGTGCCATAAAAACACAGATGAAAAGATGATCGCTGCTCCAGAGCCCGTTGTACTCAGCAGGACAAGAGGGGACAGACAGGCTACTGTGATGGGAGCTCTGTGGGATGTGGTGATTGGGACCCAGTCAGGATTGATAGGCTGGGAGAGCTGCTGGCTGGGGACATGGGTGGGCTGCTTGGCTCTTTCTCATCCCTGTTGATACAAGCAAGTAGCTCTGCTCCATCCCCTGCAGCCCCCTCTGCCTTGGCCAAGCTGTAGCTTGCAGCTTGCAAGCAGAGCTACTTGCTTGTATCAACCCTGCAACAGAAGAACAATAACGGGATGCTATTTGGTTTGGCTGAGAGATTTGCTTGCACTCAAACCAGTTTGACAACAGTCAAGATTTTTTCATATTGAAACTTTGCCAGCATAAAAACATTCCCACCCTGGCCTGTGCCGGGATGGCCCCTTGCTGCCCTGCCTTCTCCGTGCCCTGTCTGGGCATCATTCTGCCATCAAGAACGTGGAGCAAGCAGCAGGGAAAGCTGTGCAGTGGGTGCTGCTGAGTCAGGCTCAGAAGAAGTGATTCACCCAAGGGCTGGAGCAGTGCTTGGGTGAGCCCGGCACTCCTGTCATCCCTTGTCCCTGCTTCCCTACTGCAGCATTTGGACAGGATGATGCATCAGGCCAGGCATCTTTCACAGCTTGCTTTTGGGATCGAGGTCACATAGCCCAGAGCTTTACTGGTGCCTGTGACCTCTGCAGTGCCTCCTTCTGAGGGGCAGGCGCTGGGGAAGGTGCACAGCTTGTCTGGGGGCTCACAGTCTGCTTGGTCTCGTGTTGCTTTTCCAGGTCTTCATACTGGTAAGCCAGCAGCAGCTGCTTACAGATGTTCTTGTGGAAGGAGATGGAGTGTTGTTTCCCTGCACAGCCATCATGTGTAGTCACTGCCATTTGCAAGCATCAGCATGCCTGGTTTTGGCGTGGAGAACGCTTGCTCTACCCAAATCCGTCAGTCTAGGAGAGGCTTCTTGCCTTTTTCTAGCTCGTGAAGTGGTGAGTGAGGAGCTGGACCCAAAGCAAAAGCTCCCAGGTGGGATCTGATGCCCTCACTAAGGTGTCTGGACTAAGTAGCAGCAAAAGCTTGTCAGCTTTGCTGTCTGCATTTTTCTCCAAAGACAAACATGAGCATGTCCTTTCTTCCCTCGGCAGGAATACAGCTGTATAAACAGAAGGCAAATATGTTGAGTGCTCAGTAGCATTTGACATCTTTATAGGTACCTGCACCCGAGACCATTTCATTTATGTCTCTAACGGCAGCACGGACCATTTGTTTTTCTTCCCTTTATGTTTGTCATCCCATGATAGATGGAGGGGCCGGAGGAGCCTGGCGTGATACCCAAGAGGGGCCTCTTGCCGCAGAGAGCTGGGGGAAGGGATTTAGTCCTTTTTTTTTTTTTCAGTAATACTTTTTGGTTGAGGGTTTTTCTATTCTTTTAGCAGTCTGTTGTGTCCCACCTTCCCCTCGTGCCTCCTACCAGCACTATTAAATTTGGGCATTGCACTCCACAGCCTCAGGTGGAACAAGGATGCTCCCACACTGGTGCACACTGCTGGTGACCGGTCCCTCCTCCTGTGTGCCCAGCTGCTTTTCCTGCCCCCTCATCACACGAGCTCAGAGCAGGCTCTCTGGAGGCCAGCCCAGTGCTGCGTGGCAGTGTTGGGAGGCCAACCTACCCATGGAAATGGCAGCTGCTTTCACTTGCTGCTGTTGCTGTTGGAAAATGGCTCTCCGTGCCTGGAAAAGGGTGCTGCTGGAGAAATGGCTGCTCTGAGGAACTGCGTTTGTTGGGAGATCCCAGAGGGAGGTGGTTGACCCAGGATCCCCATCCCAGCTGGGTGGTGTGTCTGCTCTCTGCTCTTGCTCTGCTTTTATCATCCATCTCCATTATCCACACTCAGGAGGGTGTTCCCTTGCACAACCTGAGAGGGCAGATTTAAACTAGATATCAGGAAGAAACTCTTTACTGTGAGGGTGGTGAGACACTGGAGCAGGTTGCCCGGTGAGGCTGTGGATGCCCCCTCCCTGGAGTGTTCAAGGCCAGGCTGGAAGGGGCTGTGAGCCTCGAGGGAGGTGTCCCTGTGTATAGCAGTGGGTTGGAACTGGATGATCTTAAGGGTCCCTTCCAACCCAAACCATTCTGTGATTCTTTGATAAAAGAAACACTGCCAAGATTGCTGATACGGGCTCGTTTCTATGTACATGTATGCTGCTGGCCTTGGGGCAGGACCCACACAGGGCCTTGCACATGTCTGCAGAGGCAGAGCTGGATGCCAATTTCCATCCCCATGTCCAGCATGGACACTGTGGGTGGCAGCAGCAGCACTGCTGAGGTGCAGCATCCCTGTTCATTTGCCTTTCTGAAAAACCAGGAAAATGACTGCTGGAAAAGGCAGAGCTGAGGAGTGGTGCCTCTTCCGCAGGGTGCTGGGTGGGAAGAGCAAACTGTGTGCAGTCCAGGAGCAAACTGGAGACTAGTAAGAGCTGCTGCAGTTGGGTGCGGGCTGGGAAAGCCAGCGCCAGGCTGTGATGTTTATATTGGAGCTGCTTGAAAGCATTCCTCGAAGGAAGTGTCTCAGGGGACACAGCTGAGTCTCATGCTGATGGCTTAAGAGCAGGCTGTGCTAGGACAAATCCACTGCTGGCTCCTCTTCCTATCAGGGCTTCTGTTGCTCAACAGAACAGGGCCAAACCTTTCTTCATGCTGGGAAGTCCCAGTTCCCTTCTGCTTGATCTTCTCAGCGTCTGGGGGTGAGGTTGAGGCAACCAAAAGCTCTTTCATGGTGATGGAAACAGCCTTTTTGGAGAAGCCTCATCCTCTCTGCAGTGGAGGTGAGTGTCAGAGGTGACACACTGTGTCTGAGATTGAACTGGTGACCTCTCATATGGCACACATTTAGGGATTTTACTTCTCCATCACCTTCCCTTCCAAAGCTCCTGGTCTATGGGAGCATGGTGTCTGTGTGGAGCAGTGTGGCTCCGTTGTCCCCATGGGATGGCCCAGCGGAGCTGAGCTAGGGACACCCCAGGAATGGGCAAACTCTGAGGTGTCTGATCCAGGCCTAACACCCAACTCAGCCACAGCGAGTAGGGGGCAGCAGTAGGTGGCAGTGCCGCATGGCTGTAATACAGAGGGCCCATGGAAGTTGTCCCCTTTTAGCAGATGGAGGTGGGAGCAGCAGGGTGGTGCTGGGCTCTGCCAACTCTGGAGGTTTCGTAGCTCTCAGCACCCAGACAGATGGTTTACATGGAGGTGAAGGCAGGTGGTTCTTCTCCAAGCTGTTCTGTCCATGTGTAGCTCCAGGGCCTCCACAGCCATCTCCTTCTGTTGTGAAGGTGAAGAATTGCTTAGCATAGCTTATAGACAAAGGCAGTGCTGAATTTTGTGAATTCAGTTTTACACTCAAATTCCTCCCTCAGGGAAATGGTGAGACAGCTGCTCTCTGTCCCTAGGAAGGACTCGGGGCAGCAAGGAGCTGCCCACTCCTGCTGCAGTTGGGTTTCGAGTGGGGAGCTCTTCCTCCCTGGTGTGGATGTCAAAATGCTCATTTAAAAGCACAGTGAGTGTTGCTGCTCTGGTTCTTCAGGTTGACCCAGGAGCTCTTCTAGGAACGGCTGTGTTTTCAGCCATGCATGTGGGAAGGATGTGTGGTGGGCTGCAGGGCCCCCTGTGAGTGCCACCCACATTCCGGAGGGTCTCAGTGAGCCTCGTGGGGCCGGGGAGGAGGGCAGGCCTGTGGTGGAGGTGGGTCTGCATGCCTGTGCAGAGGGCACTGAGGGCAGGTCGGCAGGGAGGGTGGAGAGCAAGTGTTGAAGTTCAGATAGGGAAAAAAGGCTTTGAAGTGTTCTGGGAGCACCTCCTGTCACAGGCGGGGACAGGCAGTGCACCCTGGGGTCTTGTCCGGTGACACTGAGGGTGGATGTGTGGACAGAGTGTGGGAAACAAGGACAGATTCAAAGGGACTTTTCCTGGGGAGGGTGGTGCCTTTTAAGACCTGAAATCCCGGTCTGGTTCTGCAGCCTTTCTCTGCCTTCTCAAAGCTCACAGGTACAGACTGAGTGCAGCTGCTGCCTGGCAGTGGTTGATGTGGGCTGGGAGGCTGCAGATGCCGCTGGGCTGTGGCTGATGCCACAGGGAGTGCTGTCACGAGGCACAGAGCATCCCTGGCAGCTGAGGTTTGCAGAGCTGTGAGAGCTGAGTGGAGCCAAGGGAACCAGATCTGTGAGCATCCAGACTGTACCTACCAGATCTACCAGACATCCCATAAACTGGGGGCATCCATCCCATAGCACCTCCTGTAAGATAAACATGGATTTAGAAACTTAAGATTGAAAAAATACTGTGCTCTGGAAGGATTGCTGTCATGGTTTGACAGCCTGTAAATGGACACGTGGGATTATTTGTAGAGGACCCCTCCTGCAATGCTGGGAGCACTGGGGCTGCTCAGCCTGTAGAAGAGAAGGCTTTGGGGAGACCTTGTTGGGGACAGCAGGAAGGCTGGACAGGCACTGCTCATCGGGTGGTGTAGTGAATAAGAGAAGGGGGAAATGACTTTAAAATAAAAGAGGGGAGTTTTAGGTTATATGTTAGGGAGAAATACTAAACTGTATGGGCATGGACTGCCCTGAGAAGCTATGGGGGCCCTATCCCTGTAGGTGCTCAGTGCCAGGCTGGATGGCACACTGGGCAACCTAATACAGTGGAGAGGTGTCTGTCCATGGCATGTGACTGGAACTGGATGTTCTTTAAGGTCCCTTCCAGCCCAAACCATTCTGTGATTCTGTAATTTTTCGTTTTGCTGCTTGAGTGCTTTAGAAAAGCTTACTGGCATTCAGCGGGTCGTTCTGGCTGCCGTTCTAGTTAATGAGCCTTTGGAAGAGGAGGTTGCTTCCTGTCTTGGTGCTGCTGATACCAAACAGGTTGCAGTAGGAAGAACTCCTTTCATCTCCTTGTTCTGCTGTTCATGACTCAGACTTTCTCATGTGTGTAGCAACAAGGTGTTTTTATCTCAGGAAGGGGGATCTCCAGGGAAAAAAAAAAAAAAGAGAAGCCCATATATCTGCTTGGGGAATCTCCAGGTGCTTTAACACTTACTGTCTGGCATGTGGCAGAAGCAGAGGATAATTCAATCAATAACATTCTTAAATAATTCTCCATTTGTGTCTTTCTTCCTTTAGGGAGACTCCTACCCACTGGCAGCCTCTACCAGGCACAAAAGCAGCCATGTTGGTCAAAGTGAACAGTTTGAAGCAGGTCCCGGGCTCTTCAGGAAGTTCCCTTCATCTGCAGAGCGCTCCAGAGACCAACAGCCAGAAATCTCTTCCAAAACCAGCCATATATTCTCAGCCTCAATCCATGTCCCAGAGCCCTGGAGCCACGAAGGAAACATCTACCAGAGAAACAAAGCAGTCTATGCAAATAAAAAAGACAGAGAATGGCGGGTTTTGCCTCGTGCTGATGAATGGTCCAACTTCTCAGGCTCCTCCAAGGAGCCAGACAGGAACCCCCCAGCCAGCCTCCCCCAGGTACGCGTCTCCCGCACCTATATACGATGAGCCATCTTTAGAGACTCCGATTTATGATGAGCCACCGGTAGATATGGACACTGAAAGTGTCAGTGTGAGTGGGATGTCTCCACCAAGGTCGCCAAGTAATAGCTTAAAGAAGCAACTGCAACCAACCAAACTGTTACAGCATCCAAGTGTGCAGCAGCAGCAAACTGCCAAGAAACATGCAAGAAATCCTTCTTCCACTGAATATAGCCCAGCTGGCAGAGAATACATCAAACACATGGTCAACGTTGATCAGTCTTCCAAACTCTCCCACTCTGCCACTGCAACATCTGATGCCTCTACTAAAGTGCCTGGTCAGCTGGCGTCGAAGGACAGCTTCAAGCAGTCTTGGCGGGTCTTGGAAGCCAACGTCCTCAAGAGCATAGAAGCCCACCACAGTCGGCAGAGCAGCCTGCAAACTCAGGAGTACCCAACTGCTGTAAGCCATCAGGATTCCGGTTATTCAACCGGCCCTTCTCCAAGCTTGAGAAAAAGGAAAGGAAGGAGGCAGGGTGCAGCTCAAGGAAGACCCGGCTCTATGGGCAGCAGCAGCGAGCTCACGGCTTTGAATGACAAGCTGATTGCCGAGATGCGTGCCGTGGTGGGCAGGTCAGCAGCTTGCCGGGGAAGCAAAGCCAGCCTGGATGCTCAAAGTCTGGAGAGCGGCATCCCCACAGAGAGTGGCAGAGTCAGATTCCAGCCCGACCACTTGAAAAAGTGCATCAACCGGAGCTCAAGGGATGACATCTCAGCCAGTAATAGGTCTTTGTATAGACAGGGCCTGGAGAGCAGGGGCAGCTTCCCCAGCGACGTGGCTGCTCCACAGGACACAGTGAGGCAGAAAAGGACTTTTGAGAAAATAGATTCTTTAGAAAAGAATGCGACCAGCCGGACAAGCTTGGCTTCATCCGGTGCCATGCGGCGCTCCTCCCAGGTACCGCACCGCCTGCACCTTAATTCATGTGTCTGCCGGACTGTCGTGGTGCTGAGCCTGGCCTGCTCTGAGCAGTGTGCCAGCAAGCAGCTCACGGAGCAGCAGGGCTTCGTAGGCAGGGAGGAGAGGAGCTGATGTGGCCAGGCAGTTGTGTCATG
Source organism: Cyrtonyx montezumae (assembly GCF_038088225.1). Lineage (NCBI taxonomy): Eukaryota > Metazoa > Chordata > Aves > Galliformes > Odontophoridae > Cyrtonyx > Cyrtonyx montezumae. Next base: position 1,334,013 of record NW_027072100.1, on the reverse strand, counting down.
CTTTGTTCTGCCCTTTGTCTAAGCTTGCAAGTGACTCTCAGGACGTAAAAGCTCAGAAGGATGCGGATGGGTCAGGCCAGGGGGCTAACGTGCAGCACCCTGTGGCAGCAGTGCCAGTGCTGCAGTTACGTTCTGTGTTAAAAGGCGTTTGTTCATCGTTGTACATCTCCTGCCTGCGTGTTCTGGTGGTGCTCATATCGTTGTACATCTCCTGCCTGCGTGCTCTAGTGGTGCTCATATCTTCTTCGGTAGCCTTTATCCTCGTGTGTCCTGTCTGAGCTGGGGTGGCCAGAACTGGTGGGGAGTGGAATGCAGGCAGCAAGGTTTGCATGGCCTCGTGACAACATTTTGGATTTTTCACTCTCATCCTTTTGTAACAGTTCCTTACATTCTGTTCTCCCTTCTGATTGCTCCTCAGCACTGAATTGTTCAGAGAAGTGCTGATGATGTCCCCAGCATCTATTTGCTGGAAGCAGTTATTTTAGAGCTCATCTGTGTGCCTGCACAAGTGGTGCCATTGTTCTCCACCTCACAGCACTTTGGCACAGTTTAGTTTACCATCTTTTCTCCTGTTTGGGCTGGGAGCAACTTCATGCCACACAGTTTAATTTCAGATTTAATTTCCACTGAAGTCACTTCATGTCCAGTGCAGGCTTGGTCCTTTCCCCTTTGCTTTCTCCTCTGTTATGTCGTCTCTGCTGTGCAGCCCAGGCCTGCAGCTCTCCCGCAGGACACGGTGGACAGCCCTGCACAGCAGCAGCTCCATTTGCACCCTCTCTTCTGTCTCTTTTTCTACTATTTGTTAGTCTCTGGCCTTCCTTGAAGAAAGCTCCCTGCCCGTGATGGGTTGCTCCAGTGATCTGGGAGGTGTGACTTTTGTTGCAGGATGGAGCAGAGCTGAGCGTGATGTGTTCATTGTATGCTGCACAGAGAAGGGAAGCACCCTTTGTGTTTCAGAACTAATGTGTTCTGGGGTTGGCTGAGGGCCTCTGCTATGTCAAAAGGTTACGTGATTTCTGGTTCTTAGTTTTCCTTTCAAAACCAAAAACCACAAGATCATCTTGTTTGGCTTTTTCATGCAAGCCAGAGATCTCCTTGGAGAATGCAGCATGCACTGTGGGCTGTAGGTGGGAGCTGGAGGTCTAAGAAAACAGTCTATTTCCTCTAACAGTCACTGGGTGTCTTAGTTCAGTGTGTGTGTCTCAGGCTGCCACTTCCATCCAGAACTGAATTCGAGACTGGCAAAATGAGTGTATTTTTCTCACAAGTAGTTATTAACCATAATTTTCTTGGGATCAGTATACCAAAGCTCTAATTATGTAGTTATCCTTAGAGATGGCTGGGGAAGAAGGCTGGGCAAGTGCTGCATGTGGGATTGCACATGGGGAGGAAGGAAGCCTTTGTCTCAGCTGTGATGGGCAGATTTGTACCTGGAGCAAATGAGCTCCAGGGCAGCTGGTGGTGAGGAGTGCGGGCTTCTGGCTCCTCGGTGTGTGCCTGGAGCTTGAGGAGCCAGCCCAGCTCTTGCTTGCACTGTCCCCAGCAGCTCCAGGACAGCTTGGACAAGCAGCCCCGTTACTGTGTGCCCCAGCACTGCCCTTAGGGACAGTGTCAGTGTGTGATTGTGACAGCCTGGCTCTTGCAGAACTGCAGTTGTCAGCAACAAATAGCACAAAGCCGTGTTTTGTACAGATTCACTGTTTGTAGTTGCTGGTAGCCCCATGACCCACTGTTGTGAATGTTCCTGTCAGGGCTAGGAGTCAGCTACGCTGCTTTTAACACGTCTTTTCTCCTTTGCAGCCTGGAGCAATAGAGTTGGACCCCAAGCAGGAGAGCAGCGGGCAGCCCGGCAGCTGTATGGGATACCATTTCTCTTACAACACCCTGCGGAAGCCCATCTCCCAGAGCAGCATGGCAGACTGGGCTTCTAAAAACCTGAACATGCACACTCAGGGCATCTTCCGCCGCAGGATCTCCATCTCCAACATGCTGTCGTGGAACGGCGGCTCTATCAAAAAGCCGATGCTCATCACAAGCAACCGCACCATCAAAAAAGAGGCGTGTGAGATGTTCAAACTGGTGCAGAGCTACATGGGAGATCGCCAGACTCGCATGGACCGCAATCACGTGGCGTTGGTCACAGTCACCAAGTGCTGGAGCATGCAAGGCTTACGGGACGAGCTCTACATACAGCTGATCCGGCAGACGACGGACAACACGTGCTACCGAAGCCTGGCGTGGGGCTGGGAACTGATGGCCATCAGTTTGGCCTTTTTCTCCCCATCGCCCAAATTCCAGTCCTATCTGGAAGGTTACATCTATCGCCACCTTGACAGTGATGAGAACAGTAAGTGCCTCATGCACACCAGCAGCACTCGGGTGGGTTCTGTGTAAAAAAATAGGCAGTGAACAGGTAGGTCACAGCCAGGGCTTTGTTCCCCAGCACCACGTGCTAGGGGAGTCCATCCTTCCTTGGCAGGAAGAATATGCCACCAGCTCATCTCCCTTGAGGGTATTTATTGGTTGATTTGTGACTATTTCAGCAGTGGTTGTTGTGACTTGTCCAGTCTCATCACTTGTTCCCTCTTGGGGCTTCAAACATAGGTTTGTGCCTCCCATGAATCCTCAGAGCAGGTGCAGAGATTCTGCCCTAGCATGTCTAGGTCCTGGGGGCATTCATTAGGGTTTTCTTGAGTCTCCCCAAAACCATTCCTTCCAGCTATGCTTGTTCCTGGAGCAAAATCCCTCCCTGCCAGCATCAGGATCCAGGCAGTGGGGAGGAGTAATCTCAAGTATTTATGTGGGTTATTGCTTCTGCTGGTATTTGGGCTGTAAGTTTGCTGCCTGGAGTCAGGGCCCCTTCTCAACTGTATGGCCATTCAGAGAAGCTGAGTGATGTCCTGGGCACCTCAGAGGGTGTGTTTGGAGCTGGCTGTAGTATGGGACTCTGAGCAGGCTTTCCTGACCTGGAGCTGGGCTGGCTGCTTTCATCCCTGTCTATGGGCTCTGCTGGGCTTTGGGATTTTATCATGCCGCAGCATTAATGCAGAGCCTCTTTCCATTGCACTGAAGGAGTGGAAGACAGGGAGCATTTGTTCTCCTCTGTTGCTCATGTAATGGTGCTTTGGCTTTTCAGTTGCCCAGCGCATCAAGGAGCTTGTGGATCTGAAGAACAAGAAGAACTCAAAATCCAGGAAAAAAAGGAAACAAAACACCGAGGAAGAAGGTAAAGGGAGGCATAGGGTGCAGGGAGCAAGACAGAGGGCTGCACTGACTACAGATGCACTTGGTTGCTGAGCTCTGCTGAGAATCGGACCATTTCTTTCAGTGCATAGGCTTAGATTTACGTTTTGCTGCAGGGCCTTGTGTGGGGTTTGGCTGAGCAAGGGGCAGAGTGGTGTGGGTGGGCAGCAGGTAGGTGTAGGTGCCCATAGTGGCCGTAGGAACCCTTTCACTCGCTGAAATGAAATTTTGACTTGGCTGCAGACCTGGGGCTGTCATTCAGCCCATCTTTACCTGCCACAGACTTTTCTATGGCACATTCCAGTGTTAGAAGCCACACCAGCCAGCAATGTGAAAAGAACCTGTCTCAATGCTGCCGTGGTCTTTGAAAGCTGCCACCCAACCAGAGGACCTTCATGGGGCACATTGGCATCTGGCAAAGAGCTCTACCTTCCCCAGGCACGGGTGTCCCTTTGCCCACACTTCCTGGACTGGGCAGTCCCTCTGGTCTCGTAGCCAGGGCCCGAGTAGCATCTGTGCTGAATGGACAAGAGCTCACATATTATTCCAGACACATTTTACTGCTGCCTGCAGAAGGACAGATAACACTTTATCTGGCCTAAAATCTTCCCAGACTGAGTCCGTTCAAGTTTTTATATTGTTTCTAGGAAACTGGAGCCAAGCCTGTGCATTCACATCAGGCAGCAGTTTGTATGGGGCAGCCCCACCATCTTTCAGTGGGAGGAGCTGGATGCAGTTTCCTGCCTGGCTCCAGCATGCAGGTGCATCAGCAGGGACCTGGCAGCTGCACTGCTGCGGAGATTGCCCTCGGGTGGCACCTGCAGGTGTGGCAGGCAGCCCAGGTTGCTCCTTGTCACAGCCTCAGCTTACAGCTGTGACCCCATGCTCTCCAACTAGGGATTTGGAACAGAGACCTGAAATCGCATCATTCATGGCTTTTTCCTCTCCTGTTCAGACCTCCAGATCTGAGCCTTTGAAAAGTCATCATGCTGCTGTTAGAGGGACTTTGGTATGTTTATAGGGCAGCTCCCTTGCTCTGCGCAGGGCATGCTCCAACTGTGGGCCAAGCAGACACTCCTGTGTGATTCCCCATCTGTGCTTTGTCCAGGGTTTGGGCTTAGGAAGAAGATAGAGGTACATTTTACTTAAATACATACATAAGAATTTGTACTCAAAAGGCATGCCAGGGAAGCTGTATTACTTCTGAAGAGAGAAGCACTTGAAAGTCAGAAATGCTTTTAAATGCTTCTGTGGCCTTCACTGGGGATCTGATGACAGGCCACATGCTGCTCCCTTCACAGGACTCTGCACGCTTTGTTGCAAACAAAAGACCCACACTGGGAGTGAAGTGGGGTTTTAGGATAGCTGACCTCCTGCCCACATGCACGAACTGCAAGGTGCAGTACAGGAGGCAGGACAGGGCTGGCCAGGTGCTCAGAGCAGCCACTCTGCAAGTGGCAGCAATGTGGGAGTGTTTCTTCTGGAGTCAGATCTCAGGAGGCCAGAGGAGCTGCAGCTCAGTTAGTGTGATCCTGCTGGAAGAGCGGGGTGGCCATGCTGCAGGCTGTTCCTCAGAGTACCTACATCTGCTCCACCAGCCCTGTCTGCCTTCCTCGTGAGGTGCAGGCATGGTGCTGTTCCTGAAGCTGCAGCCTTGTTTTGGGAAGTTAATTAGTAGCCATGAGATACCTAGATGCATGGCAATTTAGCAACAGTTTGACAGAGAAATCTATAAGGAGGTTAAATGTGCTGTCTTCAAACAGAATTTGATAATATATGCAAAGGTATGTGTGTCTTTCAGTGAAAAGTGGAGTCAGAGCAGTATTCCCCCTATACCCTTTGAGCTTGTAAGCAAACAGAAGGGTGAGCAAACATTTTGCATCTGACAAGCACCCGAAGAAATACTGTTAGGTTTCCCACGCTTACCTATGCAATCTTTGTGTTCCAGCCTAATTCTCTGTGAGTAGATGAGGTACGAAGGTGGTGCAAGATCCTTTCATGGATCAGTGACCCATTGAAAGGCAGAAGAATGAGTAGAAATAAATGATCTGCTTTCACAAGGACGATTGTCTCCTGATCCCACAGGAATGTTTGCTGGCCTTCACTCTGAGCTGTACAAAGAGGCAGATAATGAGCTGCCAGCTTGCTGCTGGCACGGGGGCTGCAGGGCTGTAAAAACTGAAGGTGCAGGAGGATCTATGAGGGTGCAGTGCTGGGGCACAACGGCCTCTGCCACGTGAAAGCACGTGTCCCAGGGCTGGGCTCTGAATCCGCGTTGTTTGCTGCATTTTTAAGACATTTTTTGGCAGGAGAGTGTGTTCCGGAAGGTATGTTCCCGCATGTGCCTTGCCTGGGTTTTAACTTGTTATAAAAGGAGAGGTTCTTCAAGAAGCTCTCTGCGTGTGTTTTTAGGCCAGCACATGGAAAAATATTTTCCTTTGCAAACTGTTTTTCACTGTGTGGGTTGTGAGGAGTCTTCTGTTCCTGAGCTCGCAGGGCTGCTGCGGGACCACAGGAAATAGCGGCTCAGCCTGGATTCCAGCAGCCCGCCGTGTGCTCTGGAGGAGGAATTACCCTATGGCAGTGCTCCCCAGGCTGAGGCCACCTGTCCTGAACACAGCCCTTGGATGGCCATGGCGGTGGGGATGGGGATGGGGATGGGGATGGGGATGGGGAGGGATGTGGCTGCAGGGCCTGGTGAGCGCAGCGTGAGCATGGCTGGGAGCAGGGCACCCCACTGCAGGCAGTGCCAGCTGGGGTTCAGCCCTTTCCCTGGGAGGTTTTGGGAAAGCAGAAAGTGAGCTTCACCTGGGTGGGATGCTGTTGTGTCTCCTTCAGCACAAAGGGACGTGTTGCTCTGCTGGGAAAGCTTGTCCTCTTCCTTAATTGAGAGCATTTGAGGAACTCCAGGATCCTGACCAGCTTACCTAAGCTATGGAGTGCTTGAAAGGCTGCTCTGAAATAAGCAACATCTGACCAGAATGTAGATTTTAAAAGCCACAAGTATTTTGAACTCTGTTGAAAGCTTTAAGTCTGGCAGGGAATCAGATAGGGCAGTGCTATTCAGTGCTTTCAGCAAGCAATTTGGGTTTGACTCGGAAAAGAACAAAAGGCCAACAGTTTTGGAAAAACTCTCCCAGCAATCAGTTGCTCTGTAAGTGCAAATATTTCTCTTGGTGTCACAGGGGGATTAGCCCTGTGAATCCTGGCTCTGCTACCCTCAGAGCTGAACCGAGCACAAGAGAAGCCCTTCTTGCAGAAGGCTGTGGCTTTCGTGGTGTCACCACTGGGCTCTGGTGCACCAGGTTTGCCTCGCAGAGCACACCTCAGTCTTACGTTAGAAGGCTGTGCTGGAGGAGGCTGCAGCCAGGAGAGAGGGGAAGCTTCCTGCGGGCCCACGGGAAGCTGGGAGAGACCCCTCTGTGTTCCTGCACCTCCCCTTGCTGCCTTCATTCGGGCTCAGTGCTGATGCTGGCTCTCTGGCTCTGCCTTTCTCACTCTCCCAGTGTTCAAATCATTAACAATTTGTTTAAGACACTTGAAATCTTTCCTGGTAGGAGGCTGGCTCCACGTGCTTGTCGACGGAGCTCAAGCAGCATTCAGATCCCCAGCTCTGTGTCTGTGAACCCCGCAACTTTGGCCGTGCACTCACACTCACATGCTGGGTGTTGAGTCAGGGGTCAGACTGTGTGTGTAGGACTGAGAGGTGCAGAGCTGTGAGCCTTGAGTCACAGGTCAGATCCAGAGGAGCCCAAGCACCGGCTTGCACCAACACCGCCTGCCGTGGGGCTCCGGGGCTGGGAGGGCTCGGCGTGCTCTGCAGGAGGTCTCAGCAGCCTCTGCCCGCCTGCAGAACGGGCTGTGCAGAATGGGAGTGGATGTTTGTGCCAGTGCAAACTGCTGTGCTGGTGCTGTGCACGGAGCTGCAGCTGATGGCTCGCTTCTCCTTCCCGCCAGGTCTGCCCATCAGCACATACGCCAAATACTGCTACCGCAAACTGCAGAAAGTAGCTGTCACCGGAGGCAAGAAGGTGAGTCAGTGCCGGGCTCAGGCTGCCTTGCAGTGCTCTGCTTTCCGGGTCCCTGTGATACACGGAGGCCACTGCTGATTCAGTGATGGAAAATGGAGATAGAGAGCGTGGAGGAGGCTTGCTCATGGCTCATCTCCCTGTGGATGTGTGGGAGAAGGCTGCTGCTGAGCTGGCGGCCTTGGGGCCTGGAGGACAAAGCTGATGGCTGCTGGTCTCTGGGCCAATAGGACCTGTGTCTGCAGGGAATGCCCATTACTGAGGAATCCCCTTTGCCCACTGAGCACTAGCATGGGCCTGCTCTTGTAGCTGGTTTACTGTAGAAGTCATACATTTCCAGCTCAAGATGACATGCAGTATTGATGCTTGGTGCAGAGCAGGGCCCCTGTTCTGGAAATCCCCCTCTTCCCTTTCCTCTGCACGAGGCTGTGAACGCTGGCACGCAGCCCCAGCCCGAGCATCCCAGGTCTCTGAGCTAGATCCAGTTTTCTTTTATTTCTGCAAACCCTCCGGGGCATCCTTGCCATACAGACTCTGTGTACAGCGAGCAGACAGCTGAAGTACCTCGAGAGGGGTGACACTGCCGTCGTCCCTGTGGGGCAAAGCAGGAAATGTGTGGTCACGCGCTGTGCCCCAGTGGCTGCTGCCCTCCGAGCGCTCAGCGGGACTTCCCAGTGAGCATCAACAGCCACTTCCTTCAGTAGGAACAGCTTCTGGATGCTCTCATGTAGTGGTTTCTGTTCGGTGCCTCTGGGGGAGACCCAGAGCCAGGCCTGGGGCTTGAACATACCTGGAATTCTCTCGCAGTGCTTTTTCCTGCGGCCAGCCATTCGCTGAGCTGGGGCCGGTGTTCGCATGCCCTCTGCTGGCCTGGCTGCAGCCCAGGCACAGGCTGAGCCCTGTACCTTCCTCCCAGCCAAGCTGGCTTTGCTGCCGCATACAAAACCCTATAAAAAAAAACCAGCCCAAACTCTCCAGAGCCACCCCCGGCAGCAGGCAGCAGCTTCTTGCTCGTTGGGGGCTGAATGTGTTGACTCCCCTCCAATTATAGCACATGTAGAGCCAGGGCTGCTGGTGGCATGCACATGAGCAGCCTGCAGCTGCACTCAGCTCTCCTCTGTCCGCAGGGCCTCCGCAAGCCAACAGTGGAGGAGATAACACATGCCAGAAACGCCATCGTGACGCCGTCACTCTTTGGCAGCTCTCTGGAGGAAATCATGCTGCGACAGCAGGACATGTACCCGGGCCACAAGCTGCCCTGGGTGCAGACGCAGCTCTCGCAGCAGGTCCTGGCTCTGGGAGGAGAACAGACAGAAGGGATTTTCAGGTGAGCTTGTGGGGTTCTGTGTTACTTTTGATCCACCACGCATTGCTCCTGGAAGCTGAGAAATTCTGGTTGACCTCCACGTGTTCCCCTTCCCTGAGAACAGCACACTGCTGCCGAACAGAAAGCAATGAAGTTTCCCAGTTTGAGGGTCAAGTAGCATCAGTCCATTTGCATGCATTGTCACAAGGGGGACCTGAATTGATCTGAATGTGGTCTGAATTTGTGACAGCACACGCCCAGGCACAGCGCTGAATTTTTGTCAGCTTAAACAGCAGTAGCTGCCAGTGCAGGGAAGGGACAAGCTTGGGCTGCAGGCAGAGCCACATCTGCAGCTGTGGTGTGTGTTTCCCACGCCTCTTCTGGAGACAGCCTGTCCCCCCTGAGGCCCACGTGCTCCTCTGGTGCTGGGTGTGCTTCCTGGGAAGGAAAGGGCTGCCTGGTAGGTGGTAATTTGAACTGACAGAGAGTGATAGCACCAGACAAGGACCAAAGCACAGCATAGCACTGTACTGCACTTTGTGACTGCAGCATCCCTTGCAGGAAGCAGGCTGTAGAGCATGGGACTTTCCTGGAGAGTGGCTTGCATTGACCTTAATACGGTGCCCTACTTGTAGGCTTGCTGTTTTTCTCCTGCTTTCAGTGGGTAATTAACACTTGAGGAGAAGTTGTAGATAATTATCATGTATGGGATCTCCCTGAGCAGGTCATGCTGAAAGGCAGACCAGTGCCAATCAGAACTCTCTTCAATGACTGAAAGCAATTATAAAAGGATGACAGAAACTGTCAGATAAAAGCAGCTCATCACATGCAGCACTTCAGTCTTGATGATGCACAGGACTCAGGATGTTCTGCTGCGGGTGAACACATGAGGATTACAGAGAGAGTGTCTGCATGTTGAGCACAGGGTTCTGAGTCTGGTTGTTTTTTGTTGTTGTTCACTTGTTTTAAGACTTGCATTAGTTTTTTGGTTATTAAATTTAAGGTAACTCACAAAAGACTCAACTTTGCCATGCTGTAGTTTCCAGTATCTTGGCATATTTAGCCAGAGATGCCTTTATCTCTGGGCTAACTGTGCTGCTGGTAGGCCTGGTTACAGCTGATGCCTGAGCTAGTGGGAAGGAGACAGGTGGTTCTTCTGCCCCCTTTTTAAAGCTGTGTCTAAAGGCATGCTTTCTGATGAGCTGCTTCTGTAGCTACTGCTGATGTATTTTCCCTTCTCCCCAGTGCCCCAGAAGCACTTCTGGAGGCACGGTTTGCTGTCCAGCTGCCACACGAGGCACATTGCCAAGCACCATTTGCCTTCTGAAGCATCCTTGCTGTGCCTTTGCTTGCAGGATACCTGGTGACATAGATGAAGTCAACGCACTGAAGTTGCAGGTGGATCAGTGGAGAATCCCAAGCGGCCTCAGTGACCCCAACATCCCAGGTGAGGGAATGCTGCATGCGTGTGCAGCCTCAGCCTTGGTACCGAGCAGAGGGAAAGGTGTAGGAGCAGCCCAGGGTGCGTGCTGCTTCTTTGGGGACGTATACACACCACTGTACTCTGCAAGCTGTGTTCACCAACTGGCTTTTTATTCTATGCCTTTCTGCTGCTTTTCCAAATGCTGTCCATGGGAAAGCACTGGGGGAGGTGGAGGATCTGTTGGAGTGAGGCTGTGCGAGCCAGGCAGCGTGGAGGGCAGCTGGGAGCCGGCCAGCAGCATCTCTGAGTCGCCCTCTAAGGTGAAGCAGCACAAGTGCAGAATCCTTTATCTGCCTTCTGGTTCCTGAGGCATTCCATCTGCCTGTCGAGTTTGTCTCTGAACATGGTGGGAAGGTAACCAGAGCTGTTCACATGCACCGTGCTTTCTGTCTAGCCTCTCTCCTCAAGCTGTGGTATCGGGAGCTGGAGGAGCCCGTGATCCCCCAGGAGTTCTACAAAGAGTGTATCAGCAACTACGAGAACCCTGACGCTGCTGTGGCTGTGGTGCAGCTTTTGCCGGAGCTCAACAAACTGGTGCTGTGTTACCTCATACACTTCCTGCAGGTAGGAGCCCAGCCTTCTGCATCTCTGCCACCAGCACAAGGGGCATGCTTAGTGGGACGGCTGTGGTGTGCTGGCGTTTAGGACCTGTCACCCATTTTTAAGGTGGGATTAATGGAGGGCGTTTTGCTGGGTGACAGTATTCCTGATGTTGTGGGGTATGGGACTGTTCTCAGACAGGGACAGGTTGGGATCTGCAGATGTTCCCTGCTTGCTGAAGCTACCACACTGTCAGCTGTGTCAGAGCATGGTTGTCTTTCCCTGTGGATGCACGGTGGTTGGGGTGTTGTCCTTCAGGGAGCCACATCTCTGCTGTCCCAGCACCTCTTCTTAGGACACACGTTTGGAGTCTCTTGCCCTTTTCCCCTGCTCCAGCTCAACTTTCCCTTACTACCCGCAGATCTTTGCTCAGCCGTCAAATGTGGGCAGAACAAAGATGGATGTGAACAACCTGGCCATGGTGATGGCCCCCAACTGCCTGCGCTGTCAGTCTGACGACCCTCGCATTATCTTTGAGAACACACGCAAGGAAATGTCCTTTCTTCGCATGCTGATAGTGCACTTAGACACGAGCTTCATCGAAGGGCTGGTCTGAGGCGCTGGCCTGGGGTCCGGGACATTGCTCTGGGGAGTTGTCGGGTGCCTGAAGTCTTCTCCCCTCCACCTCTTCTGTTGTCCTTCTGTCACCACACCCTGGGTTAGCCGCCAAACATCTCACAACTTAAGACCTCAAAGAGGAGGACTAGACAATCCTGGAAGGCTTGGGCTGTTCGGCAGTAGGACCTGGAAGTCCTTTGACGTGCCAACCCAGATGCTGTGGTTCTCAGCCTTCTTCTGTGTGTCAGAGGGGGGGTGGCCCCCTCTTTGGAGCCACAGGACAAGCTGCTCATTGAAGGAGCTGTGATATCCATGAGACACTGCACCCTGGCACAGTGAGACTCTCATCTGCCTTCTGAAGGCAGAGTTGGCTTCAGGTAGGAGGACATCGCTCATGTGTTGTGACACAAGTGTTTCCCTCTGGTCCTGGTGGAAACACTGCCTCACTGGGGATAGCTTCACTGCCATGGAGCCAGCTTAGTCCACTTCTGCAGACTTGTTTGAAGGCATGAGGGGTGTTCTGGTGCCCCACAGTGCTAGGTAGAGTGATGTGAAGGTGCAGGGGATTCACTGAGGCAGAGGCATTCGTTGGGCTGCCAAGGTCAGTGGAAGCGTATTGCAGCCCTGGGAGAGGAGATGCCTGAGCTGCTGCTGCTGGGTGGCCAGACTGAGATCCTGGGAGCTCTGTCCGGACAGCTCAGCACAGCATCCACCTCACCCCCTCCTCCAGGCAGTTTAGAGCTGCACAGCAGCATGAGGTCAGCCCTGGGGCCGGGCCAGTGCTTAACTAAACCAGCAGCACTCAACGCTGTGGGACCTGGAAACATGAGGAACATTCAGTAACCTTCTTGGCGTCGCCCAGTGTGGACTATGTCCTCTGGGGGGGAACCCCTAATGGCTTTGCAGCTCCGTTCTGCCAGCCCTTGTTGCCCATGCTGCACAAGCCAACACCAGCTTTCCTGAAGAGCAGCTGAGAATGCACTAGAGGTGCTCAGAGCACCCACAGCTCTGCACCTCCTTTTCTGGGCACCAGATTGCTCTGTCTCCCTTCATGTTCAGCCAGGTCTAAAGAAGGGAGAGGAGACCACCATAGGTGCGATGTGCCTCTGTGCTGAGATGCCCTTCCATGCAGAGCCAGCAGTACTGTGAAATGCTGATTCTGCCGGGAGCAGCTGCGTTCTCCGTGCCAAAGTCCTACTGGAATTAAAGAGGACATAAGGAAAGAAGGAGGGGAAGGGAGGAGTGGAGGCAGTCTGGGCAGCTGTGGTGTGGTGGAGTCTGCATGGGGCAGTGCAGGCGGGCAGCTTAGCATCCTCTCTGCTGCAACTTTCTGTGAGCCAGCAAGAAGTGGGACACAGCAAGGGCACCATCTTTCAGAGGCAGCACATCGATACTTCACAGCCTCCAGATACTGTTGCATGGTTCTTAGCAAGCAGCAGTTTCTAATTCTGTGACATTCTGGCATTCTCCTTCTCCTTTGAATTGCTTTCCCTGCTGGAGGCAGGTCTGCTGCAAAAGCTGTGTGCTGGTGTTCATGCAAATCTGCTGGTAGCATCCATGGTTGCATTTGCATATCTTCAACCCCTTCCTGTCATTCAGGGTCCTGGGAGTCCCCCTGCATTGCAGAGCCGAGTGGGGAGCCCAGCATGGAGGTTTTACATTGATGTCTGAGTCTCAGCCAAGAGTTCAAACACAAGGTACCATGTGCAGAGAGTTCCCTGAGCCTATTTGAACCTCTGTGAGCGGGGTTTCCATGGCACAACTCTGCTCAGAGACCTCCACAGTGGCAGCTCAGTTTGTGCCCATGTTAACTGAGGGTCGTAGTTCCCCTTGTACCCAGTGCTTCTGTGGTCCAGGAAACCTTGCTTCCTTGTCAGAACTGGGCCCACAGATGCCACAAGTGTGCGAGGATCTGCTTTACACACTCATCCCTTACAGTGCTTGCAAGCAGCTCAGCTCTATCTGGCCTCAGAAATGCCAACTGCTGCTTTGGATGTGTAGCCATGCTCCCAGAAATGCAGGCAGGCAGGTGGTGAGCAGCTCTGCTGTGTTTTGACAGAATTTCAATCTCTGAACTGGCTCAGGGTGCTGCATCCTGGCCCCGTGAGGGCTGAGCCAGCTGCGTGCTGCCTGCCCCTTCTCTGGGCTGCAGACACGTGCCTGCAGCCAGCTGCCACCCCGACATCCGTGCTATCCCTTGCACTTAGCTGTAGCAGGCAATCAGAGCATAGGCATTTGCTGCTATTACAAATAAATGCTTCTTGCCAGGGCTGTAAAATAGGCTAATAAATTACACTGGATATTACTTTCTTTGCTGACAGATTTGTAAATATGAACCAGTAAAGCAGCCTCTCTTCTGTTATAATAATAAATACAATCTCCATGGTTGTCCTGGTCTTTTTTGTGAAAAAGCACGGTCGTGTCTGCCTGGAGCTGTGGTTTCAGCCTGGGTGTCAGCGTTCATGAATAATGTTTGGGAATGAGCATGACGCCAGCACTTGAATCCCAGTCTGTGGGCTATTTCTGTTGTTCTTAAAGCTCGGACAGCAGCAGTGTGGCACTGGGTTCAAGTAGGGAGAGATCAGATGGGAGCAGGTACAGGAAAATACAGAGGAGCAGTGATCTTTGGGAACCTTGCAGGGTCAAAAAGGGATTAGGCAAGTTCATGGGCAGTAGCTGCATGCATGGATAGCATGGATACTCAGAGGATAGGGGGGGGATGTACTGCTAATATCCCTAATCCTGCGGCTGTGGGTGCTGCAGGCAGCGTGCAGGAGGTGGCTGTGCCCGTGCTGGCCCTGCACAGCCTGACCTGGAGCTGGAGGTGTGCTTATGCAGGACTGGCTGCCTGGGGCACTTTTATGTTTGGGTTGGAGGACTGCCTGGATCTTCCATCTGTCCCCACCCCAGGAAGGAGAAGGGTGCTGGTACTCCAGACTCGTGCTGGTCACACGCTGTGTGCTGTTGGTGCTCTGGAGGCTGTTCTGAAGGCACCAGGAAAAGGCAGTGTGCCATCAGGGGCTGCTCATGGCATGCCAGCCGTCCAGGATCACCTGTGTTGACCCAGTGACTGGCCCAGTCACACCAGCCTTGCTGGCAGCAGTGACAGGTGGGACCTGGAGTGTTCAGTGACAAGTGAGAGAGAAGGAAGAGCAATAGTGTCATAACATTTTTTCTCTGAAGGAGTGGCCAGGCACTGGGATGGCCTGCCTAGGGAGGTGGTTGAGGCACCATCCCTAGCGCTGTTCAAGAAGCGTTCAGATGAGGTGCTAAGGGATTGGATTTAGTAATTCAGTGGGTAGGGATGGTGATAGGAGGATGGTTGGACTAGATGATCTTGTAGGTCCTTTCCAACCTAATGTACCTATGAACCTGTGAACCTCACACAGCCCTTTCCTAGGTTGGTGTCTGCAACCTGATGTGTAAGTGGCTTTGCTGTGAAATGGACTCATTGCCCAAATTGAGGAAGTCTACAAACCAAGTGCATCAGCCCAGGCTCAGAGGCTTGGGATCCCCCTGGCACTGCCCAGGCCTGCCTTCTTCCTGCACTGTGTAAAACGTCGCGTGCTGCTGGGGTGTGGGGCAGTACTGAGGGCTCAGTGCGAGGCGGTGGGAGACAGGGCTCTGCTCTGGGGGCTGCCTGGTGCTGTGCAGGACATGGCAACCACCAGGCCACCCATCCTGCTCACTCTTGGTAGAAAGGCTTTCTGTAGTCTCTCATCCCCGGTAAGCAGGAGGTGCCTGAGGGTTCCGGAGGACGGTTGTCAGTTGAACCCTCCCGCCAGGCTTTGTGCTCAGTCAGCCCCATGGTGAGACAGGGACCAGAGGAACAGGCAGGTGTGCATCAGCAGCCCTGCAGCAGAGGAGGGAGGCAGACAGGAGGGCCCCTGTCCTGACGCTGCCTCAGCATGGGTTTGATGTGGGCACAGCAAAGCGGTGGCAGGTGCAGCAGAACCGGCTGGTGGAGCCAGCACTGAGCGGGGCTGTGCAGAGCGGCGCTGAGGCTGCATGGGCACACCCAGAGATTGTCTGGGGGACAGTCACCAAGGGTGAGATGGATGAGGGCCAACATCTCAGGCTTGAGAAGAGGTGAACCCCATATGGACCTGTTGGAGCTTCCAGGTGGCCACGGGGTAAAACCTCAGGGACACGTCGCATCACTGATTTGCTTGTTGGCTAGTTTTCCCTCTAGAGCAGGAGGCACCTGTCCAAGGCTGCCCAGCCCACGGAGGTCTGAACCTGCAGCTCCCAGGGGCTCCTCCTTCCCTGGCCTCCACCCAGGGCTTCCTCCTCACCATCAGAGCCATTGCACTTTGAAGTGCTTAGTGGTTACTGGTATGCAAAAGGAGCTTGAGAATCCTTTCACCAGAGGATTGCCATCATCACTGCCTGGAGGAGGAATATGGAGATGTGAGAACATGAGGTTGAACATGTTTCTTGGGAAACATGAGCAAAAAGAGAGCGTGAAGGTTGCTCTCAAGCATCTGATTGCTGCTGTTGAGAGGTCCACAGGGAGAGGGCTTGGGTGGACATCAGCAGATGAGAGTTTTAAATTGAGGTTCCTCAGTATCCTAGTGCCTGCTTTACCTCCTGTTACTGAGGAGGAGGTGTCCCCCAGGCCATCAGCGCTTGGGCACAGCCAGCAGCTGCCACGTGCTCTTTTGGCAAAGCTCAGGTGCAAGCTGGAGCCCAGTGTGGTGCTGGAGCCAAACTGCTGCTCAGAAGGAGAAGCCCAAGGGACTGTGGGACCTCAGCTGCCAGGCTTGGCTGCTGGCAGGATTCAGGACCCAAGCCCAAGAAGGCATTTGGAAGACTGAGGCCAAGGGTGTTCTCACACGCTACTGCTTCCCCAAAGATGATCTGATGGTATATGTCAGCTCGCCTCCACTTGCAGCCCAATTTCCTCCATTCCTCTTAGAATCACAAAATCGCTAAGACTGGAAAAACCTTCCAAGATCATCCAGTCCAACCATCCACCTACCACCAGTATTCCCTAACTCATGTCCCTCAGTGCAACATCCAAACACATACTGAACATCTCCGAGGACAGTGACTCCCCCACCTCCCTGGGCAGCCTGGACGCTTCTGTAGAAGAACCACCTTTGTGCAGGGGCTGGTGCTTCATGCAGCTCACAGGCAGCAGTGACCACACAGGCTGCAGGAGGCAATGGAGAGAAGGGGGATGGAGGAGGAATGGGCCCCTCTCTCTTGACAAGCTATGAGACTGTTTCAGCACAGGATGCCACCTCCCCTGAAGTAACAGCCTTGGTGCCTGCTGGGGAAGGTAGGTGTTTTGCAACTGCAAACAATACGCAGATCCCACTGTAGGGGTGTGTGCTGCCTCCAAAGAGAAGGACAGCCAGACTCTCCAGTTCCATGAGCCACAAAAGGGTCTACAGGGAGGACCTCTGTTGCCTTCTGGCAGATGACCCCAGAAGGGATGAGATGAAGTGTACAGCCTCCTCTTGCTCCCAGGTGTGCCGGTGCCTCAATGGCAGGTATCTACACGTTCACATGTCTCTCGCACGGCTCCACAGATGCGGCTGCCCCTGCCCTGCCCGAGGCTGCAGCTGAGAGTGGGTACCCCCCATTGGAGCCAACCCCCGGGCTCTGGATGCTCTGCAAAGAAGGGGCGAAAAACTGGCCCGAGCGACAGAGCGCTGCCAAATGCAGACACCGGGCTGGGAGGGCGGCTGCTCGCCTCTATGGGGGTCGGCCCAGGTGTCAGTCAGACCTGGGGACCTCCAGCCCGACGCGGTGCGAAGGGCCGGGCACGACGCCGGTCCTCGGACTGCCCTGTAGAGGGCAGGGAAGTCCTCCGAGCCGCGCCGGCCCTCGTCCTGCCCCGGCCGGCCGTGCCCGCGGCACCGCGCAGCCCCAGCGCCCATCTGTGCCGGGCGGCGGCGGAGCAGCGCTGACCCCGCGTGGGCTGCGCTGGAGGCGGCGGCTCCGCCTCT
Source organism: Cyrtonyx montezumae (assembly GCF_038088225.1). NCBI lineage: Eukaryota > Metazoa > Chordata > Aves > Galliformes > Odontophoridae > Cyrtonyx > Cyrtonyx montezumae. The sequence continues at coordinate 1,316,838 of NW_027072100.1, read as the reverse complement.
GCTGCCGCCGAGCTCCGGGGACGCGGCAGCGCCGGGACGCAGAGCGCTCCCCAGCACCGCGCTCAGGGGCAGCTCGGCGGTAGTGCAGCTCGGGGGTAGTGCAGCTCGGCGGTAGTGCAGCGGCGGCGATGGCTGTGAGAGATGGAAACGCCTCGCTGGGAAGTTCGTCCCCCTCCTCCGGGAATTTCCTCTCGCTCGGGCTCTCTCCCCCGAGCCAGGTGAGTTCTCCCTGTGTCTGGCTACGGCCTTCCTGGCCCGGACCCTGACCACAGCAGGGAGGGGGACCACTAGGCCATCCATGCTTGCTGGGCTCTGCTGGATCTGCTCTGCTCCCTCTGTACCGCACCATGGGTCGGGCACCGCCGCCACATCCTGGCACCGTGTCCCCTCCCACAGCGCCGTGCAGGACGTGCATACTGAACGTGGACAGAGACTTGCAGGTGAGAACAGCATCGCTTCCCAGAGGGGACAAACACTTCCTGGCTTGCAAAGCCCCATTTCCCACAGGTACGTCCATCCAGTGGTGGGGAAACGCTGCATCCCCCCAAGCGATCTGGCTGCGCGGAGCCCTTGGGGGCGGCCGGGATCTGAGTGCCGTAGCTGTGCTCCTGCCTGCAGCACTGCGGGACGGGGTGAGCTCTGCAGGCGCAGCCCGAGGGCTCCGGGCTGCTGCCCATGGGCGACATCAGCACCCGAGATGGCCGGGCTGCGAGAGCCCCAGCCAAGCGCTCACACACAGCGTGCCTGCAGCATTCCCGAACCACTTCTGTGGGGCACCACGAGCGTATTTGCAGAACTTCAGCCCGCGGAGATTTTTGCAGCCGCGTACCCGTGGGTCTGGCTGGCAGCGCGCACAGCGAGCGCTCCGCACCGCCCACGTGACCCCGCAGCGCGAGGGAGCGGCTCCGCTCCAGCCCCGCCCCCCCCGGCCCCGCCCCTCCCTGGCGGCGGGTGGCGGCGCCGCAGCGAGGCGGCCATTTTGTGGCGCTGCGCGGTCGGTGTTGCTGGGCTCGGCGCGGAGCGGGGCCCGGGGGCGGTGTAGCGCCGTTCTTAACCCTTTTTCTCGTACAGATCCCTCGGTAAGAACGCGGCGGCGCCCGGGCGGGCCGGGCCCGCGCCAACCGCCCGCCCGCCCCGCGTTACGGGCCCGCGGCGAAGGGAGGGAAGGGAAGGGAAGAGAAGGGAAGGGAGGCCGGGCGGGCGGGCGGGCGCGGCTGCACGCGGCCCCGCGCACAAAGGGCCTCAGTGCCCCTTGGCCGCGCCGTAAGAGCACCGAGCGTGCGCCGCTCCCCGCGGCCGCACTGACGGTTTGGGGCCCGGGCTGGCCCCCGATCGCCGCCCCTCACCGCGCCCCGCGGGGCCGTGCGGGCAGATGGGGGAGCGCCGCGGGACCGGGCCCGGCACCCGGCGGCGGCGGGCGCGAGGTTCGGGCGGCGGGGTCGGGTAGGGCCCGGGGGGGTCCGCGGGGGCGGGGCGGGGCCGCCGCGGGGTGACGGTACCGCTCGGCGCGCCTCGTTCCTGCGGGCGGTACCGCGGCGCGCATCCTCGGCCTTTTCGTCCCTTTAAAATCTGCGGGCGGATCGGTGACGCCGTCCCCCGGCGCTGATCCGGAAGCCGCTTCGTGCCGCGCGCCCTTCACCAGCGCGGTTGGGCGCTCCGCGTCGCTGTCCCGGCGCTGCGGTCGGAGCGCGCCGCGCGGTGTCCCGGCCGAGGCCGCCTCGCGCAGAGCTGTAACCTGCGGCTGCTCCGTGTGCGATGAGCTGCCGTCGCGGAGCTGCCTCTGCCCCGGGCGCGTTCTGCTTTATGCGAAGGTCCCGTTTCCAGGAATGCCCGAGGCGCAGAGCTGCGGCGGAGAGCATTTGTAATATAGTTATTTTAACTCGTGTGTGACGTGCGGTGGTCTGGGAGCTGGAGCTGCTGCGGGGCAGCACGCGCTGTTCGCCCCGCGGCGGCGTGGGGCACGTGCTCGCCCATAATGCTGTCACTGTGTCCGCGTGGAAAGATTTCACTTGAGCAGTCGGATTACAGTCTGCTCGCCTGTAATCCGGAGTAATTAATTAAGGTCGTGTTGGGAATGAGGCTAGCATAGTAGTTGCTTATAACAGTACTGCCTTGATTGAAATGTAAGAAGCATATAATTAATTCTTCCCTTTAATTGGATAAGTTCTCCAAAGCTCTTTTTCTTGCTCCTGCAGTTCCTGGCTAATCTAAGCAATGATATTGACCTAAATTCTCCCTCTTGGTCAGGGAAGGGGGGGTGGAATCCCTAAGTTAACTGTAGGGCATGCTCAGTTCCCCAGGAGCTCAATGGCTGCAGTTCATCAGCTCTCAACAAGAGCAGATGTGGTGGCTGTAGGATGGCCGTGCTGACACTTCTCTGTTTGCGTGGCCCATCCTGTGCTGTTGTGTGCTGGGATGAATGAAGGACACACATGGACAAGCATAGGCCCTTGGTATGCGCTTAGGGCTGCGTGATGGTGAAGATGTGATGGCTTTTTGGTGGTGGTGGTTTCTTCTTAATTTCAATATTTTTTTTTTGAAAGAAAAATTGTAGATGCTTTGAACTTAATGGCACATCGTGTTCAGAAGTCTTGTGAAATATTTGTAACGCATCCTCTCTTTCATTTATTCCTTACTGTCTCATCTCTCCCTTACTTACAGCACTCTCTCTCCTTTTGGAGCTTCCTGTAGGAAAATACTTCTTTCAGGTAAGGAATTGAGTTATCTTTCAGTTTGACCCTGCTGTCTTCTGTCAGTAGTTGCATGGCCTTTGCTGTTGAAACAACTGCTGGGTCTAGTGGCTTTTAAGGCTGTTGTTCAAGAGCTGGATTCAAGTGTATGTGCAGGGGCATAGCATGTCCATGCTGACTGCATGGACTGCAGGTATGTGTTGCAGAAAATAATGCCTGTTAGAATGTAGCATTTATTGCTTCTTGAAATGTGTGAACTTGTTGCCGTACCATTGTGTGGTTTTTTTTAGGCTTGAGGCTGGCTCAAAGCTCTCCTTTGAATGTAGCCAGCTGCAGTCTGCTCTGTCTTCTTGTAGGGTCACATGGGCTGGGTCAAAAAGGGATCATAAAGGCCACTGGGGCCCAACTGCTGCTGTGGTCTGGTTGTTCCCCACCCATTCAGGCTGCCCAAGGCCCTATTCATGGCCTGGATCACGCCCAGGGATGAGGCACCCACACTGCTCTGAGCATCTTTGTGGCATTGCTCTGAGCATATTTGTGGCCCTCCTCTGGACCCACTCCAATAGTTGCACAGCTTTCTTGTGCTGGGGGGCCCAGGCAGGCCTGGGCTCAGTACAACAGGTGGGGCTTTAAGGGGCTTTTAAAGGCAGAGGTGGACAAGCCCCTCCCTTCCCTGCTGCCCCCCTCTGTTGATGCAGATCAGGGTACTGTACACCTTCTGGGCTGTAAGCATGCTGCTGGCTCACGTCTGGCTTTTCATCTGCCATGACCCTCAAGTCCTTCTCCACAGGGCTGTTCTCAGTGAGTTCTGTGGTCTTGATGCTGAGGTTAAAATAATAGTTTCAGAGCAGATTAGTTACTTGTTACTACTTACTACTGCTTACTTGCTCTACTACTTACAGCTCTTCTTTCCAAAGAAAGGAAGTGTCCTCTAGTTCAGCATAATGCTTTAGTTGGGGCACTGTTTCGAACATCTCTAGTGGTCCAGCTATAGAACTGTGTGTTTTTATCCCTGGGACATGGATGGCAGTACTGTTGATAGAGTTTGAGTTAGGATTTCTGTTTTTCTTAATGCTGAAATCTAGAAGGCTTCAGTATTGAGCAGTTACACAGCATACCAGACTTCAGTCGCTTCTTCACTCTACTGAGCTAATGGCTTTTGTGTGATGTGATCCCATATACTTATATAGATCCTCTGTTTAGGTTGCATCTCTGTTTTCTCAGTATTGCAGCCATCAGTCTTGAAAAAGGACATACAAAGATGCATCTCCTTAATGTAAATGAAAACGTAACGTTTCAGCAAAGCTCGAGACCATGTCGTGTGCAAGGTTTCACTTCGTTTGTCAGGAGAATATCCTGTTATCAACAAGGAGAGTACGTTCAGCCTACCTGGGGAAAAAGTGGAATAATGGAACTGGAAGTGCCTCATCTAAGTGTCAGAACACTGCACGGTGGCTGTGAGCAGTGGTCTAGGGGATTTCCAGTGGTCGTTATTGCAGATAGTGTAGATTATATGAGAAACGTTTTGGGGTTGGTTTTTTTTATTTTTCAGATTTTCTTACAGATGTTTTTTCTGGTTGACTCCTTCAAAGAATCCGTGCTCGTTACTGCTCTGGTACTGTTATCAGATCCATTTTTGTGCTGCCTTAGTGACTCCTTCCACTTTCAGTTGTTCTCTTTTACTCTGTTAGCCAAAGTACAGTTGGTGCTCACTGTCTTGGGTTCAACAGTCTGCTGTAATGTTTAGGATGCTGCTGGAACATCCGGAGTAATGTCAAAGTCAGAAGTAGGACATCTGGTCAAAACTAAATGTTAGTCATTTTAACACCTGAGGTACTGAATTTCTTCCTGAAGTGTGTGCTCACTTGAATCCCAAGGCCGCTCCCTGACAGCACACCTTATCTAGGTAGCTCCAATTTTATACTGCTGCAGCACAACTGTAAGCTAATACATGAACCAAGCCAAATACACGAGTTTGTCCAAGAAGTTTTGTGTTGTTCTGTTGTTTTTGAGGGAGTACAGTACAGTCCACTTCTTCCCCTTCCTGATTTCATTAATTGACAAAGGTGCCTGAAGTCCATAGGCAGCCATTAAGCAGGACAGAAATGACTTTTTGGGGGCTGTTATATCCAGTTCATATCCAGTTTATTTTCAGAGGGCCAAAATGTGCGTCCCTGAACTGTGGGATGGCTGTAGGTCATCCAGCAGGGCATGTTAATGGAAGGGGACTGCCTTTGGTTGTCCTGGTGTGGGTTTTTCCACCTAGCTAGATATTCAGGGCACAGTTATTGCAGTTCGGGTTGATGTGATGAACTTTGTCATGATTTTTTGATTTTTGTTTCCCTAGAACCTAGCAGCTCTCTTGAGCACTGTGTAGGCCTTTTTTGTTCAATTTGTTCAATGTTTGGACTCTTCATTTCCTTGAATTCTTACTACTTGGTAGATTTTGCACCTTATCCTTCACACCACACTCCTCTTCCTTAACTAAATTCTAAAATCAGAGATTTTAAGAATCTGAAGTTGCTAGAATCTTTCTGAAGACAGTTTTATATTGATTTTTTTCCCTCTGATTTGTTAGGAGGCTATTTTTTTTTCTAGCAGTCAGAATTATCTCTAAATAAGAGATGTTTTTTAATATGTTTCTGTAGTATTCTTGGTAACTCTTGAACTATAAATCTCACATTTTGAAAAAGCTGTGCTTTTCAAGAGTATGTCTCTTACTTGCTGAAGGATTCTGTTCTGAATGTTTTATTTTTTTTCAAGTCATCTGTACCAAAATCACTTGTTAAGGAAGTTTAGCTCCCTTGGTTTTGCAGCAGAAATCTACTAATGTAAGTAGGGGTTGTATTGCATCAGAATGATGACTCCAGCTTGGTGGATCTGTGTCTGCTGTAATTGTTTTGCAAAATTTTGATGTGCTTCCAGATCTGGAGTACTCAGACATTTTGAGCCCTTGACTCAGCTGTACAAGTCTTGGTTTTGTTTATGTGCTGCTTCTCGTGCTCGGATATTTCAGAACTGAAGCTTCCTCTTTTTTTAGTTTCGGTCCTCAGAGCTGAAGAATGTTTGGGTGATAAGAACATGGTGCTGTGATATTTCTGGGCTTCTCTCAGTAGTAGTTTTCATCTTGTGAGAAGAAAAGAGGGCATTAGATTCAGGACAGAGTGATTGAACTTAAGTCTCTTTGAATATTTGAGATACGCCTTAAAATGTTAGCTGCCAAGTAGTGGCGAGATAGACAAGTGCATAACTGCTCTTCCTGCTTCTCTGTCTTGGAAAATCAAAAGGGGAGGATGGGGGTGGGGGAAGATAAAGAGGAAAAACCCTCAAACCTACCAGCAATAGCTTGCTTTTGTGTTTAGCAATTTGTTGGAAGAGATGGTGAATACAAATTATAGCCATCTGTACTGGCTCTTCAGCCTGATGTTTCACCTCAGACATTCTCAGTAATGTGCACAATAAAACTGAATGTATTCTGTAATTTTTCATTTAAGTGCAGTTTGGGCTGTATGGTGGATCTAACCAATTCAGACACAGTTAGATTGTGCCTTGAACTTTGAGTTAGTTGAACATATGAAGTTTGGTATGCTGTCTTGTAGGTTAGTTAGTGGAGGTAATTCTGAATTATCTGATGCACAGAATAGAAATAACAGAATCTACTGGTGGCTTCTGTTTAGTGAGGGATAAATAAATGATGGGGGAATTCGATCAGTGTATGCAAAGAGAGTCTTTAAGGACCTTGATCTATAGTTTGTGTCATAATAGCCAGCAATTCTCTGTATTGCAGTGTTTCCAGGTTAAATTGATATTCTACAAAACTTCATGGGAAGTTTTCTTTATTTTAAGCTCTAAATTGCTTTTTGTCTCAGCATTCATATGATTTTTTTTCCTTCCCTGTAGTTGCACAACAGCACTTGGAATGTTTGTGGCCATATAAGCAACTGGTTTCTTCTTGGTGAGTATAAGCACGGATCCTCAATTTTCCTAACTGTATCTTTTTTTTCCTTCAAGTGTTTACAGCTTTGTTTTAAAATTCAGTTTTCTCAATTCTTGCAGAGGCACAGTGGATTACATTCCTGTAAATTAAATCATTTTCTTAAAGCAGAAATTGCAGGCTTCCAGTTGAATGAAGAAAATGAGAGTTTGATTAAAGTAGTTGTTCTTGAATGTATCTTGTTTTAATTAGGGAAAACCTGCTTTATTTCATGTGATTTGAACCGTTTTCCAAAATCTTTTTGCTTGTTCAGTGTTTGAGTGTCTAACATTTGTGTTACAAGAGACAAACAAAAAAAAAGGAAACTAATAGTTAAATAAGAGATGATCACATGGCTGAAAAGCATTCTGTTCAGTGTCATGTATTTACTTCTTTAATTGCACTTGGTAATGAAAATAAGCTTTACAACAAAAATACTTTGTTGAGTTGCCCACGTTCCTAACTTCTTCTTCTACAGTGGTCTCCCCACCACTTTGAACTGCCAGCACAGCTCTGTGGGTTGTAGGTGAGAGGGTGAGGTGACATTCTCACTGTCCTGTAATCTCAGGGAGAATGCCAGGATTGTGACCCAGGAAGGGTGATTTGTGTGCTGACACCTCTTCACCACTGCTTCTGAATGCTTTGACTAAGTTGTGGTGCTACCTGAGGGGAGAGCAAGAGCATAGTCACCAGTGACAGTTGTGTTAGTCTGCCTGGGTAACTGGGAGTCAGTGTCTGCAGCAGAACTCCAAGCTTTGAATGTTCCAGTGATGTGGAGGTGGTTGTGTATTATTCTCGTGGAAGTTGGGAGTATCAGTTCAGAGTTTGGTCTTGGTGGTGTTGCTCAGCCAAGCACTGTGCTTTCTGTGTAGTGGTTGGTTGGCTCTGGCAAACCTTGAAAGCAAGAAGTTGGCATTGATTACAGTGTGGGAATCCTACACAGTGCACATAAGAACTGCATGTAGTCTGGAATCTTGTTTGAAGTACCTTTGGGATAGAAAATAGACATGTTACAGTATTCCTGGGAACTTGTTGCCTTGTCTAATAGTCTGCATGTTTAATTCATGTTTTTTTCCTGTGTCTGCCCCTGTTGCAATTAAAAAAAAAAAAAAAAAAGGCAAGCTAACAAAAAACTTGATTGCGATGATAAGGATATCCCTGGATTTTAGGTTTTGTTGTAACCCTTACTCAAAAACTTATTCAAATTGCTATGAGACAGTGTGTATGGACAGGCAGGACCAAAGGATTCCTTGGTGAATAGCTAGTACAGAAACTCTCTAGGTTAATATTAACTGATGATTTTTTTATTTCCTTTTTTTTAAACATACGATAAAATACAGTGAGACATACTGCATGGCAGCGGGGGGCTGCGTGTAGAGCCTGGTAGGCAAGGGGCAGGCACACTTTGTAGGTTGTAAGATCTGTTGTAATCTACTTCCCAAGTCAGCACCAAAACAATTTTCTAAAGTGCTGTTTAATGTTTGTGAGACTTATGTACTCTTTGTAAGATGCTGCTAGGATTGTATAATATAAGCAATGTCTGTAAGTACTGTCTTGCAGCCTGATACAGCCATTACCTTTTCTCATCTGCAGGTGTGTGGTTTCAGCACAGCATGGCTGTGGTCATCCACTTGCAAGGTCTTCTGATTATGGTGGGGACCATGGACTTCTCTGCACTGACCATCCCAGAGGGGGGCAAGCATATCGTAGGGGGTGAATTGGGTGAGGCTCTAATTGTTTTACCACGGGTGAAGATGCCAGGCTTTGCATGATGTATGCAGATAGTGTAAATAAGGTCAAAAGTAGTTGATGAGCAGTAACCTGCTGTGCATAATGTGATTGGACTTGGTTGTTGTCAGTTCTGCAACATGCACGTAGATATGCTAGCAGTTATTCAAAACAGTGCTGGAGTGAATGGCAATCAGCTTATGCTTTGTGGAGTCTCCTGTTACTCGTCTTAGCACAGAAACTGCTTATGCTGCTATATGGGTGAGAAGCAAAATTCATGCATACAGGAAGCAAAATGCACATGGGTTTTCTGCTGCTTGTATTGGGCCTACATTTCAGATCTTGTGCTTCCTTTAGTAGCTCAGAGCTGAGTTACACCTGTGCTGCCTCTCCAGTGGACACAGGACAGTCTTGCTGGTTTCTTTCCCTCCCTAGTTTTGCAGGTACCTGCAAAATAGTTAATGTGGTACCTGCCCTACCTGCCTTCTTCCTCTTCTGTAGCCCTATGGAATGCCCAGTAATGCAGAATGTGTTATAGGAGCTGAGCAGCAATCTTAACCATCCCAAACAAAACTAAATACTGCTTTGTACTGAGTATTTATGTATTGTGTTGATGCAATTTGCCAAAGCTAACCGTGCTCCTTCATCTAGCCAGAGAACTGCAGGTATTCATTGAGGTCCTCATTTTGTGTGTGTGTGTGTGTGTGTTGGGCTCTGTTGGGTACATGGGAGGAGATCCCTGGGTTTGATGCAGGTATACTAGAGAATGAAGGAGTTGAGACTGAATCATGGGAGTGAATTTGCCTTTTGAACTGCTTAGGAAGTACTGAAATAATACTCTGTTTGGAAGTGGAACTGGTTTAAAGGCAAGGTTTTGTTTTGTTGTGGTTGTACATAGGGAATGGTTTTATCACATTTGTGGGTGATCTGGAAAATGCTGTATGTGCAGGTAGAGAAGGGTTTGGAAACTGCAGTGACTCTGCAGTCTCCAGAGAGAAGATAAGAGGCTGTTACTCATGAGTTTGCTATAACTGCTTGCTTACGTTCTATATGACAATATAGATACTTCAGTTTATAGAGGAACTTTCTTCTTTTAAAACTTCCTGGTGCACCACATCTGGGACTAAACACTGATGGAGCTTAAAAAATGAGAAGTGTAAGAACTGCTGCAGATGAGAATATGCAGGCCCTGGTCATGGGAGCAGGCTGGTTCTGAAAGATGAAAAATCATAATCCCCAAAGTGATAAGTATTAATGTAAGCATATTATCCTCTGCAACACCCTGATAGAAATGTAAGTACAAGTTAGGAAGGTACAGGTGTTTGAGTAGTTGAATAGTCTTTTATATCTGAATTATCTTATGGTAGCTCTTACAGGAAGGGAAAGGCTTTGCCTTTTAAACAGCAGAAATGTGTTCTTTTTGTGACATGGATTTGGAAATACTCTATTGAAGCTAGTAATTTCTCTGTGTTCTGGAGAATCCGTTCCTGAAATGCTGTTAATAGTCATTGTGGAGTAAGAAGCTTTACAAATACAAAAAAGGAGTAAGAGCAGAGAGAACCCCTACAGCTTTGGGGAATAATGTTCTGCTAAGTGTGTCTGCCTGAGGAAGCTGTTCCTGGAATGAACTGTGTGTGAAGAGAACAGCCTGCTTCGCAAAGAAAGCGTGCCAAGCAGAGAAAGCGGTGGGCTGAGCTCAGGTCAGGGGGCTGTGAGAACCCAAAGGAGCCTGAGAGGGAGAGGGAACTTGGGGGAGGAGGTGATGAGATCTAAAATTTTCTTTTAAGGTGTCTGCTGTTGTTCAACTTCATGATCAGCTGCCTTGCATGGGTGTTCACTGAGTTGGTGCAGTGTAGTGTGTGCTTTGGCAAATGCTGATGCTCAGCTGACTCGAGCTGGAAAGAATAAACAGTTCAGTTTCTTAACATTTACTGGGGCTGCAGATTCTGTTATCAAATGGCTTCTGCTGGTTCTTTTTTTGGGTTTTTTTCAGACTTCCCTTGCAATACTCTTCCATTACTTTCTTAATTTAGTGTAAGCTGTAGGTGCAGCCTTCCTTGCTGAAGCCAGCATGCTTTTGTTTGTGTTGAAGCCCTGCTGCAGCCAGGAGGCCGGCATGTCCCCTCACCACCTTCTGTAGGTGAGCTGAAGTGCCCCTTCTTCAGGTCATCCACTGCAGAGAGCTTCATTTGTGTACTTCTTGTGACGTATTGGAGTACTTGGTTTTTGTTTGTCCCTGTTCAGAAAATGAATAGCAAGTATAATAGGTCGGGAATCAACTTGTAGCCCTAAGTTCTCCTACATTACAAGCATTAAGCAATGTGTGTATGCTCTGCATTTGGAGATGTGAAACTTGATTGCTAATGATAGAAAGTGATATTTATATTGATTTGAGTCTGTGATGGAAATGTGGATGTTTGTGGTGTGAATGGGTAAGGTCTTTAAAAAAGAAAAAAGAGCTTTCAGGTTTTTTTTAACTAAGTATTTATTTGAACTGCATTAGTAGTGATGAGGTAACATAATCTCCTAGAGTATTTCACTAACATTGAAAGATTGCTACTCTCTTTGTTTTTGCCCGCTTCCTGTTTACTGGATTCCTTGTTCTTATCAAAACCAGGAAGGGGAGGTGGGGGGGAAGAAGATTCTTGATTTTATGTCTTAGTCATGGATTGCAGAATTCTTAATTGACCTGGAACTTGGACTGATGGAGAAAGGTTGAGCTACAGTCTTTCCTGGTCTGGTAGTTACACTTTTGAACTTTTTTTTTTTTTTATGATTCTGTATACACTGTCAGTTGGGAATCCCTTCCTTAGAAGCAACTGCCATTATAACTTTCTGTGAACAAGAAATACTAAGGTCCCTTAACATCTAGGATTTGGGGGTTATGGTGCATAAGCTTATTTTGTATGTGTCTTGATTAGTGATTGATATTTAATTGCATTTTTCAGGGGAATAAAATCAGCAGTGTTGATATTACAAAATGACAAAACATCCTCCGAATAGAAGAGGGATCAACTTTGAGGTGGGAGCCCAGTTGGAAGCCCGTGACAGATTAAAAAACTGGTATTTTTTTCAAAAACATTCATATTATATTAACTCTAAGTCTTTAATATCTTAAACATTTTATATTAATACCATATTTAGAGTCCTTGTCATTGGTTTGTAGGAAAGTAGTTAATTTGTAGAAGTTTACATACCAGTGCTTGAATGGGCAATGCTTGCTGATGTGTTGTGCTGGCATTTCTGGAGGTGTACTCATGCTATCTGTGTCTGGGAAAAAGGGCTACACACACCTAATGGGACTTTGTACTCACCTTGTGAAGCCTGTGCTAGATACCAATGATAGCAGAGGCACTGTGAGGAGATGAATCCTGTGAAGTACCAGGATACCTAGGGTTGTTCCTCAGTGATTCTTTTCCCATTGCTGTTTATGATTTGTAGACTTGGGGGCCGTCAGCTGCTGGGGTACTGAGTGGGGAAATACCCCAGTTAAGAAATGTGCTGTGGTGCTTATCTTGCAGATTTGAGTTCTGAGGAAGGATGGGTTTTTTTGTCAACTACTGCATGAAGGGGAGAAAGGGCCTGAAAGTCAACTTGGGCCAACTTTTAGCCCACTTACTCTATTTGTTTTAGGATGTAATGCTCCTAACTGAAAATTGCTGGAGTCAAAGAGTGCTTAAACACTAAGTGGTTAGTGCCTTAAAGATGTCTTTTCTCTGCAGAAATCAGTAGGTAGTTAGTTTTTATTTAAGAGTCTCTGGATTTGACATAACTGAATATCAGGCTTTGGAACATAGAGGCAGGATAAGCTGTCAGAAGTGACTGTGAAAACCTCTGGGCACCCCAGAAGGATTGAGTGCTGTCCTAGAGACATATGGAACTTGTTCCAGAATGTGTCATGTGTAGAATATCTCTTTACTCCTCATGTACAAGTAGAATGGAATTGTTAACAGTGAATAAGCAAGCTCTTCATGGAAAGACCATGAAGCTCAAACACTACATTGTACTTGGATTTTATTGCCTTTCCTGTGTGAAGAGATGTGTAAGTAGGGCATCAGTCCAAATCTGTCTTTTGTCAATTATGTCTTTTGTATTGTTTATACAAGGAACAATGGGAATATCTACAAAAAAAAAAAAAAAAGACTTCTAAGCCTTTGCTCAGTGTAGGTTTAGTAGAGGTACAGTTTAGTATAGGTTGGTTCATGGCTATCCATGTTACAGTTGTTACACTGGGAAACCTGGTGGTCTGGGATGGGATTCAACACCTACTGCTTTCTATGCATTTCTTAGCTTAATTTTATTTTTAGACTTGTAATATATCCAAAATTCAAGCACTTTTTTTTAATGATCTGCTTTGTGTATTGTGTTCTGCAACTTTTTGACATCATAATATAGTTACTAGTTCTTCAGTTTTGAATATTTTCTTTTCCTTGCTGAACTCCTGAAACCTGGATCAGAAAGTCTAATATTTCCCTGAGTGATGATCTCCTTATGTTCAAGGGTTGTGAACAAAATCCTATAAGATCTGGGGGCTAATTCTCGATTAGGAATGTTTGTAGTGACAGACAAGGGATGCTTATCTGTCCCATTCTTAGAAGGTGTGGATTTGTAGAGGAAGACAAGCTGTTCTTCAGTACTGTCACCTGCCACTGAGTCAACAGAACTGCTCTGTGGCATGGCCACCATGCTCTCCTTCTGTGTGGATGCAAAACCTTTCAGTTTCCTCATGCTTGTTCTTCTCATTCAAGAGCTTCAGAGGTCCTGGTTTTACTTGCGGGCAGTTTTTGTGTTCCGTTTTCTTTTCTAGAGTTTAGACAGAAGTCACATCTTTGAATGGAGGGCTGGCCTGCCAATTGATTTCTGTGCTCAGTACCAAACACACCAGTCAATTGGCGTGCCAGTGTTGCTTCTTGAATTTTGGTAGAGCTTTGGAAAGTATTTCATCTTGGAGCCCATTTTACCTGCCTTTGTGGCAGTGGCGTGTGTCCTTCACTGCTGGTTCTGCTTGTTCACTGTGTCTGTATGTTTGAATGGTGCCAACCTTCCAGCCCTATTACACAAAAAAAATTTGCACATCCCAACAGAAGAGTCTGTTCTACAGCTGCTGCTTGCTGAAGTGCAAAGTGGATGTTGCATCTTTTAGAGAAAACAAGGTCCCTTACCAAAGGGTTGCTTTGCTGCATGTTTGATCATAATATATTGAACATATACTTCAGTTCCTGATGGGGTTGTCTGCATGACCTCCTATAAACTGTAGAGAGCACAGTGGGTGCTTGTGGTGCTTGTCTTAGGTGCTTTTGTTTGGTTTATTAAAACTTGTCTTACATGGGGAACATGTCATGAAAGTCCTCTGAGACAGTATGTGATGTGACCTGAGGGCTTGGAAGGGGAAGAGCTGTGTCCATCAGTCAGTGCCTCTGTGCATGCATGAAGATCACTTGGTGTGCACAGTACTGGAGTTCTGAGGGTGGAAGAAGAGACTCCCCTGGTGGTGCAGTCCTGAGAAGAGGTCCCAGGAGGGCTGGCTATGATGCCTGTCCTACGCGTACTTCCTTGCTGCGTCGAATTCTCGACTTAGGCTATTGCAATTGTGAAATGCAATTTTGCACTCTAGATGAATTTTTTGAATCATTTAAAGTCTTCACTGCAGGCTGTCTGCAGATACTTCTTTATGAAAAGAGGATGAATACACTGCTTACCTGTGGTAGACAGATGGTGACATCTCTTGTTTCTGTACTTTAATGATGCTTCTTTCAAGTTCATCCATCTGTAGTGCAAGTAAAATAGATGGGAAGAAACTTGATTCTAGTCAAGGTTCTTGAGTATTGCTATCAAAGTTAATTGTGTAATGAGTGTTGTAGTGCTGTGCTTTGGCAAAGATCATCAGTGTCATGAGTGTAGTCGCTCATGCTGTCAAGTACTGAAAACTTAGAAATTCATAGTTATTGTCCTTCATAGTACTGCTCTTCCTGGAGGTTTCCATTCCTCAAAATTGCCTTCCTGGCTCCAAGAGAAAAGGTGTTGTCTATAGGAAAAGTAGAGGGAGGTGGACTAGTCCAGGCCTGAGAAAAGGGAGCTCCTTCAGTCATCACTCTCACTTAGAATTTCTAGGTACTCCTTCATAGAAAAGGGGAAGAGGGTTGCATATGTCTCTTACAAGAAACCTATCTTCGTGTTGCTTGCTATGCTCTGACAACAGCAGCCTGAGGTTGTCAGTTGCTGTTAATCTGGTCTGCTAGGAGTTGTGCTGTTCAAGTTTTCAATTGTTGCTTGGGTTGTTGTGGGAATTAATTGCTACTGTTCTTGTCTCTTGCATGTTTCCCCTTATTATTTACTTAACTCATGAGGTATAAGGCCTTGGGAGATACAGACTTGCTGATCATTTTGGATTGAGCTGGAAGACTGTTTTGGTCTCCTGATAAATCAGAAGTTAGCTGATTTCAGCTGGCTCTTTAGTGGGTTACATAAACATTCAGAGCAACCTCAGTTGAGAATCTCTTGCTCCAAATCAGTTATCTGTCCTGAAAGCCCTTGAAGCCAGTTTAATTATTCCTCCGTGCTCTGGTAGAGGGGCCATACCCAGACATGTGGCAGGCTGTATTCTTTTTGTCAGCTCTCTTGCTTTTCACTTTGTAAAACCTTCCATGTTGTGTTTTCTTGATAAACCAGCTTGAATTCCTTAGATTGCCTCTATCCCATGACATGTCTGTTTCCATGGATATCCTGTATTACTCACCTTCTGTGTAGATCTGTGAGGGCTTGTGCATCCTGATGCAGCGTGCTTTCTCAAGATCCTGAAGGACAGGGAAGAAATATTGGAGGATGGAAGCCTGCATTGTCAGCTTGTGCTCAGAGCTGTTGAGAACCTGGAAACCTTTTTGTCTTCACTTTCAAGTTGCCAGTCACGAGGCAGCACTGTGCTGCTTTGTGTCCAAGAGGAAGGTAACACCAGGGAGGCATTGAATTTTCTGGCTGGATGTAATATAGGTTCTAACGGATTTACTGTTTCAGTCAAGCACTGAGCATCTGTTTGCTGAGGGTGATGACTTCAGTAAGGGGAGGCTCGCTGATATTGCAGTACATTAGCCAGGAGCTGCCTGAGGGCTCTGGTTCACTTACCTTTTGACCAGGCTGAAGTGGGTTTTTATTTTTTTGCTACTCTTATTGATGGATCAGCACAACTCCCACCATCTGGGAGCCTTCAGAAGGTGAGGTGAGCTAGGTGTTGATGACACTGCTGCATGCTTCTGGGGTGATGACTCTTGTGGTGAAGTCTCCTGTTCCTCCTTTCCCTGTCTGAAGAAGGGAGCAGACTTGGATGGTAGTTTACTGGCTTTTGCTGCTTGGGAATGTCTCTCCTCAGAGGAGAAAATTAGTAGATTGAGTGTATTTCCCAGGGATGGACGTCTGTGTGGAACATACCTAGGTTTTGTGCTGAGTCAGTTCTCAGTCATCTTTATCGCTGTCTCCCTTGATCTTTAAAAATCTGGATGAGCCCCAGTCCTGATGGCAAGAACTTCCTTCTGCTGGCCTCTCATTGAGAGGACCTGGGAATTCCTGCCCCCAATTCTGTTCTGTGCAGGGAGCTGTATATGGGTTGCTGTCATTGCTTGTACTGAGTACTGTGCAGTTTCTGAGATACTGAAGAGTAAACTGTCTATGAAAGAACCATATTAGGTGTGAAAAGACTTCAAATCCTTCCGCCTTGTGAACCTGTGCAGAGCAGTTTGGGGCTTAACTAAATACAGCATGCAGTGGCCATCATGCAAACAAAAAAGTCACATCCTAAGAAAGAAGGAGCTAAGATGTCCCTACCATAAGTGTATCCCATCTGTCTTTCTCTCTCCTCCACAGCCTGTGCTACACGTGTTCTGATAATATACTGGGATGAACTAATGGCATAGCTTGAGGTATGTGGCATTGAGTATTAGGCAGGGCCTTGGTCTTTGGTTGTAGTGTAAGTCTCTGGCATGGCATACTTTTAGCTCTTTTTGACAAGTTGTGAATGGATGTGACCTATATATTCTGAAGAATTTCGGTTATGGGTAACCTTTCTTTTAATCTATGTAAGATTTTATTTAATGATAATCTTTCTTTTAAGTAATTTTTCTTTTTATAGCTTTATTTCTAGCATTGGGCTAAATCCTTTTTTTTTTTCTTTGCCCCTATCACTTATTCTGCCTTTTTAATTGTGATTTGTCAAGTGAAGAGTGCTTGTGGATTTGAGCTTTTCCTTCAGGCTTTTCAGGGTCTCGCTTTAATTCCAGGAAACTGCAAACATTGACAAGTGAGTGTTTCCTCCCAGAGCTATTATGGTAGAGGGGGAAATATTGGTACTTGGGATGTTATCTTCAGTTAAAATAGTGAAAAATGCCGTGATTCTGAAATACGTGCTTAAGTTACATATTACCAATGCAATTAAAGAATTAAGGTCTTCTTGGTTAGGAACAAATGAATCTGACCTTTCTCTGATTCCTATACTTTTAATCCATGAAGCACTTTATATTTGAAAGTCCTAGGACTATGAAGATGAACTTTAAGAATCTAAAACGAAATTTGTGTTTAGCATCTCTGCTGGAATTCTATTGTTAAACTGAAAAAATGATCTGTGAGGTGTTAATGGGCATCTCTGAGAGAAGTGGTTGTGTTGACATCCAAGTGTTGCTCTTTATAAGAGAGAGCTGAAGCCGTCAGTTCTGGGTACGTGTAAATTTTCAAGGGATGTGGAAGGCTTTTTTTTGTTTTGTTTTATTGATCTCTAGCAGTTTTTTTTCTACCCCAGGCTGAAAGTTTTCAGTTGTTTCCTCTTTCTGCATCTGGTGTTTGTCTTTGTTCAGTGTTGGGATTCATTCTGTACTGAACTCCAGGTCATCTGTAGCATCTTCACTGTTGACACAAGTGATGTGTCAAATAGTACTAAGACTGTAGAAACTAATGCTTCCTAAATAAGGAGATATGGATCCTCATCACACCAGATCAGGTGATCTTCAGCTGTTTTGCTTTTGATTATGCAGAAGGCCGTCTGTGTATAATGCTTTGTATTGCAGTTAGAGTAAACATCTTCTTAACTGAAATATTCTGCCTTTTCTCCAGGTATCCAGCTCACATTGAAGAAATTGATTATGAGGAAGGAAAAGTACTTATCCATTTCAAACGGTGGAACCATAGATATGATGAATGGTTTTGTTGGGACAGTCCTTATTTACGTCCTTTAGAGAAAATACAGTTAAGAAAAGAAGGATTGCATGAGGAAGAAGGGTGTGCAGTAAGTAGAAAATAAAGGACGTTTGAGCACATGAAACTGTTTAATGTGCACTTCACCCGTATAACCATTGAAACGCTTCACTGTTGCTGCATTGCCTGCTGTGTAGGTTTTGAGAGCTATTTTTAAATACTGGAAAGCTATACATTCTAATGTTTTAATGAGGTGGTATACTTCTGTATTTCTCAGATGAAAGTGCTTTTAAATGTTGTCTTACAGGGTTTTCATATAAATGATCAGGTGTTGGCATGCTGGTCTGACTGTCGCTTCTATCCAGCCAAAGTAACTTCTGTTAACAAGGATGGTAAGGGGTCACTACTTCTTTGTTTGATAGTAATATAATTATGGTTGCATTCAAGCCCTTTTGCATAGTTGGAGAAAGTACAACAGACAGAAGGCAACTGTGAGAAATTTCTTTGAATTGTGTATCTTAATCTGCCATCAACTCTTTTAAATTATCCTTTCTAGGAGATAAGAATCTTCTGGAATATCCAGTCAGTAATTGCTTTAAATATATACCCAAGGGAAATTGTTTCTTAACTACATGCATCCCTTGATAATATATTTATACTAAACCTAGCGTAAAAGCTGCAAAAACTCTTTGCAAATAGAAGACCTTGAAAGCACAGCTGTGCTTCTTTTTGAATGTCAGTAAGCAAGGACTTGTTCTTGTGCTGTGCTTTCTCTGTGCTGTTGTAAGATCAAGGAGAAGATCTGACCTTTAATGATCCTGAGGACCACTCAGTGTTTTGGAGTTTTCTGACAAGAGTATATCTAAGCACAAACTCTCAAGCTTAGACATGTAGATTTTTTTGTGCTTGCTATAATTTTTGTTTTTTAATTTCATTATTTTTCCTTTGTATGTCCTGTGAAATGACTTCTAAACTTTCTAATGAGAGTGGCAAAGCAGCTTTTTTCTAGAGCTAGTATGCAGCTCCATTATTGGAGCTGCTAATAGGTACTTTGTTAAATACCTTTTGATTTTTAATCTTTTATATCTTGTTTTCAAACTCTAGGTACATACACTGTGAAATTTTATGATGGTGTAGTTCAGACTGTTAAAAACATTCATGTCAAAGCTTTTTCCAAAGATCAGGTGAGTAATGTGTTCATACTACAAAAATTGATGGTTGGGTTTGCTGAATTATGAAATATGATGTGTGTAAAACTTCTCTAATGCCAAAATACAGTACGTTTGAGATACAATCCATCAAAATGGAAAGGTTGTGCAAGTCTTCATGGCCTGTTTTACAAAGTTTTCAGGCCCATGTGCTTATGAATTTCTTGAACTAAAGAGGTCAGACTTCTATTTAAAAAGAAAAAGTATCACTGGAAGATTCTGAATTTACATACCAAAGCTAATGGGATGTTGAAAATGGATTTGGTTGTGTCAGCTGTTAGAGATGGTTTTCATGATTCATATATACTTAAATATATACTTAAACAAGGGTTGAGAGCTATGAAGTGGACAGATTTTATTTTTTTCTTTCCCAGAGTAACTACTTGTTTGTCTCAGGTTCTTTAAGGAAGTTGTCTATTGGTCTTTGGTTTCATTGCTTTAGGAGCATAAATTTAATTAACATCTACATCTCTATGATTTGTCTCTTCTACCACCTTTTGCATTCTCTATTCTGCACGTTTGATATTCAGCTTACAATGGGAAGCATGAGTGAGAGGTCAACATCTGTGATTCTGTGATGATCAGGACAAGAGTTATAGGGGTTGGAAGGGAGCTTTAGAGATCTAGTCCAACCCTCTGCCAGAGCAGCTCCCAGCCCAGGTTGCACAGCTCAGCGTTCAGGTGGGTCTTCAATGTCTCCAGAGGAGATCCACCAGCTCTGTGTGCAGCTCCAGTGCTCCATCACTGCACTGTGAAGAAGTTCCCATGCACATTTGTGCAGAACTTCCTATGCTTCACTTTGTGGCTGTTTCCCCTCGTCCTGTCACCACACTCTACTGAGAAGAGTCTGACCTCGTCCCTTTGCCTCCTGCTCCTTAGATATTTATAGACATGGATCAGATCCTTTCTGAGTCTTGTTTTCTCAAGGCTGAACAGCCCCAGGTCTCTCAGCCTTTCCTCATAAGGGAGGTGTTCCACGCCCTTTATCATCTTTGTAGCCCTGCGCTGGATCCTTTTAGGAGAATCCAGTCTTTTTTGGATGAAAGAACTGGTTTCTATTCAGTTTTCACATGGACGCTGTAGGAAGGGATGACAAATTCTACTCATGTGTGACTTGGTTAACAATTCTAAGTACCTGCTTCAGAATCCTTTTCATTAAAGGAATGGTTTCATTTGTGATCTTGCCACGTGTTTCTGTGGTGTTGCTGTAGCCTGTGTTTTCAGTCATGCATTTTGCTTTTTTTTTTTTTTTAGTTTGAAAAAGAGATCTCTTACCAACTTAAGTCTCAAAATTCTGGTTCAAAAGGTGAATTATGAGTAGACAGAAATGTAATCTCTCACTGCTGTGAAGAGATGTGCTGCTCCTTGGAGGTCTGTAGGTTTGTCTGCCAGGCTGGGAGTGAAAACCATTTCAGACTTGCAACGAAGTGTTCTTAATAGCTTTCAAAGGCTAATAATTGTGCTTGGTTCAGGTTGACTCATACTCACAAGAGATCTACTGGAAGAGTTTTCATTGCAATGAGAAACATTACTGCCATATTTAATCTTAAACACATAAAAATGAGCAATACTGAAAAATATTGTATTCTTCATAAGAATTCCGTCTCTTTTCTTTCCTATGGAGAGAGCTTCAGGTTTCCATATGGTTTTAGATGGAGAAAATGTGTTCCTTTCAAAGCATATTTAACCATTGGCTAGGAGGCTTTCTTTTTGCATTCTACAGCATTTTGTTCTGTTCACAAGGTGAATTTGGGTGCAGCAGCAAGCTGACAGTGGAAGAAAGAGCTTGTGTTCTGGAGTAGGATAGCCATGAAGACCCTGGTTGAAAAACAAAAACCTTTAATGATAACGTCCCTCCACAGTGAAAACAACATACACTATGAACTGTCATAATAAGCATTTTACTATTTGCACAGATGATTAAGACTGTTTGTGCATTATATCAGACAGCTCTGTGAGTAGCAGAACTAATGAAACCCGGTGTTGGAGGGTTGCTTTGTTGAATGTGAGGTGTTATGGGTTTGGGCGGTATTTTTGTTTTGCTTTTTTTTTAACTGATTTATGAGGCTTCTCCCACAACTGTGTTATTCAAGGAGCATACATCTTTTTTTTTTTCTTTCTTTCTTGTGATATCTTGTGATCCTATAAAAGTTGTGCTTGGGCACCAGTGCCTTTTCTTTGTGAGAGGATGAAAGACTTGTGCCTGGCAGGGCTGTGGCTGGGAAGGAATCTGTTTGCTCGCTGATGCTGCAAGTTACCAGGCAACACAGAGGGAAGGCAGTTAAACCAAAGGCAGTCTTGACATGTGATCAGATATAAATTATTAATCTAGACTCAGAAGGCTTCTGTTCCTCAGAGCAGAGGAGCTCCGGAATAGCCTTTAGCAGGGGTGTTGGAAAGAAGGGAAAACAAAGCTGATGTCCTCCACCATAAGCAGCTGGAATGAATTATGACCACAAAATGGAAAGGGTGTTCAGTAATGATGTACTGTAGATACAGGGATGGTCTTCCTGGCTTTCTGTTACTGTATAATCATAATGTAAAAATGAGGTTGTTTAAGCATTTTATCAGTAGCTTTCTGCCCAGGGACTACTAAAGATTTTGATGTTTAAAATGGTTGCAGTGTGTTGGCTTTATTTTTAAACACAAGCAGAGGTTGATGACTGCCTAGCACTTGTCCTTAGCAGTGATAGTAACAACCTAAGTGCTTGTTTATTTTGAAACTCTTCTGTGTAAGGAGGAGGACAAGTTCTGCAGCCAGGTGATGGAGGTGTTTGCCCTTCCCTGTGCTCTTGGCTTCCGCTCCTCCCGCGGTGCCCTAAGCAGCACCACTCAAGCTGACATGCAGCTATGGAGTTGTTCCTGGGCCCAGCCTATGCATGGGAACTGAGGCACAGTGCATCTCCTGTGCTATTGGGCTGTCAATGGAATGATTCTGTTTTGCTGTCGTGTTACAGCAGTGTGCCCCTGCTGCACGGGCCTTTAAACAGATAAGTGCCTTTAATCTGAAGGATTACTGTAAAGTATATGCTTTCATCCTTTGAAAAGTTGGCAAAAATGCAGGTCTGCTAAATGCAAAGGTGAGGGATGACTTTAAGGTTGCAGCAAGTTAATTTTCATATATCATTCTCTTTGTTTTAGAACATTGTGGGTAATGCCAAGCCTAAAGAAAGAGGTAATGAAATTCCGTCATCTCCTGAAAAGCGGGAGAAATTTAAAGAACAGAGGAAAGCAACAGGTAATGCAAAGAAAGACAAGGATGAAAAGACATTAAAGACTGAAAAAAGGGTTAAGCAATCTGATAAAGAGGGGAAATTGATAGTTGTTTCAGAAAAAGGCAAGGTCTCAGAGAAGAATATATCTAAGAATGGAAAAGAAGATAAAGAGAATATATCAGAGAATGATATGGAATATTCAATAGATACACAAATTGAGAAGAAGCCTGAGAATGACAACGTAAAGAGTCCACAGGAAAACGTGAAAGAAACTAAACGAAAACGAGGAAGGCCACCAATAACACCTCCAACAGGTATGTGGTTGAATTTAACTCTGCATACTATCGTCAGAAACCTTTGGGCAATTTAACAGAGATGTTTATTTTCTGTCCACAGTTTCAGTGTCTAGAAATGTCTCAGTTTTTTCAGATCTTCAGACTTGGCTTAGGCAACTGAGAGCGTATTTTTTACTCGCACACGGAATTGTAATGCTTTGGTGTGAGATTGGATTTAGGCCAGTAATGTACGTCTGCAGGAAGATTAAATGCTAATATGTACAGGTGAAGCTGTTCATGAAGACCTAGCATTTTGAGTAGCAAGACTTATGAATTTACACTGTGAAGCTTGCCGGCTTTACATCTAACCTTCTTTTGTTCTCTATCTAAATATGTAGAGCCAAGTTCCCAGACACTGCAGCCCATAGCCTTGGAGTTAAGACGTCGGAAAATACCAAAAGGAGGTGAAGTTCCTTCAAAGCGTCCCAGGATTGAAAGAAACTTGTGTGAGTGTTTGTGGTATTGAACTCTCACAGGATTTGTACATAGGAATTCTTAAAGCCAAAGCAAGGAAAAGTATGTAGTAATAAAGTTTAACTGTGATACACGAAGTAGAAGAACTCACTGAATTTTGTCTTAAATTGACTACTCATATCATTGTCATACTGGAATTACCTCCTCAATCTTCAAATATCTATTTGGATAGAGAAGCCACAAGCCCTCAAGAAAAGACAGTGATTATATTTGCCTCTGATACCCTGAAGGGTTATTAAAACCTCATAACGAAAATTGTTAAATAAAAAAATCATTACTTTAATCTGTTATCTAAAGAAATTATTGAGACTTGTAAAATAAACTTTTCCTCTCCTTATTTGTAACTGTTGGTATCACTGTAGCTTTTAGAGAGAGGTCTCATCACCAGGGGTGTTTGTCTTTGCTGTTAAACTGAGTCCTTAAAAACTTTCAAAATGTTACTGGGAGGGAAATCTTTGAAGTTGCTTCATGAGTTGTTCAGCAATCCTATGCCTTCACAGTTGCAAGAGATTTCTCTGTTTTAGCTCAGGAAAAATTGAAGAACTCCTCAGATAACCATGAAAAAGAACAGATCAGGAGGCGATCTTCAAGACTCTCATCTGGTGTTAGCCATGAGATTTTAAATACAAATCATGTCACAACTTCAACAGAAGTTCAGTCTTTGAAAGACACTGTATCTAACCCAAAGGAGTCTGAGAAGGGTAAGCCAGCTTCCTGATGTGCTCTGAATTTATGGTGGTGTGAAAGTCTTGTTGCAACACTTTCACTGTATGTCTGAAGTTAAAACCTGATTTCAGTAACTGCACTGTAAAGGAAAGCTTGTTTTGATGTTGAATTCCTCTCAACCAGTAACTATTATTTACTTTGTATATATGATGAATTTTCAGTAGGAGGATGAGTGGCTGATCTCAGCTGCATTAAGGGGGAGAGCTGCACTGTTTGTCAAAAGACTTGGAGGGAAAAGTTTTTGAAGAGATGTGGGCTACCCTTGGGAAAGTGAAGTAATCTTCAACTTTCTGTTGATTCAAGAAATAATTTGTATACTAAATCTACAGTTTAATCTTCCTCTTGAACACTAAAAACACTGAAGATTATTTTTTTTTAACTGCTGGGAGATGATACTCAATTTTAGTACGGTGTGCTTTCCCTTTTGGGAAGCTCTGATAGTGGTGTTGAGTGTACCTATCCCACAGGCTACTAGCTCATTGTAGATGAGTATGTTTTGGGTTTTTTTACCCTCTTAAATTTAGAGGGTAAATACAGGGAGCTGTATTATGCAATGCCAACTTTGTGTTAATTCATCAGCAAGCAGTCTGAACGTGGATAGACACTTGTCTATAATGTGATGACCATGCACACTGGTATTCTGAAATACACTTGTGTGCATTTTACTCAATCTGAACTTTTCTTACCTTCTAGACCAGTTAGAAGGTCCTGTTGAGTCTGACCAAAGTTTCAGTGAGCAAGCATCTCCTGGAAACACATCGCATAGCACGGTACTCAGCACGGATGCCAGTTTACAAGAAAACATTGGAGACACTGAGTCTTCCCCTGTTACTGTCAGAACTGAAGAACCCTCTGCTGCTACAGGTTCAGTTTTTGATTTTGCATCTTAATATTAAAGCATTGCTTTTCTTGAGACAGCTTGTGCCAGGTGCTTCATGCTTGTCAGCGTGACGTGACAAATTACGCTTTGTTATGCCAACTGCAGGTGGGAATGAAAATTTTTTCTATTCCTTAATGCTTTCAGTTTTGATCTTGAGAAAGCTTTCGAGGTTGACAGGAATCTTCCAAAAAGCGGAAGGAATACTTTGTAAATGTCTGGGTTTCATGTGAATGGTCATGTTAACAGAAATACTTGCATTCAGGATATTTTATCATTCAGGGTTAGCTAGGAGTAATGTGCAAAAAGATTAGTTTCTTGTGGTGTTGCTGTGCTGCAGGTATGTCAGAGCAGTGAGTCACAACTGGGCATTTCTCTACTCTAGTGTTTTGTCTTGTTATACTTAAGCCCTGGAATATTCAGATTTTTTTGTGTATGTGCAGACATATGGAATAAGCAGTGAAGTGTTTGAACAATCTCAGTGAAGTGTAATTTCTATTGTTTCCTCATAAACTGAGGAGTACTTATCTGTCTTCTTCAAATAAAAAATTCCTATGCAGGCAGTAGGATAAGCTCAAATGTAATGCTGGCCTGTGATTTATTTCTTGTAGCTTCAGTACTTTTACTTGCAGCTAAGTAGGGAAACTTGAACTACAAATTCCCTTGCATATGTTCTATTGGGAAAGCTTTAAATTAAATGGAACAAACCACTTAGAGGAATTTAGGGTTGCTTAGCAGTGCTAGAGTAACCTCTGCATGTTAGCTTTTGTCCTGGTTTTGTTCTTCCAACTTTTTTCTCCTGCTTGCACATGTCCTCATTCACCCACCTTGGTGTAACCGTGCAAATGAAATGTTTTCTCCCTGTGCCCCTGTTAACAGTTGTGTGTAGGTCCGTAGTGAGCAGAGGAAGTAACCTCTTCTCCTTTGCTCAGGTTTGATGTGATAGTAGCCCTTTACTAACTGGCTCTTTTCATCTTTGTCTTTCCACCTAACCAGTGTGATGATGCATACATTTGTATTTAACTGTGGTATATCTAGCCTTGGTATCAGTTGGTGTTGGTTGGGACTGTTTCTCTTGGTGCCATGATGTGTAAGTACAGAGTTCTGGGGTTGGTGGTCAAATGCAATTTTTAAAAAACACCTCCTGTCAAAGGGTTCTGTTTCTAACTGTTACCCATGTAGCTCTTCATTAGTTAAAGAAATTGTAAAATTCTATAACTGGAAAATCAAAGGAGTATTAAAACTGGGCTGTTGTCATAGCTGTGTGCTCAACTTCAGAAATTATTTCTTTCTTTTGAGAAGTTCTCTTGGATCTGAGTTCAGGGTTAATTTAGTGAGGGCTAGTACATACAGTACATACTCAACTGCTTGTGCTGGGTGACAGCAAACAAGCCATGTCTAGTAACTGAAAGAGTGAATCAACAAAGTAGACTTCATTGTGTTTGTTTTTAAAAAAGGCTGTTTGCTAAGTGGGGAGGCTCTTCCCCTTCATGAAAGGCCT
Organism: Cyrtonyx montezumae; assembly: GCF_038088225.1. Taxonomy (NCBI): domain Eukaryota; kingdom Metazoa; phylum Chordata; class Aves; order Galliformes; family Odontophoridae; genus Cyrtonyx; species Cyrtonyx montezumae. Next base: position 1,290,937 of record NW_027072100.1, on the reverse strand, counting down.
TAAAGGAATTGATTGACTGATAGGGATTTAAGTTAAATACTAACAGGTTTTTTTCCTTAATCTGCATATTTATGGTCAGCTTGAATTCATGGATACAATTTACAATCACCTTGATGTATTTGTCCCCCTGAACTTGCATAATATACGCTGGGGTGAGGTGCTGCGTTTTGAGTAGAAAGTGGAGAAATTAACTGATATGTACAAGTGAAAGTCAGGATTGATACCTCTTAATCTTACAGTTTTAGCTGTAGAGAACCTTAACTTTGGCTGCAAGTAAATGGGATAGGACCCCAGGGTAATGCTGGTGTGCAACTGAACTGCTGAGAGTTAAGAAACTGTGATTTCACTGGATATTTTTTGCTATTATTGCCACATTCCTCTTTATTATTATTATTCTGTGCGTTACTGAGCACTTGTTTGGGTTTAAACTGGTAAGAATTCAAGTCAGCATGTAATACTGTGGTGTAATTCATGCCAGTGCGATTCAGGTGAAGTGAACCAATAATGAGCTAACTTAATTGGATGCAAGAAGCAAGGATGTGATAACATAACTTCTGGTTGAACATATTACCCAAAGCCTCCAATATTGCTTGTACATGTAATATTGCCCTTGAGTGAGCTGGGTTCTAGTCTGCTCAAGAGTACATGCTCATACTGAGTTTTGGTCTGAAGTTCAGGACTGGTGGTTGTGCCTAAAAATCCACCTTTCTGAATGGGAGTTTTGTTCTGGTTAATTAAAGCCATCTCATTTCGTGTCCAGGCATGATGGAAGGACATTGAAATACAGAAATGGGAGTGCTTTCATTGGAGGAGCTAACTAAGAGTGTAAAGACTATTACCATAAACTGCTGTAAAAGAACCTAGGTTTCTGTTTTTAAGTAACTCTTACAATTTTATTAAAGTGGTTTGTAGATACAGTAGTTTTAAAATCCCTGGATCCAATTATGGACAGATCTTCTGTTGTTAAACAGCAGTTGTGCTTCCACTGTGGGGAATTTAGGGCTTACTTTTGGCATTGCTGGTATACTGCACTGCAGGTGACCTGCCTGATGGGGGAACAGAAGTGCTTTGGGTTTCTCCTAGTGTGAGCAGCAGCACGATGTGTTGTGGGATCCAAAAATATCTCAGAAAACTCCCAGCGGCTCTCTGTGCGTTCTGGAGAGCTGCTGAAGATCATGCTGCCCTGAAAATAACTAGCATTGGGTGCTGATGGCTGAGTTAGCATACTGTGCTGGGTGGTGAGCAAGAGAGATCTCTCTCCAAATACTCACGGTTGAATGTCAAGCCATTATGTTCTCAGATTCACAACTGCTTTCAAGAGATCTGGGGCTTGGAAGGGAAGCATATTGCCAGAACAGCTGATGCACGTTGGGGAGGTGGGAGGGGGGTTGGGACAAAACCAAGTATCTCTTAGGGATGTGTTTCTGATAAAATGAAGTGTGGGAATGTAAGTGAAGGATAACTTAGAATAGTGCAGCCTTATAACTTAGTACTGTTTGTAGCCTTCAGCTTTTGATTGGAGTTTGGTGGGAACTGATTCTCTTCCTCTAAGAAGATGAATAACCTTAATGTGTTGTGTTAGTGTTGTTTTTTGTGTGAGTGGCAAACCCTGACTTAACACGCATGCTGTAGGGAAGAGCAAGGTTGTTATCAGCAGTTTTTAAGAGTAGAAGGGATTTAGGGTTAATATTTAGGGGTGTTTGCCCCTTCACCAATCAGCAGAGGATTCAAGATATGTTACAGTAATTTCAATCACTTGTAACAGCAGATGCAATTTGGACTGTTTATCTGCTTGCATTTTAAAAGGTGATGTGTCCTAGCAGGGCAGCATAGCATCATTTGCCAGAACTGAAGTTCCTTCTTTTAGAGTTTTTGTAAAATCCTGATTAAGTTAAATTATACGTGGTGGGGATAAAAATCCTATTCTGCTGGATTTTGGCTCCCCTCTCTTTAGGGACTAGAACTGGTGACTTAAAATTTAGCTAAATGAAGCCCTACTTCAGATAGGGGGCCAAGAGCCTGTTGGCAGGCTCTTACAGCTGGGTAATGCACTGTTTCACACATCTGAAAACAGCTTTGAGGCACTCTGCAGCTGCTGGCATGGCTTTACTCTTGCTGCTTTTGCTTTCCACAGAACTGCTATCAGGTTTATGTTTCCCAGAATTTAAGATGCCTTTTTATTTGCATAGACATGCATCAAGGATTTGATTTGCCTTGTACTTACCATGTGGTTTTCTAATTCCATCACTTTTGGCTTTGGGTTTCAGTTACAGAGAAGCTGTATCCAATTTGAGAGAGCAGCTGCATATTCTGCAGCTTACCTAGGTGGGCACCTCTACTCCAGGGTTGTCTAAGAGTCACCATGTTAAGCCTAAATATGGGGTGTGTGTGCGTGTGTGTAGAAATCCATCTCAGATTGCTGGCCTAAACTTGCTTGCTGATATACACTGATCTGGAAACAGTGTTTGTTAAACCTGACCAAGTGCAAGTAAAGCCTTTAAAGCCACCTAGCTGCTCCACCCTCTGTGTCAAGGTTGGTGTAGAGTACACCAGGCAGTTGCAAGCTTCTGGTGCATTGTAGACATCATCCCTATTTTTGTTGTAATGAATTTATTGCCAGCACAGGGAGGACGTGTCAAGTGGAGCATTACATGAAGTACTGTTGTCTTGCAGTGTTTAATAAATAAAAAAAATGTTCTGGGCTCAGAAATGAGAGTTGTGTATATATGTAATGGGCTGCAATTATTGATGCTTTTAATACACCCAGCTTCTGTTTTCTATACTTCCTGTAGTTGGTAGGCTTCTGGACGCACTGGAGGTGCCCAAAAAATGCTTTTTCCTGTTTAAAGTAGGTTGAGAAAAGTAATTAGATGGGATGGTTTTTTGTTTGACAATATTTTGGAAGACCAGTTTTTGGAAAAATGAGAAGAAATGCAGTTTGAGCACTAAGATGGTGAGCAGGAACACTTGGTGAGCTGAAGGAAGTCAGCCTGCTGGTGTAGGGATTCAAAGCATGATGTAAGTGATGGCAGCTGGGTGAGGTGTAAGGTGGTAATTGAGATGTGGGGATTAGATGTATTCCCAAGGAAGCTCCAGAGTGGTTACGGTGATTCTGAGGCTGACGGTGCTGAACTGGCAGTGTGGAACTTCCCAGGCCAGCTTTGCCTTTCTATACGTGAATGGGAATGTCAGTGGTGAGTTTTCCCATTACTGTACAGAACCCTGGTTCACTGGTGCCATTACCTACAGAACAGGTACATTTTACATCAGCAGTTCAAGAAAGGTAATGCTAAGAAACTGATGAGTCTTGAAAATAACAGATGGAAGCATTGGAGGCTGCTTTCTAGGGAGACATGATCTGTTTAGTTCAACAGCAGATGAGGGAATAGTTTGATCTTAGTTTGATCTCTTGGGAAAGTGGAAGATAGAGACTTGAAGTCTCCTCAGTTTAAAATGCAGTTGTTTGCAAAGATCTGATAGCTAGGAACTGCAGCAAGGTAAGCTTTAAGTGTTACGTGTTCAGTGCACTGGTGGCAGTGTGGGGTGGATCACTAGTGCTTTGCAGAAGGTTCCCCAGGACTGGAGACCTGAAATCAAGGTGCTGTGCTGCTGCCAAGCATCACTGTCCTAGCTGGAGCCAGTTAAAACAAGGAATTTGGGGGAGTAGGGCATGGGTAGGGGATTCAGAAGCTTCTATATGCTGATGTTTCACTGCAAACTTACTGTTAAATTTGGCCTGAACTGAAAGCTCATGTCCTTTGGATAGTGTGGCACAATGAGAGGTGAAGTAGGTTATTAAACTGAATGCTGAATGGAAGTTTTTGTCTCTGCAGTGGAAGTTAAGAGACACTGTTGTTTGACCTTGAGTCTGTGTGAATAGTAGTGTAGCAGTTGAGTGCCAGGTAAGGATATTCAGTTTTGGTTATAAGCTTGAAAGAAATAGTGGGTGGGAGGTCTGTAATGTTTCTTTGTACTCAGAGAAAACAATACCTTCAGTTCCTTCACTGTGGAAGGACAAGTGCCTGAAAATCTGATGCCAATAAAGTAAAACTTTGATTGTTCCTAATAGAAATCAGTTTTAGTGCCGTATTCTGTCAGCAGAAAATACAAATGTGTGTGGGTGGAAGTTCGTGTGTTGGTTTAATGAGAGAGCTTCAGCTGGCATTTATCTGGGAGCACAGGCTCTCCCAAGGCCCTCCTGGGTGGCAGGGTCATGTATCAGCTTCAGTCTGTTTCCTGGCAGCACGAATTCTATTGTCTTTATTTGTAAAGAAGGAACATGCCCCCAAATATGGTGGCAGTAGTAGTAATTTGAGCTTTATTTTGAACTTTCTGTGGTTCTCTGTGGTTTTGTTCCTCTAATTGTAATGAGCTCCTCTTCTTTCCTTCCCCCTCCCCCATGTTTGCTACCTCCTTGTTGCTAAACTTCAGCTGAGATGATCCTGTGCTCCTCCTCTAACTTATAGCTGATCATTTTGAAGCTGTTCTTTGTGTCTGCTCAAGAATTTGTCCTCAATGGAAGGAAAGTGCTCCAAGCTTGGGTAAAAGAGCTCCTGACAGGGCTTCATCATGTCAGCTCTGTGACGGTATCACAGCTTCCCTTGTCATCTTCATAATCCTTGTTGAGTAAATGCTTGGGCCCATTGTCCCCTTTCTGCTGTAGTTAAGTTTCCCCATCTTCATGTTGGTTAAGTCGAAGCAAGTCATCTTTCATTGTTTGGAGAGCCTTGCAGCTGAGAGAACGTTTCTGCATTTCCTTTCACTAAATCCACCAGCCTTTCCATGGGCTGGGCCAGGGATGCTTTATTCTTTAAGAATGCAGATTCTGATGCTGTGCGGTGTATTCAGATTTGGCTGTGGCAAACTGTCATCCTGCTAGCCGGTTGTTAGGTTTTCTCCTACTTCACTACGCTCATTGCTTGAAGCAATTTCCCTGTCAGGATGTTTTTAACGCAATGGTGCCAAAATTGCTCACTTACTCCTTGCTGTTCTCCTTGGGAAACGCCTGAAAGCAATGTTGTAATTTTTCTATTCTTTCCTTTAACCAAACTAATGTGCGTTCGAGTCTCTTACTGCTTCCCTGTGTGTCAGATTCCATAGTACCATTAGCTGTTGTTCTCTATGAATGACTTCAAGTTATGTTTCTTTTACATAAGGTAGTACTTAAACTGAGAACCCTTCAGATGCCATTCCTAGGATGCTTTTACGTAACTTTTGTCTGTAGTGCAGCAGAGCTCGTCGTTTCTGTTGCTGCCTGCTAAAAATCTCTTAACAAGCTGTGCTGTGTTCTCATATCAAAACTGCCAGTGCTATCTTTAACACTCCCATTTGACCCATTGCTGCAAATGTGTGCTTGTAGAAAGCCCTTACAGCTCTTGATCCTGTCTGTAATGTTTTGGGTCCTCTTGTGCTCTGTTTTCTGCTACTTCTAATGTAACATTAGCTTTCATGAATATTCTGTGTGTCTTCTAGTTGCGTCACTGTGGCTTGGGCTGGGTATTAACTTTTAATGCTTCTTCCTTTTTGATCCTAGTAGTTCAATAGTACACGTAAATATGGAAATGTTTTAGTGCTGGTAAAACAAATGGACAAATTACATTTGGAAACTGCTCTGTAAAGATGACAGCTCCTGTCATGTTACTTTGTTGTCCTCAGATGTGGTCTTGACTTGAGTAATTACTTGGATTGTTTCTAATCTGTATTCCTAATTTCTACCTCTCTTGTATTTATCAGATACAGACCCTGGTGACAACATTTCTTTTGTGTATTTCTTAGCAAAAACGTGAGACAAGTTTCTGAAATGCTGGAAGGAGTAGGAACTTCTTTCTTTCATGGTTGCTTGAAAACTTCAGTGGGTTTCTGTTTTACTTGAGTAGTATCCTTCTGACATACTGATTACTGTTCCATTGTTCTTGGAAGTAATCAGGCTTGGGAGGTCAGACAAGGCATCCAGCAAGGAGGTAGCAGAGGAGCTCCAAGCAAAGAAGCATAAGTGTTTTCCTTGGAAAATGTTTTGGCCAAAGATGTGAACAGCTAAATAACACACTTTGTAGAACATAATCCTCAGCGTTCTGACTGAAATAAGCAATCTCTTTGTAATTCTGTCTTGTATCTGTAGTAGTGCTGTGTACAGTGCTATAAGGAGTTGGGCGAAGGAGTGGAGTAACTCACTTATAAAAGCAGTAGCATTGTGACAGATAAGTTTAGGAGCACAGTATGGCCAAGTTTTCTCTTAGTCTTAACAGCATACAGCCTAGAAATCTTACTGGTAGCATTTCACAGCTAACTTGTTTGAATGCATGCTCATTTCTTAAATGTTTTTTTTTTTAATGTAGGAAGACATTTGTTAAATATAGCAAGTGCATGGGGGAATTTATCTGTTTTGTTCTTACAGTAACAAAACCTTTTAGGAGATCAGATTTTCTTGCATCAAAAAAAGCTGCAACCGTTGATCAAGATCACAAGTTTAAATGCAAGTTCGTGGACTGTTCAAAATCATTCCGCAAAGCCAAGTTATTGCATTATCACATGAAATATTTTCATGGAGTGGACAAGTTTGCAGAATCACAGCAGAACACGGTAAAAAGACACATTCAAACCAGAGCTTCTTTGGCTTCTGAGAAAGCTAATCAAGAAAGGCCAAAAAGAGGACGGACCACAGCTGGTTCATTGTGTAAGTATTTTGCTGATTTTATTTTATTTTTCCTTTAACAGCAGCAAGCAGAAAAGGGCAGAATTCCATTCTCTTTTGGGCTGAAGGAGCCTCCTTAGGGCTCCAACTTGCATATTTCTTTGTGGACTTTGTGGAGAAACAATGATGTCTCTAAACATTCAGTTTTAGAGAAGATAAAACTGAAGAAATCACCTCATCTAGAAACATACAGAGTTCTATAATGAGCTGACTGCAGCTTGTCTTATTTCTTTGCAACAGATTACTCAAATATTAAATCTGCTCCTTTTTCAGAACTACAGTCCCTTGAGTCCTTTTTTCCTTCTGTTTGTGTCAAATGCCTAACTAGTACTGTTGGAAGACTTCTTTTGTCCTTTCTTTACTAAGTGAGCAATTTTTCTTATTTCTCACTTCGCGCTTTGTTTCACAGTCCTATCTCAGGAGTGTACTTTAATATGCTAGTGTGTGTCTGCTGGCAGTTTTTAATTACCTGTGATGGAAATCAAGGCATCTGCACTTGTTAAATACTACAGCTGTCCTTGAAAGATACTCTTGCACCTGGCAGGTAGTTGAAAGGGAAAAGCTCGGTGGTTAGGGAAGAAAATCAGAGCACTTTCTTTGGTTATAACTGCTTTGCCATCTTCAGAATTATATTAATTTCTTCTTTGCTGTTCTGTTCTCTGAAGTTTAGTTCCTGGTGTATTGAATGCATCAGAGTGACAGTCATGGCATACCTGTGGGCTGGTGTTGGTACTCATAATGTGTCCAGACTGTTCCTGCGGGCTGATTGCACTTTGTGTCCTAGATCCGTGGGAATTGTCATCTCTTGTCTTCGACTGAGCCTGTTTTATCAAATCCAACTTTCTCTTTGCTGAGTTCTCTGGTCCTTGTAAATGTTGTTATACTTTCCTTATAAATTCTGATCTTTCATCAGTGTTCTCTATGATTAAGAACTTCAGAATCTTACAAGTTTTCGCTGAGTTGTCAGCACAGTGTAGCAGAAAGATATATGTAGATAGTTTGTCTGCTTTTCTGTGTCCAGCAAACATTTTTTCATTTGAGATGCTACTGCTTATTCTGCTTTATGCTATATGTAAACTTCACTTCAGATGGTTCTGTAGTTTCAAATAACGCAAAGGCATAAGATTTAATAACTTAGAGGCAGCTTTCCTTTAGCTGTGTTAGAGCACGCCAGCTTGTGTTTATTACTTTGAATGCAGCTTACATGTAACTTCACTGCCTGCAGAAGCAGGGCTGCACTTGAGTGCTTAGTGAGGAACATCGGTAACGCTGCATGCTGGTTGGAATAGGCTTCTTGCTTGGCAGGTGATTTTGTTGTTTTTCTTTAATAGCAGATTTCTGTTCTGCTTTGTGAGATACCTTGCAACTACTTTAGTTTAAAAGTAGTTCTCTTGTGATTGTCTTGAATGAACTGACTTGTGGCTCAAGATTTCGATCCTTTCCTTACTTCCTTTCCTTGAAGTATATCCTGTTGATGTGGTGCCATCATCTTGTCAGCATAGGTAGGTAATTCTTCAAAGCATTAATTCTTTTCTTGAAGTCTACTCCTTCTCTTCCTCTGTGGTGAGTGGATACTTGTAATCCATATGTGGTTCATAGCATATACCTGCAAGTATCTCCTTGGCTGTACTGACTGTTGTTGAACAGTGAATCAAGGTGGAAGGTATTGAACTCCACGCCTGCTCTCAAATACAGATGTTGTGGAGACACAGACTTTTCCTTGATAAGGAAAAGGAATGTCATACTTCATATTATAATATCTGATTATTAAGTGATGGTTTTGTTGTTGTTGAACTTTTTTTCCTAATTCTTGTAATTCTTCCTGTACCATGGATACATAAATAGAATTGATGGGACTCACACAGTTGCATTTTGTGTTCTCTTGTTTTTGTGTTCTTGTCTTTCTGCATGCACCAATTTCTGTCATTAATTGCTTGAATAGGAAGACCATGCTGCGGGATGCAAGAAGAAACAAATTAGTTTCTAATTTCTTTATATTTAAGTAGAGACTCTGAAATTTAAGCACTGGAACTATTGTAAATCGTACAATTGGGAACTGGCTTCAAAAGGTTGATGTGGCTAGAAAGATTAACATGGAAATACTTGTTCTGTCTGTCTTCCTCCCTAAGGAGGAGCTCACTTTGGCAGTGCCGAATTTGACAGATACCTCTTAAATTCTGTGGTGGCTTTTCATAGAATCACAGAATATCCTGTGTTGGAAGGGACCCACAGGGATCATTGGATCCAACTCAATTTAATGGAAGTGAAAGAATCTATCACTGCTTAGCTGGCATTTCTGATTTCTTTGATCAGAATGATACAGACTTGAATGGCTACTGGATACTTCTAGGCAATACCTCTTTTCTTTATCAGGAAATATAAGATCATTATGTTGAAAACTCTCTGGTACCAGTGCTGTAATACTTAACTCCGTGAGGATTGCTGCTATTTGCTCTTTCCTGAAAGAACCTGTTCTGTGTGGGCAATGAGGCAGTTGGTTTTGCATCCCTGGCATATAGGAGCTGCAGGCATTTCTACCCTAAACTCTTAGCTGCTTTGCACCTGTGAGGGAAACTATAGAATCAGGTGCAGTTCTTTAGTTTAAGAGGAAAATCAAGATCTGTACAAAATGTATGTTGTTGCATGAGTTTAGGTTTTTGGGCAAGACTGCAGATTGCTTCTTAAAGTCAAGGAAGTTGCCTTAGATTTTTGATATCTCAAGATGGGACATTTGCTTGAATTTGTCACCTTGAAATTGAATACTGTGTATTATCTGCTAAAATTTTTGGCAGATTTGCTTGGTGATGATATATATATTATTTGCTGTAAGTGAAATAAGGAAGTGGAACCATTTTCCATGTTTGTATACTTTAATATTAAAATATTTTTTCTTTATTTGTAGTCACAGCTTTTTCTCTGCAAAATCACTGACATTTTACTATAAATGAAGTCCATCTTCTCCTACTATGACTTGTGCCCTTCAAACATTTGATGTAGATTACTTTATCTGAAGATGCCAGCTTTTTTCAGGTCTCTCTGGCCATCCTGTGAAGTACCCACAGTGTTTTTAGGAAGGTTTGTTGTGTCCTTACTTGGACCACTGCAAGGAATTTGGAGGTTTAACAGAACTTAGTTACTGCCCTTGTGCCAGACAGTGTTGAACAATCTTTCTGAAGCCTGCAAGTCAACCTGTGGCAGACTTCAGTGCTTGCTGGGCCTCAGATGTGAACAAGCAGGGTGATTTGTACCTGAGGAAATGTCACTGAAACCTTCACAAAGTTGGCTGCAGTACTCATAGTACCCATAATAAACACTTGGTGCTGACAGGCTTCATACTTCCCTCACCCTGACTGTTGTGCAGGAATGAACTTCCCCAGCTGGAGAATACCCTTACCCTAATGTTTCCATGGCACAGCTCTGCTCTGCAGAGGAGTCTTGCTCTAAGTGATGTTAAACTGGTTTGCAGAATTCAAAAGCACCTTGTGGCACAGGGCTGGGTTTTTAGGGTGTGAGAGTATATAAGTAGCTTGTGTCTGCTAGCAGTGTTAGCCCTACTACTTGTCCTTGTCATGAGGAAAAAAAGAAACCACATGACCACATTTGTGTTTCAGGGACCACAGAAAATCATCCCTCCTGCTGAGGAGTAATTTGGAGATGCTTGTAGGGGGAGAATACCATGCGTATTGTCAGTGGACTTAAATTTTTATATGTGCCCACACTGTTAGAAAAGCATCACAAGTGTCTAATGTTAGGAATACATACCTAAAGTGTCTTTGTTTGCATTAGTGAAAAGACCTTAATCATGTCTATGGAGGGGGCAGGGTGGCAAGCTTGCTTTTCTGGCTTGAACTTGCCAAAGGTGTGTGGTGTCATCTTGTAGCTGTTAGTGTGGCTGACAGCACACAGCTCGGTGGTTTTCATGGTGGTGCATTATGGGTGGATGCTCCTTTGAAGAATGTATGCAGGTATCCTACATGTGCAGGGGTGGTTGTTGTCAGAGGAGATGAGGAGCTATGTTAACAGCCCCTGTATTCTGCAGAATTGCCAGTCAGCCTGTGGCTTTTCTTGAGATACAGTCCACAAACCACATAGTGTTTCAAATTCCTTAGGTATAAGTCAAGATAAGAGGCCTTCCATTCTTGAAAATATGAAGGATATTCTCAGCATGTGATTTCATTGCTGTTAATGATGAGTACTGTACAACAGACAGCACCTGGAGTTCAATCTCTGTTTCCTGTGGAGGTTGAGTCATCTTCATAACTGGGACCTGACATCTGTGCTCCATTGGACAGAAGGCTATTGCACTGCCTGTCACTGAGCTTCAACGTGTTCAGATGAAATTTCTTAAGGCTCTGTCTAGCTAGTCCCTGTGGCTTCTGCATGGCTGAGATGGTTGAGCTCTGTTCTGCGTTGTACTACAGCTTACAGTACAGGCTTACATTGTTAACTTCAGTCAGGTGCAGGGACAAATGCTTGACAGAATTTACTTACAGTGGTAACCCGGTGTAGGCTGTATGTGAGGTGTGTGGTGTGCTCTCTCAGCTTTTCTTGAAACCACATGAGGATTTCTTGATGGGGAGAAGATACTGTTGGGAGCCTTCTAGGAGGGCGAAGGTTGGCTCAAGGAGAAAGAAGCACAGAAGGCATGGCACACTGCAGGTAGTGCTGAAGAAAGCCTGAAGTTGGGAAACATACAGATTTTGCTGGCGTGTTCGTAAATAAAATTAGTTGTAGTCATTACAGTTGCTTTTCATTCTTTTGGGGGATAATTTAGGAAGTGACCTGCTTCACAGTTATACTTAAAAGTGTTCTGAGAGGAGAAAAGACTGCTTATTGAAACACTTAGAAATATAGGTCTGTGTGCTGTAAGTTTAGTCCTTGCACTTCCAAAAGAAACAAAATTCAAAATGTTATGTGTTTGATAACTTTTTTTTTTACTAAATGCACCTGGTGTATGAATGAGTACCTTGGGACTCTTCAAAAACATTGTTACTGGTAGTTGAAGAATATCACAGAAATAGATTAACCTTTGTGCGTTGTAGAAGATGCAGCATGTTCTTAAACAAAAAAAAAATCTTGAACTTTAACTCTTGCAAAGCTAAAAAGCCTCATGAATGTAAAAACAGGCTTTTGTTCTGCGGAGAGGCTGTGCACGTGGATGTGTGCTGCTGGAGGGTGGGGTCAAGATGGCCATAGTGTTCTTTGAATGATAACTTAGGAGATAGAGTTGGACTGCTGGGAGAGGAGAAAGGAGGCCTAAGTCAAGGATTCTGCCTTGTGTGGATATTTTTCTAGTGGGTTTTTTTGTTTTAAATTCTTTGAGATGGTATGCTATAAATAATTCTGGAATTCAAAGCAGGCAGAATGATCGATAATCAGGAATGCTTTTCTGACTTGTTTGTGTGTCTTGTTGCCATGTACTGATATGTTCTGCCTTTCAGAACGTTTGCTAGGACAATGTTGTTCCCAAGTATTTTAGTAAATACCTTAGTCTTGCTGTTTTTGTTTCTTTGTTTTAGCTACTGTGTATCATGAGAAGTTTTTTTTTTCCTCAAACAGTTCAACCTGATAATTGTGAAAGTCCCAAGAAGTGATTACAGTTAGTGACAAGTCCAACAAGAACACAGATGTACTTATATTACAGCAAGCTTACTCCTGCAGAAGTTGGTCCTCTTCAAAATGGAAAGTCATACTTCGTATTTCACCAAGGAGTATTTTCTGGTTTTAACAGCTCTTGGGGGGTGGGGGGTAGGGATAACAAAACAATTTTCTAAGGTCTTTGTAGCTGTTTTGATTTCAGTAAGCACCCAGGGAAAGGCAGCAGTGAGTTGCCAGAATGGATGAAAGCCCATTTTATCATGGTCTTTTTGTGTCTTTTGTCTTCTCTTGTGGCTAATGTACAGCAGTATAGCAAATGACTGAAGGGAAGCAGCAAGTTCATAATAATTTTATTAATTATTATGAACAGTTCCTTTATTCTTCCTGAAGTTCTAATGCATCTTCATTATGGAAGACCAGGTAGAAAACCATCTGATGGCTTCATTCCTGGATTTCAACTTCCTTTGGTCTGAAGGGGTCCATTTCATTCTGAAAGGGTCGGAACAAGATGGCTTAATGTGCCTCATTCAAGCTTCAACTTGAAATGGTGGTCAGGCTAGAGCATTTGATTTCCCCATCTCTTAAGTATGCTGACTTAGACTCCATCTTCAGCTACTGCAGTTACTCATAGGCTTCCAAGTGAGAAACCTGTTGACATGTATGTCTTCAGACATGAAGAAAGATGCTGTTAGTATCCACTGAACTTTCGGGATGCTTATTATGATAGGATCATACATTCTTGACAAAAATCAGCATTCTATCAGCTTGGCTACTGGATCTGATTGACAGAGATGCATGATTTCACACTCCAAAGTTGTAAAGTATTTCTTTTATTCTGGCTGCCCTATGGGTTGTGCAGCCTTAGCTTGTATTAGCTTCAGCTGGCACCTTCTGTGTCCAGGAGTCTTTCAGTAGAAAGAGCTGCTAGCTGTTAACTGCTTCAAGGTACTTGTCAGATGAGAAGTGCGTAACTTACCTTCATCTGAAATTCTGTTTAAGTCATGTCTGTCTATTTCATGACTTTATGAATTTGAGGTAGCAGTTCTGAGTTCTTGCCTGAAGCACTTGGTTTTTGGTGGTGTGTACTTGGAAACTGCCCTTCCTCAGGTGCATGGAGCTTCTATGCCTCTTCTATTCACTCATTACAAAGTGTGCTTGAGAGCAGGCTGTGGTTCCTCTATTTACATCAGCAGGAGCTCATTTCTTCTTGATGTTCCTGAGCTGAACTGTTTCTCTTCCCATCTTTCTTCAGTGCCACAGTATTTCTGAAAGAATAAAGCTTTTGGGAATGCACTGTTTCTTTCTGTTTTCTTTTTCTTTAAAAAGAAAAAAGTGACAACAAAAAACCTTAGAAGTCTTAGTCTTTAAATTGGCTTCTGCTTAAAAGATTGGGTCACGTTGCTGGGACTGAGTTGAGCAGTGAATCTCTTCGAAGATGCTCTGTAGGGACAGCCAGGACTGCTGCTGGGAAAGGAGAGTTCCATTTTGAAAGTATTTAAAGTTTGGACCTCATCTTTATTCTCTTTGTAGATGCTCCTCTACGCATAGCCCTGAGGAGTACCTCATACAGAGGTGAAAAAATAGAAAAGAGAAGAACTGCTGTAAGTGCATTAAGTAGTCACCGATACTGTGTTAGAGAGCAAACCAAGGAGAACCACCTAGTGAGATCGCTCCGGAAACCTCAAGAGAAACAAAGAGGTGAAAATGGTATGCAGTTTTAGTTCAGAATGAGCTCTCACAAGCATTGTTAGGAACTGATAGATAGAATGCCTTCTATTCATATGACCTTCTTCTAAAGTGTTAATATTTTGAGTATGTGGTATGAATTATAAGAGGCATTTTTCGCTGTTTCTTTTTCATGGTTTCAAATGAAGAGTCGATACAACAGAACACAGACATCTTTTTAGTCAGCTCATTGGGTTGAAATGTTCCTGGTTATGATGCATAATGTTTTTTACATATAAAAAACAATACAGAAAATTTTAAAATGAGTGAGAATGTTTTCATGCCATTTTGCTTATTTGATAGAAACCCTTTATTGTCCAGAGCTTTATATACTTTAAGCAATCTTGGAACGTTTTGAGATTCATTAAGAAATAATAGTAATTCTTTAAAAAATACTTTATCTATCATAATTCTTTGTTTCTGTTATAAATACCTTTTGAATAGTCTGTATTCTGTGCTATGAAAAAACCTGTGGGTGATATCGCTTCACCTCTGTTCAGTGGTACAGTGAGCCCTGTTTATCCTAAATCTGCTGTAATGCAGGTGGATAACAGCCATGCAGACTCATGAAAATAATTTTCTGCATACCATCAGATTTCTTACATCCCTGTTTTATTTCAGATTCACAGTGACAATTTGTGGTGAGAAATATGTAAAAATCTGTGCCTAGCCTACTTTGTAACATCTTCATTCAGGACTTTAGTGTTAGCATTGGTCTCAATCAGTAGAATGTTTTGTAATTGATTTGGCCATTAGAGATCAGCTTAACCTTTCATTGTGCTGTTGGTGGGAGGTTTTTATACTTCTGGCAAAAATTCCTTTTATAAAAAAAATATATTCAAAACAGGATTGTGATGAACTCATATGATTGTATAACTGTTTCTTTTTGGTCTTGCAAATATGTGAGGCTGCTGCTAACTAGCTAATAGTGGCCTTATTGGGTCATATTGCAGTGAATGTTCATTAGACTTACATGTGTTTACAAGAAACGAATTGGGGCAAAACAAATACTTGTATTTTCTTTTTTTTTTTTTTGAAGAGCATTCTGGCTAGCTCACGGAGAGTAAGTGTGGGTCTGAGCAGCATTTTTTTGGTTACACTTATAATTGATGTATTGAGTGATTGAAGAAGCATACCTTGCCCTCTTAGGTGCCATAAAACATTAGGTGATATAATTGTGCAGTCTTCCATTTCCAAGTGGAACCTTACAGTGTTGACCTCAGTTATTGTCCTTTTGCCCTTTTCCTGGAAGAATAAAATGACAAGATTTACTTGCATCTCTGTATGTATGTATGAGCAGGGAGAAGGAAGTGGTCTCCAGAGACTCCTGAGCCCTGGAAAAATAGGAGGTATGAGGATGAAGGAAAGTCAGGTGTAGCTGGAAGCTTTGTGTTGGGACATACTTCTTCAGTTCTTCTACAGGAAGAACTTCCTGTAGAATCCCCATCCAGAAATGGTAGCAGAGGAGGTCAAGTTTGTTTTCTGCTGTGCCAAACCTGTTCCCTCTAGGATCTGCATGGCGGGCTACTATCTGTGGCTGCTGGAAGTGCATAACTTTTA
Organism: Cyrtonyx montezumae; assembly: GCF_038088225.1. Lineage (NCBI taxonomy): Eukaryota > Metazoa > Chordata > Aves > Galliformes > Odontophoridae > Cyrtonyx > Cyrtonyx montezumae. The sequence goes on along the minus strand of NW_027072100.1, from coordinate 1,275,363 downwards.
ACAACCCTCATTAATAATATGAAGATGAGGAACAGGAGCAGCGAAGTTGCAGGGGATACACAAGGTCTGAAAGGAAGGGGAAATAAAAAGTTGATGGCTCTTTTGAGGAGATCCTGATGCTTTGTCTCCTGCATGTTCATCGCAGCTGGTAATTGCTCGGATGTGGTTGAGGATTCTGGTTCTCAAGGTGGGCTGCTTGTGCCACAATGACAGCCTTACACTGTGGGTTAGGGAGGTTAATATTAACACATTGTAGGAGATTATTGCAATACACTGGTGGTGGCACTTTGTGCATTGAGTGCAGTTCTTAACATGTTTTGCATTTCTGACAGTAGAGTGTCTTCAGCTGTGTACTGTGTGATAGCAATAATGGGTAAATGAAATGGCTTTCTGGGTGAGGTGGCAAGCAGCCTGATCCCTGAGTGCTCTGAACAGAGCCCTTGTGAGATATGAGGCATCCTCTCACAATGCACTGTTTAGTTGCATCTTGTGGTCTTGGCAGTGTCAGGATAATTAATTTAAAGGGCGATGTAAATATCTAGAGCTGTGGAGGACTAAATTTGAAAGACAGAATTTAAAAGCAAGTGACGAGAAGTAGTGTGGGCTTGTGTGCTTTGCCTGGCAGCATTTATCCCCAGCAAAGGTTCTGAAGATGTTCTTTCTGTCTGGACTTGGCAATTTTTTATTATCATAAAAATAAGATGGGCTGCAGATGGTTCAGTTGGCTATATCTCCTATTCTTTCATCAACTGCTGCTGAGTAGGAGGTATAGCCAGCTGAATCTGTTGTTAGTGTTTGAGGAACTGGAGTTTGGTAAGAGGACTGAAGCTTTTGTTCTTATGTTAGATTTCTGTCACAGTGCAACCAAAAAGTTCAGCAGTAAGATTTTCAGTTAAAATTTGAATCCCTTAGAAAAGGGAAATAGCAAATGCCCCAATAATTTCTGAGGACTCAACCTCCCTGCCTAATGGGTAAATGGTGCATTGGTGTCCAGTTGGTTTTTACCATGTTCTGTTGTAACTTAGTTATGAGAGAATTGCCCTAAGACTTCAAACAGACCGGTTATGGGGACTAGTAATTCTTAAAGTAAGCTTTGTGCTGTTTGTTTTTTTTCCCTAATGAACTGGCCATAGTTAACTAAAGAAATCATGGAGGCCTTTAAGAAAATTAGTAAGTAGAATAAGTGTGTATATATCTTTGAAACTAAAGTGGTTTGTTGTCTGATTTCAGCTGCTAAAGAACATGAGAAGAACAAAGAAAGAAAATCCAAGGACTATGGAAGGTCCAAGGCAAAGAAAAAGAAAAAAAAGAAAAAGAGGACTAAGCCTGGTAAAACTTTTTTGTGTAGAGGAAAGTGGCTTTAACTTCTTTGTCTGTTACTCAGTTCCATGCTCTTCTGAGAAGACATTGCAGATAAGGCCATCTCCTTAATTTATCAGTTAGTTTTAATTTTATATCATTGATAAATAATTAAGATCAAATAGCGATTGGCAAGATTATTTATTTCCTGATTGAGGTGCATCATTAATGCTGCATGACAGCTGATAGCACTCATAATGGCACAGAGTAAATCCAGCTCTGCAGTGGATGTGTTAGTCTGTCTTATTCAGTGTACTTGCACCCAATTAAAGAAGGTGCAGGTTCCTTTGATTTGTTACTGATTTCCTCTTGTACCAAACATTGGCAGTATATGCAATAGTTGTAGGTCTTCTGTTTGAGTGATGGGATTTGGAAATGCTGATGGGTCCTCCTTTTTCCACTGCTAACATTGTGACTACTTAAATGTTTGCTTATTTTCAGAGGTTCTGAGAATGAGCTGTGTTAAACCTGTCACATTCCAATTTTTCTTGGACAAGCTGTCATGAAATAGAAAGGGGAGAGAACTGCAGGTAGACTGACCAGACTGTACAGAAATAATTGTACTAAATTTCTGATTACCTGGTGTAGGGAACCTGCTTTGGCAGGGGGGTTGGACTCGATCATTTCTTGAGGTCCCTTCCAACCCCTATGATTCTATGATTACACAGTGCCCACAGATATGAAGTATTCCACAAATCCTTATTTGTGAACTTGGATAATAACTTTACATATAAACATGGCAACAAATTTTGTCCCATTTTCCTTGGGTTTTTGAAATGTAGCTGGAAACGTGTTGGCTTCTATAAGAGGACCCTGATGTGTGTACCAGCTGAGTTGGGGTGCCCGCGATGGCTGGTGCTATTTCTGAGTGCTGTGCCTTTGCTTGTGCATTCTGTAGATTCACATTTTTAGTCTACACAAATTCAGTGTGTCATATTTCTAAGAGTTTTGGAACAATGCTAAGATGGTTTCAGTAGCTAACTATAGTAAGGTCTGTTTGCCATCTCTAATCTGTTCTTGTCAGATCTCATCGATAATCTGCAACATTTTTACACTGCAGAGATCAGGAAGGAGGAAAGCATTTTAGAATGGAGGAGCTTTGGTTTATCCTGCAGTGCTGAAATAGGAGTGTTATCAAGTGATCGGCACAAGAGTAGAGAGAAGTGACATTCCAACACTGACACCCCTCTTTATAAAATGTCCAGCAACATTTCTGGGGGGACAGATTCTCAATTTTGTCAGTTATTACCAGCGACAAGTTATATATTATTGCTCTGTGTTACAGCAGGGGATTTCCAAGGCACTGTCTCCTTAGCAGGGCTTTTGACGTGGTTTTCATTTGAAATATTGGACTGCTAACTTTTTCTCTTAGTGAGAAATATCCAAAATAAAACTTTCTCAGGATGCCTGGTGAATTCTGTCCTTCTGAACACACCGGATTGTTGGATCTCAGAAAACCATGGTGACTGAGACCTGGTTTTAACTCAGAGGTACTCTGCACTTGGATAGATTATGCTGCTCAGTCAGAGGAAAGGTTTGGTGGTTTGTTCCTTAAGAATGTTACGGCAGAGGAGGTAGAAGTGGTTTTCAAGATGAGGTTGGGGCAGCACATTTTAACTGCTGTTCCAACAGTGTACATCCTGGACTTTTTCAGTTTTTGTTCAGTCAGTAAATGTGTAGGCTCACATTTCTTGAGGGACAGATTATACCAAGAAGGCTCTTGTAATTGAGACTTGCAGCCCTTTTGCTAATGCTAGGCTTTAAAGACCTGAGGCTAGCATTGCAGAAATCTGTTCTCTGAGCCACATCAGTTGAGAAGCTCAGCGACTCTTAGGGATGCAGATTCTTCTCCTTTCTCATATACACTTGCATTTACTAGAGTAATTTGAGGTGGATACAGTGACTACAGCTAGAGCAGCCTTTTGTGCTGCACGGTTTTGCTGATGTCCCTGATGTCAGGGAGAGATCTTCAGCTAACCATGCTTGCATAAAAGTCATCGTAGTGCAAAAGCGCTTATATACACATTCAGCCTGCAGATAGCTGGATTTAGGTCACCAGTACTGACAGCCTTTCTAACATCAGCAGGATGATTAAGCTCCGTAAGGTTTTTATTGGTTCATACAGTATCTTTCTTGCCTCTTGCTTACAAGTCTTTCATCAGCATAGTGAATCCTTGAGTCCTGGCACGTTGAATTGAACACTCAGTGAATCATACGTACCTGTTACTATGACCTTGTTTTTCTTCTCATTTTTCTTTGACTACTGACTTCTAATTATAATAATTCTTAATTTTACAGACTACTCTGGTACTGATGAAAGCGCAGATGTTTCACAGGAACTTTCTCCTGAAAAATCAGTTGTCACAAAAAGTATTTCTTCAAATAAATCATCTGCCCACCCAAGCACACTGCTGCAGTGCTCTGAGTCTGGATACCACCGAGGAAAATCAAAGACAAATGGTAAAATGACTCTTTGGCTGTTCTTACACAGGACCCTGTATTTCTTTTGCCCAACCTGACCAAGCTGAACCTAGTTTGGTTTCCAGAGCTAGATGTTGGCGCGCGTTTGCTGCTTTCGTCTTTATTTCCACAGAATTTTAAGAGAGGTTCCTCTTGTTTTGAGAACTTGCTAGTTTTGTGCATTTTTGCAGCTCCTTATGAGCTCTGTGATAAGTGTTCAGTGATTAAATTTATTTATTTTTCTTAAGGTTTCCTTCAAAGTTGAGAGTTAAAAACAGATGCTTTGCAAATTCTATGATGTGTGTGTTTTGCTTGGGACACCACTGGCTGTGCTGTATCTCTACAACTACATGCTTTTCTGATGGCTTTCTGAGCTATCTGATGAAAAGAAGCTTTTGATTAGACCTTTATTAGTGCCCTCATAATAAACAGAGCTCAAAAACGGTGGCTGCTGCATTCGGGCTTTCATGATCTTTTAGTATCTTGATATTTGCTGTTACAAATTGGTACAGTAGAAAAGATAGATTTTTCTACTATTCTTAAAGCTCAGGAATCATCATGCTTAACGTGTTCTGAACAAGCTGTTAGTGACAGTATAAAACTTCATTATATCATAGCAGTTAACAAACAGTTTTGATGTTCCTTGAATTAAAAAATGAACTGACATTTAGAAATGCATGTCTACATATGCAGGGTTATTTGGGAGATTTTTGACTTCTCTGTAACTAACTGGCATTTTATGTGGTTATTTTTGGTATAGAGGAAGACACCATGAGTGAGTCATCTATGGAGAGCTTACTTTGGAGTGATGATGACTGCAGTCAGGATGTTGATGTAACCACAAATCCTGACGAAGAAGCTGAAGAAAGTGACTTTGAGATTGTTCGGTGTATTTGTGAAGTAAAAGAAGAAAATGACTTCATGATTCAGGTAAACATTCAGGTTTTGTTATTGAGGGAAGTAGTTAAGGAGGAGAAAATTCCTGAAAGTCCATAATGGTTGGTTTGTCACTTGTTGGGGCTTTGTGTTTGTTCTGTTTTAGGAAAATGCAAATCTACAAGGAAAAAAACAACAAAAAAACCACCTTGGAGCACTATCTAGGTTTATTGAGTACACATTTGAAATTATCAGAGTGGAGCTTTTGTAGAAGCAAAACCTCACTCTTCCGTTCAAGTGTTCTCTGTAGTTCCTAATCTGCATAAAGCCATCTGTCCTTTGTATTCTTCGTAAACTGAGTGTACAGAAAACTTGCCAGGCAGAGAGAGCAGTGTATGCTATCTGCCCACTTAACACTGGCAATTAAAGGTCTCTTTGAAACTGCCCTCTCTGTTTACTTTTACTTAGTCATTCTACCCAATTCCTATTCATTTCAGTCAATTAAGAAGTTTCTTGGTATATGTTTGACTTTAGCTTTTTTTGTTCTAGTTTATTTTGTTACTGCTTCTCATGTGAGCTATATGGTCTCCTTTGGTAAGACCACTTAAGCCTTAAAAGATGCAGGAAAAGCAACCATGCAGGGATTTGGTGTGTCATGCTCTTCAGTGAGATTCTCATAGTTGCCTTTCTGAAGAAATGAGCTTTGTTCTAGGCAGCTTCCATCCTTTTCTTTCCTGTGGCAAGACCTCAGTTCAGATTGACAGTAGTGCAGCTTGGCAGGTGGGCTCACTGCAGATTTTAAGGCAATTATTAGATTATTTTGAAGTGGTTATTTTTGAAAGTGTGTGACATGACTTTGTCTGGATCGTATGCTTTTGGAATATTGCCTGATTGTCTCTGTAGGTCTTGTCAGAGGTGCCCAAAAGTGCTTCAATAGGATTGATGGCAGGTGAGCTTCTTACCTCAAGGGAGCGATGGCAGCAGTGTTTTGCTTATCAGTGACTTATCAGTGTGTTAACATCATTGGATGAGTCTGCATGTAATGAATTACAGCCATTTAAACCTGGTGTTCGTGCTTTAGAGAACTCTTCACTTTCGTTTTCTGGGCAGATACTTCTGATGTCAGTGGCTGTTGGGAGGCGGTAACAGTTGCTGTTCTTGGGCTCTGTCTGACAGAGTAACTAAGCTTGCACAGTGCTTTTGCACAACTGTGCAAATCCTTGGTGTTCTGTTTCCAAAGTTCAGTCGTATCTTTTAAGGCAGGCTGACTTTTGAGACAAGTTTATTTATTATAAACACAACACTGCTGGAAGTTACAGGTGGGCCTAAAAATTGTCTGCCACTTGAAACCCAATCTGCAGGTTTTATATTCACTTCCCCAGGCATCCTGTTGTTAATTTCTGTGAGATTTAACTCCATTTGATGGCATCTTGTTCCTAGGATAGCTGTTAGCATATTGCTGTGAGCAGAATTTTTGCTGTTTGGAACTAGGGGAGCAGAGTAGCTGGCACAGCCTGCCCTGCAGCCTCTGCTCATTTCTGGTGGCCTTCATTGTTTGAGTGGGGGTGGAAGCCTTGTAAGGGCAGAGGGAATGCAGGGATGGAAGCAATAGCCAGTGGAGAGCAAATTGATGTTAACAAGGTTTTTGCAGGGTGTAGGGCTAGGCTTGCATACCTTTTGGTCAGCCCATAGATTTTGGGAAAACAGTTTGAATAGTTTGGCCTTTAATATTGGTGTAGAAATGTCTGTGTTAGCTCTTGCAGGACATTAATGTAAGGCAAAGATCCTCTCTTATGGAACTATGATGAGGGGAAACTCATTTTCAGCTTTTCAGAGATGTAGTACTGGGAAGTCAAAGGAAAATGTCAGTTATTCTGGATTTGCAAGGAGGAAAGATTTTCTTCCCTCTTTCCTGTGTAATCTTTGATACTTGGAAACTGCAGTTTGAAAGTGTTTGCCCTGAAAGAGCTTGCATTTGGATTGTGATTTCATTCAGTATATGGGTTTTTAGAAGAATATTGTCTTTGCACTCGTTTCTGTTGAAATGTTTCTCCTGTCCTTGCTTATTACTCTGTACAGATCTCAATGGAAGAACACAGATGTTTGGGGCACTTGCTCGATGTTAGAATGCTTTGACTTGAGAGCAAAATTAGGAAGTGTCACACACATGGATCAAGTGTTCCTGGAGGTTCAGTCCTCTCAGGACATGTGTAGTGTCCCCTTACAAATAAGACAATTGCAAGTCATTTTCTCTTTGAACTGAGCTCATTTTCATGAATGTACCAAATTAAGAAAAAAACTTAACAAGCAGCACCTTTTATTTGTCTTGAAAGCATGGGGAGCCTTAACATTTAATTGGATTTCACTCACTTAAACTGAGTGGGTTCCATTTATCTCTTCAAGGTTATAGTAAAGCTCATGATAAATTCAGTTTAAGATAACTTATAAAACATTCTTCCCATATCTTCAACTTTGGTTTACGTTGTCTCAAGCAATTTGTGCACAAAGAAGTTCTGTGCCCCTACATAGTGAACATAGAACTTGTGTTCAGAGTAAGTACCTGTTTCAGTTAATAGCTGTTTTAGTTTGGAATGAAATCATTGTGATCAGTAGCCTCCATAACTTCATAAGGAGAGTTCTGCTGCTTCGCCTTCTGTTGCTTTGGAAAGCACAGGACTATATTTTTTAAGATACTACTTAGGCACAAAAGAAGTCCAGATGAAATGACATTATCTCTTCTGTTTTTCATACCAGAACATCAGTGAACTTGTGTATGTATAATGTAGAGAATTGCGTGGCTCAGTATCGGTGCCTTTGAAGGTGATGGGTGTAAAAGGAATCCTGATATTGTTGGTCTAGCAACTGAAAATCTGCTTTAAATATATGTTCTGTTGGGCAGGTATTTCATTACCTGATTTAGAGGATGCAAGTGTGACCAAGCCCAGGAGCTCTGTTCTGGCTGGTTTTCTTTTTAGGACATCTTCCCCTGGCTCCTGTGTGGGTGTAGTTGTTCCTGCCCTGAAACTGTATATCTATGTACAAGGATTACATATTAAGCAGTATAGCTGTGTTAAGAAGTAGTGCTAAAGTGTTCTCAGCATTTACCAGTAAGGATAAACATCAGGAAGCTCTTAAACTTGAGATTTTTTTTCTTCTGTATAAATAGAACTGCCTTTGTGGAAATTGATAAAATGCTAGAGGTACAGCAAGGCATAGGGTTGGCTAATTCTGTGCACCATGAACATTGCTTTGATTTTATAGTTCTGTTAACTTGTTGTTTGAGGGTGAAAAACTTAAATTAGGAAATTTGATACGTTTTTATAAAGCTTGATTTTATGTTGATTGCTGTCCTTGGTAATGCGTGCATACATCTCCTGAGATTTTCATCTCCGAAGGGAGCATTGTGGCACTTCTCAGGATCTCTGCTTTGACTGCATAATTTGTCCCACCTCCATAAATTCATGTGAAAAATGTGGGAAGCGTTGTAATATCATTGCAGTCTGATTCTTTAATGTATCTATTCGAAGCTGCAAGGGAGGGGACATTGGTATACCTTGTTTTAATGTGCATGGATGATGCGTCTCAATGGAGCATCTCTTAATGGAGGTAAATGTATTGAGCTCCTATAGATTTCATTTCTGTTGATGTGCACTTCTTGATTTTAAACAGTGTGAAGAGTGTCTGTGCTGGCAGCATGGAGTCTGTATGGGTTTGCTGGAAGATAATGTACCTGAGAAATATACCTGCTATATTTGCCAAGATCCTCCAGGTACAGAATTCTTTAAGTTACACAACTTTCTTTTGTATGTAGTAATTATTAGTTTATATACTTCTGTTGCAAAGGTTAAACTTTTTTTTGCTTCACTGGCTGTGTCTCTTAGGCAATCAACTTTCTGAATCTGTAACTGAGCTCATGTGAATGCACGTGAGTCAAGGCTGTGGAATTACAGCTGGACAGGAATGGAAATCAACTGTGGCCATATGTCAGTAGTATTTGTCAGTAGTAAGAATTTAAGTTGATTCCACTGCCTGACTACAGAAAATGAATTTAAAAATACGTGGGAGAATTCAGTAAAGACTCCTTCTGATTTAAAATGTAGGCACATCTTAAGGGACACGGCTGCAGCTTTCTTCCAGTGAGGCCAGGCTTACATGCTGATTAAAACAAACCAACAAGAGGTACTCTGATTCTCAACAGTTGTGATGTCCTTGACTTGTTTGTAAGAGGCATATCTATGAGTAGAAACAGAAGTTATCATGGGTAGTACAGAGTTGATTAAGCAGTGCATTTCTACTCATAAACATGAGGCTGGATAATTTAAAATGTCTCACCCCATCTTATGCAGCAGATAAAAACTGCATTTCTGACATGGGTTGTTTCTGGCTTCCTTCTGTGAGTTATGAAGTCTTGCTGAATGTGGAAATGGATGAGGTTTGGCCTTGTGTCCATGCTTGTATGTGATGAGATGCCTGGGATATCAGCCTGCCTCATCATGAGACACTCCTGGCTTATGTCAGGGGCTTCCAACCTTTTGGTTTGGCTGGGCCACACTGAGTGAAGAGGAATAGTCTTGGCCTGTATACAAAATATATACTGTAGTTAATGTGTATAAATAAAAAAAAAAGTACTCCTTGTAGTTTATTAAAATATCAAAAAGAAGGCAACAAAGCTGTGTAAGTAGTGGGTTGGACACACAGTTTATGTGCTCATTTGGATTGTGATTGCTGCTTTTCTTGGCAACTACATACTCCTTGGGAGCTTAAACTACTGCCTTGTGGCTAAGCATAGTTTGTGCACTAACATTGTTCATAGTCATAGCAAAGAAAAGATATGGTGCTTGCATACAGTTATCTTAGTCAAATAATTTATAATCTTTAAGGTTGTATTTATTATAATTATTAATACAGTATTTTGTACCCAATACTTTAAACACTTATTTTCAAGATGCTTTACTTTGGATTTAGTTTTTGACCCAGCTGAGCTGCATTAGCAAGCTGAAGTTGTGCCACCACACTTGAACTTTATCAGAATGCTTCCTACTGAAAACCAATTACAACTAACTTTTCATTTGCTTAGCTAGTTTAGTCACTTCTATTTTTTTCACCTTGAAGATCCTGAAACTTTTATTTTTGGTTTGGACTTGACTTCCAAGACAGGTCATGTTTTTGTCCAACGTTTTGACTGCAAGTTATAAGTAGATTCTCAATTTCAACAAACCTTTCCTTGCCTTGAAATGAGCTAAAACAGGGTTTATGAATCTACAAATAGCTATGCCCAATTTAAAAAACATATTATTGTGCAGGTGCATTATTTAGAAAGTTCTCCTGTTTATTCTCCACATTGTCAGAAGTAAAAGCACACTTAGTGTAATTATGTCTAAAGACGTAACTGTCATTTTAGACTTCTTTTGAGCCAGGTAGGATTTTTAAGTGATTTGTGTTCAGATAACGTTTATTCTTGCTCAAACATAATCAAAATGTTGCTTTTTATATGCCAACTGCTTTTAAGGAGTAGGAAACATAAATTGTAAGAAATCTCTTCATCTCTAGCGCATTCACACAGGAAGAGAGAGAGAGTACTTGTGTACAAGTACACCCTCAAGTGAACAGTGCCGTGAATAGGCTGTGGTTGGACAGAATCATAGAATGGCTTGGATTGGAAGGGACCTTAAAGGCCATTGAGCTTCAGCCCCTTTGCTGTGGGCTGGCTGCCCAGGACCCCATCCAGCCCGGACTTGAATGCCACCAGGGATGGGGCACCCATGCTGTTCTGGATAATAGTGCCACGGCCTCATCACCCTCTGAGTAATGAATTTCCTCCTCACTTTTAACTTAAATCTCCCTTCTTTTAGTTTAAAGCCACCCCCTTGTCCTGTCACTGTCAACTGTGTAAACAGGAGTCTAACTTCTTCCAAGTTCCCCTAAAGGGAGGAGGCCAGAGCCCTCTCTTCTCCAGGCACAGCACACCCAGCTCCCTCAGCTTTTCTCAGCAGCAGAGGTGCTCCAGCCTTAAGAGCAGCTTTGTGGCCTCCTCTGGACCCACCTCCACCAGCTCTGTGTTCTTGTGCCAGTGGCCCCACAGCTGGACACAGTACTGCAGATGGGATGTCACAAAGGCGGAGCAGAGAGGGACAATCCCTTCCTGCCTGCTGCCCCCTCTGTTGGTGCAATCCATGTTGCACTTGGCTTTCAGGGCTGTGAACATGCACAGCTGGCTCATGTATATGGCTTTTCATCCACCAAGTCAGAGTGGTTGGCCTCCTTGCTGTTCAGATAATCATGAACATAAAAGAGGTTTATTCTTGCTGCCTGAACTGGATTTGCAGTTGGGAGCCTTCCTAACACAAAAATAAATGTGGGACTTCTGCTGGAAAATGAGGCCTTTTGGAGGTGTTGGTTCAAAACATCAAATGCTGTCCTATGCTGCTCAGTGGCTGTGTGCTCAAAACCATGCTCTTTGGATTTGTCTTTAAGGCAGAGATCTGGTGGTGAATTTAGATTTCCTTTAAGTCCACTGGTCTATATATTGGGCATGATATGGAAACCATTTAGTTGCTCTTTTTAATTACCTTCCAAAAGAGATATAAGCAGTTACGAGTAATTTCTCAGCAGGATGCCCAGAGTTTTGTTTCACTGTGCCTGGGGTTATCAGTATGGCCAATGATGCTTCCCAGTGGGTAGGCAGTGTGGTCCTGTGGTTTCATCTTGCTGCCTGCTAACTATTTTTTCAACCAACCCTGGAGTGCTGCTGTTTTCTAATGAATATGTACCTGTCTGTACTGGAGATTTCTACACATCTGGTTCTGAGCCTGTGCTCCAGTAACATCTGTGGCTGGGCTGTATGTGGGGCAGTGCATAAAGTGTTCTCAGGGCACTGAGCAGTCATGAGAACATCTGCTGCTGCAACAACACAGTGCAGAGGTGGGAGGAGGTTGGGCTTCTGTTGGTTTTCTTTGTTTATTTACTATTCATTTTTTTAATTTTCTAGTAACGTAGCAAGCTTATCAAGATTTGTTCTTCTACTAATACCTTTTTTGCTTGTCTTCGATTTCTTTTACTGATGCATTTGCCATTTAACAATTTCATTTTAGCTGTTGCTAATATTCTGATCTCTTAAGCTTGAATTAACATTATTAATAGTTGAATATTGGCAAATTCTTCATCAACACGTTATTGATTCCATTAAAATTTATATTTGAGTGACTGTATTAATATGTGCATGAAACTAGTAAAGAAAGACCAGTAGTGTCTCGTGGCATTTCTGTCTGCAGAGCTGTACCCAGGCTAGCTTTAGTTACAATCAAGGATACCCTGCTACAATCACACATTTTTCTGTGCATCAGCTGCATGTGCTTGTTGTGGGTGTCCTGTGGGAACTGGGGGCTGAATGCCTTTGGCTTTTACATCTAGGCCAAGATTTTCTTGACCAAGCTACGATTTCTTTTCCTACTTACAACTTCTTCATGTCTCTGAAGTTTCTCTGCTATTTGTTATTAGTACTGCTGGTAACAGCTAGTAAGCTGTTGCAAGACCTGATCGTAGTTAACTACCAGTGATGTTAACGTGCCATAGTTAATGCTGCATTTTAACAAGCTCATTACTGTTGCTTTAGGTCAGAGGTCCAGCTTAAAGTACTGGTATGAGAAGGAGTGGTTGAGTAATGGCCACATGCATGGCTTAGCGTTCTTGGAAGAAAATTATTCCCACCAGAATGCCAAGAAGATCGTGGCCACTCACCAGCTGCTTGGCGATGTGCAAAGAGTGATAGAAGTGCTGCATGGACTGCAGCTGAAGATGAGCATATTGAAGTAAGCAGTATTTAAGTATCAGCTGATGTGTTCTCAACGTCAATTAGATTTCAAGAAGAATAACAAATTCAGGCTTACTTTTGTTTTTCTCTGCAGATATGTCACCATAGTTTGAATTGCTAATGTTGCCTTGGATAAGTGCGGTGGGGAGCATAAACTCTGTGGAGAAGAGCTGGGAAAGAAAAAACTAACAGCAGCTTCTCCTAAAGCACCTAAGTGAAGCAGTAGTGATTAGAGCACAGTGTATAACCATGGCCGTGTTCCTATAACACTTCTCTATCCAGTAACTTTAAATCTTAGCTTTTTGAGTAGAAATCATGTCTCTTCTTTTAGGATAATTTATTGCTCTGTAGAGGAAGAGCAGTTGGACCTTCAGCAACCTGTGGTAGCTCAATTTTGTGCAAATATGGTATGCTAGAAACAAAACAAAAAACAACACCAACACTTTCCATTATCCCTGTAGGAATCCATAATTTTCTGTTTAAGGTCACCCTTGGTTCAGATGACTGAGAATTTTTTTCTAATCCACATCCAGCAGTTTCAGATTGATTAACATTTATAATTTATTCACTGAGAATTTGCACAACAGCAGCTATTTGGAAAGCAAAGCTTTGAGTTCTTTTTAGTCTTTTGTTCCCTTAAATTTAATCTGTGGTGTTGCAGTAATGCCACTGGCAGTGTTTGGAATGCTTAAAGAAAGGAGGTACCAACTGTAATGCAAGGTCTTGCTTCGGCACTGTGGTCTCCTTAAGTCAGATCTGAAAAACTTTTTCTTGGAGGTGACTGGAACGTAAATATCCTAAGACCAGTCCTTAAGCCTTTTCTTCTTAAATAACAACACTTGACTGTGATTTTTAGTTGTAAATTGAGATTTACCTTGTGCTGTGGTCCGGAGCACTGGACAGGTATGTGATGGTTGTTACAGGCTTTGTTCATTTTTCCCCTCCCACCCTGGAGTTGCTGTGATGGCCTGGCTCCCTTAAAGGTGGTGTGTTCCTTGTTGAAGACTGCAGCCCTGGTTTTTGCTCATTCCATAAATCAAAGTGGATTTAAAACAAAAATTTCTAAATCAGAAGAATGATTGTATTGCTGATACAGGTCTACAGCCTGGGAGAGAGATGATCTCAGAGTCCCGAGGAAGGTGTTGCTCAGTGCTTCAAGCAGATTGCATGGTATCAGAGGTGATGTGGCAGGCTTGGTGCCAGCCATTATAAGGCAGGCGTCAGGAGAGTGCTCAGGCATTCAGCATGGGAATACCTGTACTTGTGTAGCTGCCGTGTTGTCATCCAGTGCTCTGTCTTGTGCAGAGGATCCCTTGCTGCTTTGCTCAGCAAAGAACTTTAGGTGTAGAATGTCTGGAGGTGGAGCGGGAGAGTTCTGGTGAGTGAGCACTTGGCTTTTCTTTTTCTAGAAGTACATTCAGGATACCTCACCAGGGGTGTGATAGTAGCAAAGAAATGTTGTTTATTATACATATGTAATAATCTGATAGGTATAATTGTCCCTACTGCTGAAATAAATAACATTCAAGAGAGATTCCATATCAGTCAAGTTGAAAACAAGGAAAATGAGAGTTTTTATAAAGGGTGGCTGGGGGGGACCGTGGCATGTTGGCATACCAGGCAGGAATCCCAAGGGGGTTTAAAGGGGAGTTGGATGTAAAGGAAATAATGAAGTACTTCTACACTACCTCAGGTCTGCCACTGTTTTTATTAGAGGGTTATTCAAAATCAGTGGATTGAATTCTCAAGCTTATCTGGGAGAAACTGCGTGTAGTACTGCAGATGTTCTTCCTTGATTTCTTTACGTGGTAATGCAGCATACTTGGTCATTGTAAGTTCAAATTTGGTGGATGTTTGACTTCTTTTATGTTTGAACAGAAATAAAGAACATCCTGACCTAAAGCTCTGGTGTCATCCATGGAAGCACATTACAGTGGATGAAAAAATCCATACGAAACACATCATTCACATCGAAGAAAACTGTTGCAAAGAGGAGACAGCGAGTTATAGAACATGGAATGGGACAGCTGAGAAACCCTCAGCCCTTCCTTCTGTGGAGGAATCTTACATCACAAGTGAACACTGTTATCAGAAACCTCGGGCCTACTACCCTGCTATAGAGCAGAGGTTGGTGGTGGAAACAAGAGGTTCAGCCATGGATGACAGCGTCAACAGAATAAGGGAAAATGGGGATGACGTGCTGTCGGAGAGGCTGGGTTGGAATCTGGACCGAGAAATATGTAAAATGGAAAATGAATCCAAACACAATTACTCCAAGGTATTTATATTAAAACAACGCTGCAGAGGGAATGTGTGTGTCTGGCAAAGTGCAGAACTTGTTGGCCCTTCTAATGGTATTTAATCTATTTAATCTATTATTTTTTTCCTGTCATAATGTTAATTTTAGGTTGCTGTTGTACATTTAAATAACAGACGTAATCATCTCCACCATTTCATCCTGAAAGTCAAATTTTGGGTTTTAGATCATCTGTACAAGTCTGTGGAATGTGGCCTACCAACACTGTGCTCCTTCCTTGTCTGCTTTAGACAGTACAGATAAGCACTAGGGAGAGAACAAGGCAAGCACAAAATACTCCCAAATACACTGGCATTCCAGCTTTTGGTTATTACCAGCTTGCTCTTGCATTTATTTAATATTTACATTAATTGAACTGATTCCATATTCTTCAGGAAACGTGTAAATAAGTAACCTGAGCTGATGGTTAGGCATGAGCATCACTGAAAGTTCAGGTTTTTCCTACTGAAGCAATCTCGTTTTCTTCTTTTAGCAGTCAGTTCTCAATTTTGGTTCCATCAGGTCTGCAGACTTGTAGCAGAGGCCTCTTTCCACGTTGCAGTGTGCAAATTGGCTTCTCTTAGGTGCTGTCAGGTCATGAAATACAGTCTGACAAATGTTGGAAGGCCTCAGGGAAGTACTGACCTCCCTTTTTGTTTTGGATGAGAATGCTGCTTAGCTTTCATTACATGCAAATCGTGTTCTCTGACTTCTCTGTCAAATCCATTGAGATGACTTTTCATTGCACAGAAAGGCATGTGTTTCAGGGTTTTGATCCCTTAGGAGTCTTTCTCTAAATCCTGTCACATTTCAGAGGAATGATGGAGGAAAGCACAGGTAGTATGATCTGCTGACACAGCACAGTTGTTTCATGAGCTTTGGAGATGCTTTATGAAATTTAGAGTAGAGTTGAGATTAGATTCCTTCAGGAGGAGCCCCTTCTGACTGTAGCACAGCTTGCCCTTTGGTTGGTTACTGTTGTGTCTAAAGGAAAACTTGTAATGTTTTCTTGGATGCAGATTTAGTGTGGCATGTTCCAGCTAGAAGCTTCTTGTAGGGAGTATAGCTACAGGTGTAATTTACAGCTCAGTGTTATCTTCCTAAAATAAAGTGCTGGGGAAGCTGCAGAGACTATTGGCAAAATAACTATCAAAATAATGTTGCTTTTGAAACTTTTTAATCTCCTCTAATCCTCTCTTCTATTAGATTTCTTTATTTTAGAGGTTTGTTGTTGATCTGTATTTAGATGCTTTTGCCTGAACTGCATTTCTGTACTCTTCTTTCCTGTCACTGTTGCCTGCTAGCTTAAAATTTGTTAAGCCATTAATTTGGGTCACTGTAGGGACCCAGACAGTCTGCCTCACTAATCCTACATCACTGTTACAAATCTTGATGTTTGTATTTCTGCTAGGTAAGAGAGCCTGCATCTAAGAAAGCTGCTCCAGAGGAAGCTATTGAAATGAAATTGCTGGAAAAGGACAAAGAAGGAGTTGTGAACTCACAGCTGCAGTGGCAGCTTAATCTTTTAGCTCATGTGGAATCTCTGCAAGATGAAGTCATACACAGAATGGATTTCATTGAGAAAGAGCTGGATGGTAGGTAGCACTTTTCTGTTTCAAAAAATGGCCGTGTTTTGTCCTTCTCAATTAATGCTGCTGTTTAAAACACGCTGGCTTTAGTTCTAGTTCTGCAGACCTACAGGGTGATCAGCATTAAGCTGTAAGATGTATTGATTTTAATAACAGAAAGCAGGCATGCTCCTGGTGCCTGGAGGGTTTTAAAACAAAATTGAAGATCAAATTAATACTGTGAAGAATTCAATTCAGATTAAAAAAAAAAAATCCTGATTGCATTGTCTCTGAATACTTACATCTCATGGTGTAGTGGAATGCCTTGCATATCTTCTTGTTGTTTGTGGTCATTTTCCGTAGCATGTCTGTGTCCCTGAGCTGTGCTGCTCTTTAGGGCTTGCTGTCTGTTTTAGCCTCTTCACTGCACAAGGCTATTATCTTTTTCTGCATCTCTTCAAAATTCTTTACTTAAGCATCACCAGAGGTTTGCCTCGTTATGGAGAGCTGTGCCCTTTGTGTATTAACTTAAATAAACCAGAATAGTTCTTTTGCTTACCTGTTGTCTGACTGTCCTTCTCCAGCCTCTCAGTTCCCTACTGAAATGGAGAAGTCTTTGGTGTAAACAAGTATCTCAAGGCTGTATTACATTTTCATAAATTCTGCTGCTAGGCTGCAGGGCTGCTCAGTGCTGCTGCTCCGACCAGGAGTTTCCTTACTTGAGGACTGGATGTGTTGGTTGTTGAGCAGTGCCCACCAGTTCTGTGGCAGACTTCACCCTTGCCTGAAACCAGCCTGTGACTTTGTTAGTGGCAGCACCTGCTGTGTTCTCTTGTCTCTGTCCTCATCCTCTGTCTTCCACCTGGCCAAGGAAATGAGCAGACACGTGTTTCCTTCTGTGGCGCTGCCCCATCTTCTGAGCATGATGTAGTTCGGTGTGACTGCCTCTCTTGTGGCTGTAGTACCTGGTGGCATGAGTTCTCTGTCTGTCTGGTTCTTGCTTCCCACTGAGAAGCTTAGACCAGGAATGATGTCTGCTATTTACGTGTTGAGATTTCCTCGTTGTTTTCCTTTATCCAGTTCATGGAATCATAGAGTGGTTTGGAAGGGCCCTTGCAGCCCCTCAGCCCTCCCCTGCTGCCTCCCACTAGGTCCGGCTGCCCCAGGGCCTCATGCAGCCAGGCCTGGCCCAGGCCTTGGGATTGAGGCATACATGCTGTCCAGCCCTGTAGGCTTGTAGGTGTTGAGTTTGTTCAGGCAGTCTCAGACTTGCTGTTTTTACATCATGGGAGGGATTTTGTTCCTTCAGCCCCATCCAAGAGTTTTGGGGACACGAGAGATGTGAAGGCCTGACTGCCAGGGAAGACTGAGGCAAAGAACTCACTGGGTACCTCATCATTCTCCTGGTCTGTTGTAGCCAGTTCTCCCTTCTCTTTTAATAATGGGGGGGTAAGGGTGGGGTAGAGATGCTCTCCTTGGCCTTTCTTCTGACCAATGTACCTCCTTATTTTTCACATCCTTTGCCAAGTGCAGTTCCATCTGTGCCTTGGCTTTGCCTATCCTATCCCTGCACATCCAGACAGCAACCCTTCTCTGCCTAGCACACATCCCTGCTTCTTCTCTCTGAGCATTTCCTTCTCACCCCTCACTTGGAGCAGCATGTCCCTGCTCAGCTGTGCTGGTTTCCTGCCTCCTCTGTCTGATGCTTTACGCAGGGCATTGGAGAGCTCTTGTGCTCTCAGGCAGGTGTCAATAAGAGATGTCAGCTCTGCAGTGTTCCCCTGTCCCTGAGGACAGCTTCCCAGGGGATTTCATCTGGTAATTCTTCAAACAGCTGGAAGCTGGACCTGAAGTTCAAGACCCTTGTCGTTACTTCTTCCTCAGTTCCTTGAGAGCTTGAACTCCACCACACCATGGGTCACTCAGCCCAGACAAGCTGTACTCTGAATCTCTCTAATGATTTATTCTACATTGGTGAGCTTCAAATCTAGTAGTGCTTCAGCACTGGTTGGTCTGTCCAATACCTGAACCAGGAAGTTTACCTCAGCAAACCCCACAAGTCTCCTGGGTTGCTTGCACTGTGCTGCTTTCCCAGCAGAGACACCAGGTGGTTGAAATCTCATTGGAATGAGACTGCGAAAGTGTGATGCCTATTGTAGCTGGAGCAAGAAGGCCTCATCCCCAGGCTCCATCTGATCAGGTGCCCATAGTACACCTGACCAGGTGTCCTTTGTTTGTGTCAAACTAAGGACTTTTACCCCACAAACTCTTGACCTGAGCATGGCTTTCTCAGAAGCAGCTCTTTGCAGTCTCTCTGTTAGCCTAGAAGGCCTTACCCCTCCTAGCCTGCCTTTACAGAAGAGAAAGCTTGTAGCCCTCCATCTTCATGCTCCAGTTGTGCAGTTTGTCCCACCACGTTTCTGTGACAGCAGTTAGGTCATCTGGAGCTGGTTTAAAGCTCAGAGATTGCTAATTCTTTATATTATCAGCCTGTTCCTCTAAGACTTTGTTCTAAGGTATTCCAATGGTGTGATCTTCCCAGCACCACATGGTGTTATATCTAGTCCTGAGTTTTCCTGTGCAGCTTTCTCCTGGGAATGTCTGGTTTTTGACCTTTAAATGTGAATTGTTGTCCCTTAAATGTGAATTGTTGTCATTTCATGGCATCATAGAGTCACTGAGGTTGGAAAAGACCATTGATATCACCCAGCCCAACTGTCCACCCGTCACCAATAGCTCTCTCTAAACCACGTCCCTCAACACAACGTCCAAACGTTCCCTGAGCACCTCCAGGGTGGGTGACTCCACCTCCTCCCTGGGCAGCCCGTCCCAGTGCCGGACCACTTTCAGAGCAGTGCTGTTTCCTGACATCCAGACTGAACCTCCCTTGGTGCAAG
Organism: Cyrtonyx montezumae; assembly: GCF_038088225.1. NCBI lineage: Eukaryota > Metazoa > Chordata > Aves > Galliformes > Odontophoridae > Cyrtonyx > Cyrtonyx montezumae. The sequence continues at coordinate 1,256,097 of NW_027072100.1, read as the reverse complement.
TTGAAGCCGTTCCCCCTCAATCCTATCACAGTTACAGAGGGGCGAGGCGACCCGCAGCCCAGCACAACCTCCCCAGGTGGCTGCAGGGAGCAGTGAGACCGCCCTGGGCTCCTTGTTGTGCTTTCTGGTGTCTCGGGGTGCTCGGTCTTTGCCTGTTGATTTCTCAAGATTCATAAGTGACGTGAGGAACTTGTTTTGTGTCTGAGTGCTCTACGTGAGAACTGAAAGAGCGCCCGCTCTGTTTCCCTTTGCAGTTTTGGAGAGCTGGCTGGATTACACGGGGGAGCTGGAGCCTCCGGAGCCGCTCGCTCGCCTCCCGCAGCTCAAGCACTGTATCAAGCAGCTCATCACCGACCTCGGCAAGGTGCAGCAGATCGCGCTGTGCTGCTCCACGTGAGGAGGCGGGGAGCTGGAGACCGACTGCGCAGTGTCTGACAGCTCTGTGTATTTAAATGAGATTGGCATGCTAATTGCATGTGATGCAGACTGACTTCAGGGATTTGTGGAGAGGTGCTGTTCAAAGAACAGCCAGAAGCTTATTTTATCTCATAATTCCGGGTTTATGGGGCAATTGTAACTCTGTGGAAGAGGCTGATGTCTTCAAAGGTTGGGGTCTTAGCGATTAAATTATGCTCAGATTTTCACTGCTCTCGAGTCGCTCAGCAGAGCAGTGGACTTCTCATAACAGAACTGACTGAGATCATGCCACCGAAGAACAGAGTTCTAAGAGCCAAAAATGTTCAGTCCACGGAGGATGTAAATAACTTTGCATAGTTTCAGTGACTTGTCATGTTTTATTCCTTCTGGTTTATGCGTAATAGCATACGGTATTTAATCATTAGGAAATGCTATACCATTTTTCAGACCTAGTGAGTGTGAACGCCCAGCTCACAGCTGTGGGCCGGTATGTGGGGTGCAGCACGAGGTCACAGCACGTTGCACTCAGTGTCAGGATGAACTGCTTTAGATACAGACGTGTCCCTCTTAGGGCGCTGGGGCAGCCGGCCGTGGGGCCGTGCCAGCAGCAGTGCTGTGCTGGGACAGGGGGTGCCGCGGGCGCCCTGTGGTCTTCTCCCATTTGTTAATGGTTGCCATTCCGGTTCTGTTTTGACACGTAGACAATTTTTTTGACGGTCGGAACGTGTTCATTGTAAAGACTTAACTATGAATGTGTGGTTTTGGGAATCAGTTTATTTTGTATTTGTGTAAATAAAGCCTCAATCTATGCATGAGGTACTGTCCTGACAGGCACTGAGTGGGTTATTATCCTAACGGTGTACGTTCACGAGTTCCCTTTCATACATCACATTTTGGTTTCCTGCTCCGTGTTGCTTTGTGGGAGGTGTGCCTGGATCCTGCTGGTGCTGTGCAGCCCTCGGAGCGGCCGTGTGCTGCTCTGGGGGCACCGAGAGCCATTCAGCCACAGCATCGCTCTGTCAGCAGCACCTCAGCTTCACTTCCCCCCCTGCAATGCAGCTGGGCTTGCCACAGGAGATGCTGAAGCTGTTTCTCCACTGGGAGGGCGTCCTGAAGGAGCTCCTGCTGTGTGGAGGTGCTGCTTGGGTGGGATGGCAGCAGGCAGTGGTGGGAAGGCCGCAGCCGTATGCTGAGCCAGCCGAGCTTGTTTGCTGCCAGCTGAAATGATTCGCTGTATAAACTCTACAATAACATTGGGTGTTTTTTAACTTAACCTAACCTACACAGGGAATGTTTTAATCAGTTCCTGCAGAGGATGAAGAGTAGGGCTTCTCTAGGTGTAGTCACTGCAGCTTCGTGCAGTCACGTCTCCCCATTTCTCGCTATGAGTTGGTATGTAGTGAACACAACGTAGCACAGCAGAGAAATGAGCGTTTCCATAGCTCAGTCAGAATAGAGCTCGTGTGCACCGGGGTCCCACTTCCCCTGAAGGTGAACGCAGCGTTGGGCTGTGTCTGGCTGCTGCTGCCCCCAGCTCTGTGCACTGCCAGGCGTGGGGCTGCGGGTGGGGAGGGCTGGGAAGGGGACCCGGCACTGAACCCCAGGGCAGGTGGTCCTGTGGGGTCAGTGGGGGTGAGCATCGCTGTGGTGCGGGGGCAGTTCCTGAGCTCACCTTGGGTTGATCTTTCACAGTGGCTGCTTTTTGTGGGTTCATTTTCAGTTAATTGTGCTCAGGGTGGTACTTAGGAGATGGCAGAGGACTGTTGGGGGGGGGGAGGGGTCCAGGCCCTGCAGGCTGGCTTTCCCACGGCCCAGCTGGGGAAGGAGCCCTTGCAGGTAAAGACCGAAAGTATTTATTTGAACTAGACTAGCTTGCCATGTTCAGGAGAGGTTTTGCTGTGCTTCAGGTCCCGGTCAGCCCCGTTGCTGTGGGTTTCCGCACTGTTGCGCTGTAGCCCGGCCTGGCCCCGCAGCTCCTCGTGCTGTGAGGGCCGCGCGTTGCACTGCGGCTCCGTACTGTCTTTGTTTATGCACTACTGGAACTGAGGGCGCTGTAAATAGGATTTTGCTTTGGAGCAATATTTGCAAAACTTGAAAACTTCTGTATCTCAGTGTTTGGAATAAATAAATGGGCTTCTGTTGGTTAAGTCTTAGTGGCGGCTTTGTTTCAATTAACGAATCAATAAAATCACTGCATTTGTGTCTACAGTTGAAACTGCTCCTGTCCCATCAGGGCCCCCCGGGCTTTGCGTGTGAGCGGCGTGCAGTCACAGCCCCTCCCCCCAAAAAAGTTCTGTTTGGGTATTTAATGTGTGGGGGGTAAAATCTCTCACCTCCTCAGCAGCAGGGGGGGAAGGAGGGGGACAGGGGCGAAGGAGGGATAAGTGGGAATGGGGAGAGCCGAGAGCAGGAGCCGGGTGCCGCCACCCCACAAAGGGGGGAGCAGAGGGTCCCAGCCCCCCTCCACCAACGTCCTCCCGCGGTACTGCGGTTATGGCCAATGCTGCCTGAGCCGCGGGGCTGTGCACGCGGTTACCCCCACTACGGCCCATAATGAAGACATCACGGACGGCTGCTGCGCGTCCCGCAAAGATCCCGTTTAATGAATGAGCTATAGCTTGAAACCCATCTCTGTGGGGGGAGGTGTGGGTTGTTTCCTGCCGCTGCTGTGGGGCGGGGCTGCTCCTGGGGTCAGCCTGCAGCCCCGGGCTCCGCTCCAGCTCCTGCAGCAGCCGTCACGGCTCCAGCCAGGTGTGTGCTGTCACTGTGCTGTCACTGCATGGACGTGGCCTCTGCCTTCTGGGCACCGGGACCCAGCAGCCCGCGGTGGGGAGCACCGGGGCTGGGAGGGGAGCCCTGCTGCATCCCAAGGTGCGATGTGTGCACGTCCTGGAAGGGCTGCGGGCACCGGAGCTGTGAGCAGGCCTGGCTGCCCGTCCCGGGGGCTGTGGCTGGGGGGGCTGTGCCCTCAGCTGCTCTTCTCTCCCTTCCCTGCAGGGCCCATCTCTGGGGCCGAGCCGTCCGACAGCTGCAGGTAGGAGCTGATGGCTTCCCGCAGGCCCAGGCTGATGGGAGAGTCCTCCTCCTCCTCGCCCAGAGGTGGCACGGCCTCCGAGAGCAGAACAGAGCTGCGGGGCAGATGGGGCTGTCAGCGAGCAGCGCCTGGCCCCAGGGGGATGGTGGCCCTCACAGCCGCCCCCACCTGTCAATCTTGTCCCAGTTGAGTGTAGGCTTCTTCACCACGGCGGGCCGGACCGGGGCTGGCACTGCCTTTGCCACCTCCATGGCACAGGGCTCCCTGAGGGTGCAGCACAGACCCTCCCCACACTCTGCATGGGGGTCGGCAGTGTCAGCGCAGTGCTGCACCCGACGCTGGCCCCGGGCTGCCCCGCGGTGCTCCTTACCGCTGTAGTGGTCCACGAGGTCGTGCAGGCTGGGGAAGGTGAGGCGGGGCGAGATGTAGAGCCAGCCATTCTCCAAGCGATGGATGCGATAGTGAGTGACCGCGTCCCACGAGGCGAGCTCAGTGCGCCGCACCGACAGTGAGAAGCCGCCTGCGGGGATGTGGGGTGGGCTGTGGGCAGTCCCGCTCAGCCTCTGGCCCCAGCAGCCTCACTTTTATCAGCGGGAGCACCCACACAGCTGCCAGCAGCCCACTTCGGAGACACGGGGCTGCCAGGATGGGCACTGACCATTTTTCCCATGGCCGAGCTGCCAGGAGAAGGGCCCGGCTTGGTGTGTGCCTGGTGAGGGCCCCTCGTGGTTGCTGTGTGGCTCTGTGCCATGAGCAGGGCCCACTTCACCTCTGAGGCTGAGCCTCTGCTTAACCAGCAGCTGCAGGAAGTTGTTTTGTTGGTTTGTTGGGGCCCTTTGGTGGAGGAAGAGGCTCAGCCTGAAGCAGAGCAGCAGCAGCAGGAAGCGGCTGCGTGGGGCAGCCCGGTGCTGCCAGGTGTGCTGGTGGAGCAGCCCCGCTCTGGGCCTGGTCCACATAATGTGGAGGGGCCAGGGAAGTCCTTGCACAGAGGAGGGGGCACGAGGGTGGGCCCTGGCAGCACCATGCATGGATTCTGGGGGATTCTCATGGGCTCAGCTCCATCCTGCATGCAATGGTGCTGCTGAATGCCACTGCCCTGTCCCGTCCCACGCTGCCCCATGGGTCCTGCCTGCCTGCACTCGGCCCCACACACCCAGTGTGTGTCTGTCCCAACCCCCAGTGCTGCGGGCTGTGCTCACCTCTCCGTGTCTGGCTCTCACGGATCAGGAAGGCTCCGCTGTGGTTTCCCGGCTGCAGCAGCAGCTCCTCCGCCTTCTCCCGGCTGACGCCCTCGTACAGCCACCTGCACAGCAGCAGGTGGTGGCAGGGCTGCGGCACCTCCTGTCCCAGGGATGGGGACAGAGACAGGGACAGGCAGGTGGCCCTGCAGAAACGCCCGTGGGCTGTGCGGTGCCAGGCCCCGGCTGTGGGACAGTGGGGCTGGGACACCATTGCCACATCTCTGAGCTCAGCACCAATGCCAGCAGTGCAGGCACTGGTGCAGCAGCTGCGGTTTGTCCTTGGGACAATTTTGGGGTTTGGGGTGTCCTGGCTGAGCCCCACGGCCCCCGGCTCTGCCCCCCATGTCACCCTGGGCCGGCACCCACCTGTGCCGCACTTTGGCCACGCAGCTGCTGGGAACGAGGCACTCCTTGCCGGATGCCTGGGATGCCACCAGCCACCACTCCCCATCCCTGTGGGGAAGGGGAACGCGATGTCCTGCGGCTGTGGGGGGGGGGGGACCCCCATGGCCCCAGGGAGGGGCACCAGCAGTGCCCGCCTGGTGTTTGACTTACTCAGAGAGGATGCGGAGCTGCTCTCCCATCCTGAGCACGGCGGCTGCCCCCGCACCGGAGGGGAAATCACACAGGGCCAGCGCCAGGAATCCGCCCGGGGCTGCGGGGCACAGCGCGGGGCTCGGGGTCTGGGCCGGCCACGTGGGCGGGGGGACGCTGCTGGGGCCCGAGCACTCACCTGCGTGCGTGGGCAGCGGGGGCAGCGTGGGCAGCGAGGGGACGGCGGCCGACGGCGCTGCGCTGAGCGGCTTCTCCCGGCTGGGCAGGCTCCCCATCCCTCGCCGCACCGCGGGGGTCAGCGCGCGGCCCCGGCTCCGGCCTGCGGGCCGCACCGGCTGGAAGGGGAGGACGGGACCCGTGGCAGAGGGCAGAGGGACCGGGACCCGCGGCCACGCGCACAGTGCCCGCATTGGGTTTAGGGCTGAGGACTGCGGGTTCCCGTCCCAGAGCAGCGTCAGCATCCCGTTCCAGGAGCAGCGGTTCCCGAGCCAGGCGGGGGCTCGCGGTGCCCCGGGACGGGGCCAAGCTCCCCCGGGAGCCCTTCGAGGAAACGGCCTCGGCCTCGGGACGGCCCCTGGGGAGCTGTGGCCGCGGCAGACTGGGGCCCTGGGGACGGCCAGCCCACGGCCCCGTGTGGGGCTGCGCTCGGCGCCGCCACCCCACCCCGTCCTGGAATCCCCCCGGGGCGTGGGGATGGCCGTGGCTCTGAGCCACGCGGAGCAGCCCGGCCTCTGTCCGCTGCACCGCGCGTGGGCTCCCCGGCCGGGCGAGGCGCAGACAAAGCCATGCGTGACCCGACCCCCCGGGCTCAGCCCTCAGTTCTCGCTGTCAGCCACCCGGGGCCACCGCACCTACCCGCCGCTCACCGCCGCCTCCATCGCACCGGGCTCCTCCGGGCCGGGCGGGCACGGAGCGTCCCGAGATCCCCGCCGAGCCGCGTTCGGGAGCAGGACGGCTTTCGGCCGAAACGGTGCGAGGAGATGGGGCCGGGCGCTGCCGGGGCACCTGCGGGCTGCGGCGTTTCCTGAGGCGCGTGGGGGGCAGCGCGGTTCTCCTTTTCGCTCGGGGTGTGCGGGAGGGCCGGGCTGGGGGCACCGCTCCCGCACACGGAGCCGTTGGGCCGCGCAGTGCTGCGCTCACATCCTGCAGCCACGCGCGGTTTCTGATCAGTCGCAACCCACCGCGTCGGTGCGAAGTGCGCACGGAAAAAGATCAGCCCATACACGAAAGCAGCCGCCGCTCGGCCTCGTGCCTGCAGGGAGGTTTAGGGTTTGGGGTTTGGGCCGCGCCAGTGCAGCCCCGGCAGCAGCACACGGGAAGAGCTGAGGGCTGAGATGGTGCTGAGCAGTGTGTGGCCTCTGTGGGTCCTGTGACCAAGAGGCAGAAGGAGGCAGAGAGGGACCCACGGGTCAGTCTGGGTGTGGGACACGCTGGCCGTGACCGGGATCGCTTTGGAGCCTCAGGTACAGCAGAGCACCACCCACCTCTGTCACTTGCTTCAGGGGTTAAGATAACAGATCTGTTGGTGGGAAGTGGTTGCTGTGGTCACTTCAGTTTCCTCCTTGAAGCCATCACCAGTGTCACTGCTGTGCCTCTAAAGCCTCCAGGGACGGGCATCCTTCCCCCACCTCCTGCCCTGGGGCTGCAGCACTCTCACGGATTAAGGAGATGGAGCTGCCGAGGCATCATCCACCCTGCGGAGAGCTCAGCCGCATCACCTCCCTCCCAGCTGCCCCCAGCAAGGAGCCGTGCTGCACGCGGGGCTGTGCGGGGCTGCAGGGAGAGCTGAGCTCAGCCAGGCCGGCCGTGCTGCACAGCTCTCCTCGCCCCCTTCTTCCCCAGATCACCTCGGCTGTTTGCCCCCCCAGGCCAGCAGCACGCTGCCCAGCACGCAGCGGTGGTTTCCTCCCAGCTCATCTCATTGCCACTTTCACGCTGTGTTTGTGTTCCTCTCACTCTGTGTATTTTCATAGGGGAACCTGGGGAAGGATCACTTTCACGTGCCGCTGCCCTCGGTGCAGCCAGCTGGCAGCAACAAGCTGCTGCAGCTCTCCCCAACGCTTTCAGCAGTTGCAATTAGCGGTGATTAATTAACTTCACCAGGCATCCAAGGGCTCGGCCTGCCATACGCTCCTGCCTTCCCAGGCCAGCCCTCACACCAACCCCATCAGTCAGTTTTTCCCATTTCTCACCTTTCAGACAGTTTGTATTTCTGGAAAACACTTCATCTCAGTGGGAGTTCCCCAGGTGTGAACCGGAGCCCTCCCCAGGCACACCCGCCAACTTCACCACTTCCAGCCCCACGTGGTTCCCGTGGGCGCGAGCTGACCGTCATCTTGAGAGCAGAAACTGGATCTGAGAAGCAGAAGATGACAACTGGCTGTTGAGCAGCGGCTGCTCAGCACCACTGCGCTCACACCTGGCTGGATACGTGCACGGCTCCAGAGCCAGCACGGCCTACACTGCTCCCTCAGCTCCGTCCTGGCAGCGGTCTGCTCAGCAGGGCAGGCAGCTCGTGGCACTTGCTGCCTTTGGAGGCAGCTCTTGGCGGCAAACCGTCTGCTCCAGCCCAGCGCGAGCTGGAAGTTCCTTTCTGCACTCAGGCACAAGGCTGCAGTGACACCCGCAGACAGCCCCACCAGAGGACACCCCCAGGAGGGCCACAGCCGTCCTTCCAGGGAAGGCCCCAAGAGACAGAGGGCGGCAGCACGGGTTCTGCCAAGAGAAACCAGAGCGCGCAGGTAACAATGAAACTCAGTTATAGCTTTATTTAATAACTGGTACAAAGTCCCCCGCAGGCAGAGCCTCCCGGTCCCGTTCCCTACCTGAAATGGAGCAGAACAGAGCGTGACCCTCGGGGGAGCTGGCTCCCAGTGAGTCAGGACTGCTCGTCTGGTAAGTACGGATGTTTCACTCTTCTACCGATACCTGCAGTATCCTGACCTCTCATCCCTTTTCTCCCATTAACAGCCAGACCCTGGCACACAGCAGGCACTTCCTTCCTGCTCTCTGTGACCCAAACAGATGCAAAAAGGCAGCAGAACTGTGAACTCCACGAAGACAATAAACAGCACCTGCACAAAGGCATTCACTGCTGGACTGCTGGCCTGAGTCACAGGAACACAGCCCACGGCAGTCACTGACATCCACGGCCTCAGTGAAGTCCCTGTGCAGACACCCTGGCTGGGGATGGCAGCAGTGAGAGGCAGAAGTGGCAGTGCAGGAGATCTGGGGATCCCTAGATGGCATGGGGCTCTGCTGCCCATTTCACAGCCTACTTGATGCTAAAGATTCCCCGTGTGCCAGGGCAGAACAGCGGCTTCGTGTTGAGTGCAGCTGGCTCCCCTGCAGGAGGGGCAGGGTGCTCAGCAGGGGCAGCCTGGAAGCCAGAGCTGCCGTTTAATCCCTTTGTACTCTGAAGAACAGTGCACCTCGGTTAGTGGACATTCACTTGTTAATTGCTTTGCCTTTTCATGAGGCTCGGGTAAGAAATCGCTCTGCTCCTTCTTAACACACATACAGAGATGAGACCACAACAGTACTTCCGACTGTTGGTTTTCCCACAGCTGCTCGGCATGACACGAGTCCTGGGAACACAAAGACCTCCCGGTGGGCTCCATGCTCCAGGCACAGCTCTGCCTCCAGTGCCTCGAGCTTCAAATCATCATGGTCTTGCTTTCCCGCGTCCCACAGATGCCATTCCAACTGCACAAGGGTCCTTTAGCAGAAGCACAACTAGAAAGCAATTCTAAAACCTCACAAAGCCACAGAAATTATATATAAATGAACAGGGGAGACAATGGCTGTCATCTGGATTGATATACAGCACAGACAGGAGGTGGTATCAGCATGTACAGTAATGTGATTTACTAAGACTGCAGAATGTCAAACAGGTTGTAAAGAGGCTCTGATACCAAGGGCATACAGAAAGGACCAAAGTAATGCCAAGTACAGACTACTAAGGAGGCGTCAGCTCAGATGGGCATGCACGAGTTAGGGAGAACAGTTAATGCCACGTTGTATGAAATGCTAGATTCTGAGTGGGTTCAGTGGGTGCTGGAATTGTCTGAATCCAGAAGAGGGACTCCTGCTTAACAGGATACTTCCATGGTTTGAGTTGAATCCTGGAGATCCATTCCATCGGGGGTTCCAGCACTGCCGTCACCGTGGTTGCTGGCGTGAGAGCGGCTGCGGGCACTCTCCCCGGAGCCCACACTCGAGGAGGAGGAGTGAGTACGTGAGCGCATCAGCCTGGTCATACAAGCTGCTGGCACTGCAAGACAGAACAAGAGCAGGGCTTACGAAACGAGGAAGCTCGCAGGCTCAGAGCAAATACCATGGTCACCCAAGAACGGGTTGCTGGGTAAGCACAGAAAGAGCTATATCCTCAGGAAGAAAACTCACTCTTCACTGCCAAAATTAAGTCTCTGCACGTCTAAAGCAAGATGTTTAAGGCCCAATTTCAAAAGGTCCAAGGTGAGCAAATGCCACAAGTGTAACTGATCATTGGCAGGTGCAGTCATGGTGAGTGTGTGCAAACCAAGGCAGCAGTTGTACAAGTGACCTTTTGAAAGTCAGTCTCGTCACTCTAGAAAACCACATAACTGAAATCATGCAACAAACGACAAAATACAAATGAAAGGTGAAAAACCATAGCAAACACGTTGTACGATGGATCAGCCTAGCCCAGAGCAGGCCAGCAGGTCATGCTGAGACAGAGCAATGCACCCGAAGAATCATTCGACTCAGTACACAGACTTGGGCCAAGGCAGATGCACAGTTGAAGGTACCTGACTCAGTGCTTAGGTGGCTGAGCTGCACATAAGGGACTGGAAACACCACAAGACAAGGAAAGGGATGAATACAGGAAAGAGCCAATTAGTTGCAGAGCATGGCTACCAGCTGCGCTGCTCCGGGACCCCGGCTGCTTTCCCTTCCACTCCCAGCTCACACACATTGCTGTAAGCTCCCACTGTCTGAGAAAACAGCTGCTAATGAGCATCTCAGGGAGATGCAACTCAAAAAATCTACCTGGCCCAAATCTCTCCAATTATGTTCACTGGAAGCTGCAGTGTGTTCAGTGACCTCACCTCCCCACTTGTTGAACACACAACTGCACAATAAAATTTTCCTGAAGTTGGGAAAATGCAGTATTGTTCTGCAGCTCTGAATACTGAACAGAAACTCGTGTCTTTCCTAGAACTGGTAGCATCAGATTCCAGCTACGAGCAAGGCTTTGCTTTCCACCTGCAGAGTCAGCATGGGTAGGTCCAACTGCTTCAGCCAGTGCACAGAAGAAACAAGAAAAGCTGTTGGAGAGTTGGTCCATGCACTTCTAGAGGCGACAAGCTGCTGAGCTCTGAGAGGAGGACCTGCTGGCCCATGCTCAGCACTCCTGCAGACTCTTGCCCACCAAAGCTGCTAAACAGCTCTGGGACTAGCTATGAATTCCAGAAGCAGAAAATTACCACTCATCTTTCCCCTGTGCTACACATCCTGTTGGCAAGAGATCTGACTCCCGAAGTCCCGCTGACATCCCCACTCTGATGACAGCACTTGCTGACTCTACTAGCACTAGGAGCACAGGAGACTTGAACATGGAAATGCTCTTAGGCTTGTGAGACTGACAGACCCTTCTCACAGCGCATCTTCCTCTAAAGGGTCAGGCTCTTCTGGACAGGCTCAGAGAACACGACCATCCCAGAATGCTCATGCCAGCTACACACAGCACTAGGGAAAGGACAGCTTTCTTTGAGCTCTGGCACTCACGAGCTGGCAAAGAAACTCCAGCCACATGGAGGCCAATAGGAGTATCACAGTGCTCGTGCTCAGCCACGGGAACCAACCCCCTCGTAACTCCAGCTTTTGAAAGTCTGTCATCAACAGAAGGGACCTTCTAGTCCCAGCCCCTGGCAGCAAGGCAGAGCTGTGCCAAGGGGCCTGCAATGGGAACAGAGTTGATTTAGTGCATCAAGAAGCTCTTCTTCTGAAGTCCTAAGTATCTAGAATAGTGAGGGCAAGCGAAGTCTCAGCCTGACACACTCAGGACACGATGTCTTCTGTCTCCACTCTCATATACCCATCACAAGCACAAGGCTCAGCTAACTCTTTCTCCATTGGAGAAGGCAGCACAGAAGATTTCTGAAGATATACTGTCCTTGCAAGCTCACTTCTCTTAACTATGACAAACATGGATTTACAACATTTTATCAACACCAGCAACCAACTAAAAAGGGCAGTGCAGATTAAACGCGCATCAGGGAACAATGCCAGTTAACTAACTCATTAGCACCCCTTGTTGATTATCCAGCATGGATGAATGTCCTGGCAACCACACTAACTTATGAGCGGGGACACGAATGTCAATGGGCTCAAATGGACCAGAAAGACTGAGTTCCCCTCACAATACACCCGCTAGAAAACCCAAACTAGAAAATTGTGTTTGGCACTTACTGTAGCCCATTCCCTGCACAAAGTACTTGAAGGCTTCAGTCAGCTTGCCAGGCTGTGGAAACAGAAAGTGAGGCATTAGTGTGAGCAAAGCAAAGCAAATCCCATGGAAAAGCTGGGAGATGTTTCTCACCTGAACCACTTGGGGTAGTCCCCCGCAGTCAGCCATCTGCAAGGGGAAACAAAAGGAGGCTGAGTCTTCCTCCCACCTCAGGAGATCAACTGCAGCACTGGGCCAGTACTGCCCACCCCACCAGGCTGCACTGTGACACGGGGCACTTTCTTATCATTCCATCTCTAAAGCCAAAGCAAGACTTGGTGGTATGTCTTCTGGGGGCATCCCGGATGCTGCACTTCCACACAACCTCAGCCCATACTCCAGGAGCACAGGAGTAACCCAGCATCTGCCCAGCTCCTCCTGCCAATCTTCCCACATCTGGGGCATTACTGTACTATACACACTGCACACTGAGGAACCACAGGTGAAGATGGAGTGGATGGCAGAAAGCTATGATGGGGTGATGGCACTGAGCACGGCTGAGGCAGGGCACCTCTGCTAATTCTCATTAGATTAGCAGGGAACCAGGGATCCCCTGATGATAAACGCTTTTCTTCCGAATCTGTTTCCACACAGGAGAAGAAGACAGCTCTAAGTAATTGTCCAGAAAACTCCTGATGCCAAATGCATGGGAGGGAAACACCTAAGCTGGCCTCAGCAAAAAAAAAAAAAAAAAAGTCATTGTGCAGGCTGGAATGATTCTGGAATAGCACTCACCTTCAGAAGGGTAGTTCTGGTTGGGTCAAGACGTGAATTGCATTCAACCTAAAATAAAAGGAGGAAAGAGGTACATAACATAACATAGAAAACTCAGAGTCAGATGAAAAATGTGGGGCAGCTGTACCACCAGAGCCAATGGCTTTCTTCAGCAACGGGAGCTTCTCCAGGGCCAGGAAGGACTGACCAAGAAAGCAGATAGCAGGTAGGAAAGAACAGTGAATGAAGATGCAGGGAGGAAAGGCAGGTCTTCGAATCCAATTGGACCTTGAGGCAACAGAACATCACTGTTCTGAGGGACAGAGATGTGAATGAATGGGAAAGCATCCCCAAAATCTGACTCCCCTGGGCTCTGACAGTAAGACTGGGAGAGAAACAGACTTCTGTACTGTGCAGCATGGCAGGAGATCACAATCCTCCAGCCAGGTAAGGAGGCCATGGTCACCTCTTCTCTGTAGTCCTGCTGTAAACAGCGAATAGGAGGTGACCTATAGGAAAAGCAGCCCTAGAGCAGATTACCATGAGCTGGGTACCTGAGCAAGCAGCCAGGCAAGCTGAGATCCATCAGACCCTACCCCTCTTCCAGCTGTAGCTGGGAAGCAATGAGAATCCTCAGGAATACTATCCCAGCAAAGTCAAAACTTTGAGAAAGTCTCTGATTTCTGTACATTCCAGACTGGTGAAAAGACAGGAGGCCATGACCAGAGAAAGCCCTGCAGCAGTTCTCCATGCACAGCTCTCAGCTCCAAGCTACTGCTTCACACAATTCCTACATTTCCCAAGTTCCTTCAATACACTTCTCTTGCTCACAAGCCCTTGGCCTCCCCATGATCACCTGCAGAAGGGCACCACAACCCCTCTGCGCCGGGCCATGCCACATCTGTAGCTGTGCTGGGAGGGAAGTGGTTATTGGTATCTGCAGAAAAAACAACAGGAAGGAGAAGCTACTGGCTGCTAGTTTCCCTGTGACACAGTGTTCTTGCAGAACTCTGTTATTCTCCACAAGAGTCACACGGCCTCTTTTTAAACCTCAAGTAGCCTCAGCACAACAGCAAGAGAACAGCAATTCATGAACTGAAAATTGAACTCCAGGCAACACCCTGAAAGATCTCAGGGAAAGATACAAATTCCCAATAGGGGTCTGCAATGCTTGCTAAGCAAGACACATGAGGCACAGGAACCCTTACTCAGATCCTCAGATCAGAGCTGCCCTGCAGGGCTGTCAGGTCTCTCCAGCCCTGGCTCTCCCACCAACAGCTGACAGTTCTCAATAGCTGGGGGGGGCAAAAAATAAGCTTTGGACAGACTTCATGAGGTTAGTTCTGGGCAAAGTGAAGCACTGCTAAGTAAGACTAGTTTGCTAAACGTTCTCTGGGTTTCATGTTGTGTGAGGAAAGTGTTTGTATACGTACCACTGCTTCCACGGCAGGCGAGTTGTCACCAACCACTAGCAAGGCAGGGCACCTGGAAAAGCCATGAACAGAAATGTTACCTACACTGCTTCCGAGGGACTTCTGAGAAGGTTGAGGTCTGTGCACCAACAGCCTTATGCAATGTTAACAATGCTAAGCAAAATCCTTGTGTCAGCACATCGTGGCATTCTGTTTTCACCAAAACCTCCTCCATGTACTCCATGCACACCAACCACCACTGCTGCTGCACATGTGCTAAACGATGTGCCTAGGGCTGGCAGGAGCACTCTCGCAGACCGCAGAGGAAGTGTGCTCTCTGGACTGAGTGCCTGAAGGTCAGCAATTTAAGAATAACCTCATCCGAGAGAGGTTAATACCTCTGGGGCTAACTACTGGTCAGCACTGTATTTTGGTTCACATTTTCAAAAGAAACATATAAGATGATGGAAACATATATTGAAAATATGGGACTAAAGCCTCTATTGGCAATCCGTGATTTCACATGCACTGATTAAATATACTGTAATTCTAGAAGAAGAGTTAACATTCAATGTGTAAAACATACACAGATTAAGTGGTTGTGAATTTACATGCATATTATTCATTTACAGATGAGAAAGGGTTGGGTTAGAGACCCTGATGGACCAGATGGCAAAACTTATACTAGAGATATCAGACCTCAGATCCAGTAGTGTTCCTCCGAGGGCTGGGAGCCTGAGGGCCTATACACCAGTCTATAAGCACAGAGACCACAACTTTCACAGGAAATGAGTCTGCAGATCCCTGTGAGTCACTTCAGTGGGCAATGCCCTGTGGTGCACAGCTGCCTGCACAGTAGAGCAGGGACCCAGCAGGGAAATCCATCTCTTTTAGGTTAACCAAGATCTAGAGGGTTTGGCTGTGGATGCCTAAAACATCACCTGGGACTGACAGGAGCAGAAGTCCACGTGACAGAGCCTGTGCAGCAGGCTCTAGCCCAGCCCATCCTGGCCCAGCACTGCCATTTGCAGCCTTCATGTGCTCTACACACTGGACATGATTTGCCCCTTTTGCTTTCTTGCTTGTAACTTGAAAATTAATTCATACATCCCCTGTACTGATAACCACCAATTCTCCAATGTCTGTCCCTTCTCAGCTGGACCTTGCACTGACTATCTGCTCTGTGATTGATGAGTCACTGCCAAGGGGGGAACTGCCACACCCTCCCCATGTCTGCACTGCCACTCCCACAAGAATTGTGCAGGTAAATTTTCTGGGCAGAGTAGGGGCAGGGGAAGACAGGCAGCAGCAGCAAATGAAAACCTCACTAATTCTTCATGCAAAATAATCAAATTAATGGTTCAGTGAACACGGTGACTGCTGGATCAATATATTACTCCTCTGACCCCACATCCTAAGGAATCTCCACATGTTCTTACTGAAAGGGCTTTCAGACACCTCTCTGCTTCCCTGGCTGACAGCACTGCACCAAAGCTTGGGACTCTTCCCAGCACTAGGGCTAGAGGGGTTCTTGTTAAGAAACAGCAACACCTTTTCCAGTGAAGGGACTGCATGGTAACTAAATAACCAGGTTGATCAACAGTAACTTACTTGAGTGTTTTTGCTGTATTTTCATTGACACCGATAACTGGCCTCTCGATTTCCAGGTCTCTGCGACTGGAAGACAAAGCAGAACAATGCATCCGATCAGCAGAGGTTTACAGTTGGAACATTCAAAGAAGAATCATGCGTGCTGGCTCCAGCAGCCATCCAACAGATAACCACTCCCTGTGTCATGCCATGAGCTTGAGCCCCAGTAGCCACTGCCAGAAAATGGGATCTGTGGCAAATTTGCTGTATGTCTTGAAGAAAGATTCAAAGAGATCTGAAAGGGTCATCCAGGTATGAGACTAAGCTTGGCTCCAGATAAGCAAGAAGGGTGTGTCTTAGGACATAAGTTCCCATAGAAAAATATCCAGTAGAATAAAATATATGGTAACAAATCTACAGAGCAGGATGGGTATAGGAACAATTCTGAATCTAGCAGGCAAAGAAGTATCCTGTACCTGTTGTATGAGGTGAGGAACAGCTGAAGGTTATCTTGGTTAATGTCCTGTGCAATATGAAGCCTGTATGTTTGGATCAAATCCAGATTTGCCTGCAGTTCCTCCTGTATAATAGTAAAAGAATTGAAAGGAACACACCTTATTTTCACATGTACACATAATTAATGAGAAATTATATTCATAAAAATACTGCAGTGTCGAACTGTCTCCATACACACTGCTCAGTGCTGGGCAGTGACTCCAGGCTGCCCTGGTATCTCGGATACATCAAGTGGAAATGAATGCTAAGTGCAATGCTTTGATAACGTGATTGTACTTTTACAAATGGCAGCACACATGCTGCTGTAGGTGTATAGAGTTATCTTCAGCTGGTATAAGCTGGCTCCAAAGCCTCAGCAATGCTTTTTTAGGAAGGTTTTCCACTTATGTTTAATGTTAAAAAAGCAAAGCTCTAGAAGTAAGCGCCAAGATTGAGACCAAAGGAAAATCTCATCCCAACAACCAGTTCGGTGTAAAAATTGCATGCCAGTGTGAGGGGAAGGGGGTGGAATGCAGGGAAGCACTATATATAATGAAGGATGAGAAAAGCGTGTGCTCAAAGCAAGAGGAAGCCAAGTGACTCCTTTCAGTGCTGATGTGTGATGTCACAGGGGCCTTCAGGTTAGGGATTGATTTGCTGCACGTCGTATGCTGTATGCAGGAGGCACGGACCCTTTCAGTTTCTCCACAAGTTTGCTGACTGGTAGCCAGCAAATCCCAAACGGAAGGCATTGTTGTTGCAAAGTGTTCAGAAGGGGCTGTTTTGACTGCTGAAACTGAAGGGAAAGAGGAGAATGCAGCAGTTCTGGACACATACAATAAGCCCTGTCAATCCCTAACCAACCTCTCCTCTACCTACAGCCCAAATACCTCCACGCTGGCTACAGAGAACCATCTGCCATGTGTTTTTGCAGACACCTGCCTGGGCAGCACAAAGGAAGTTGTTCTGCAGCACTGGTGGCGTGGGGCACTACTTTTTCTGGAGCCTGGAGACAGTCAAGTCAGCGCAAATGTGAGGATGTACCTGCTCCCCCCAGCACGCAAAGCCCTGGTGCAAGCTTGCCACATAGAGAAGATAATACTGTTTATGGCAACCCTTATTTGGAGGACCAAGGTTTCTTCGAAGCAGGTACATGCAGAAGTTACAGCTCCATGTGTGGTTGCAGGGGCAACATTAACACTTTCTGCTTACTTACATGTCCAAAGTGATGTGCCAAGACAATATCCACTATGTTGGTTGTCCAGCCTGAAAACTGAACAATGAGAATGAATAAGAGGGAGAGAGAGTACTGGAGAATGCTGTTTCATTACAACTTTCAAAGCAGCTAAAGAAAATAATAAAGAAAACTTTTCAAGAGAGATGAGAAACAAATGCTTGAGGTTTGGGTGGGCCATCAAGGCTCCAAAGAAGCACACACAACAGACAAACTGGAACCTTTAAACAACTGTAGGTAGCTAGAATAACAGAATTATTAAAAGATTAGCTCAAACTCAGCCAGATGAATCCTGAAAGCACAAGTACTAAATCAAAGGAATGATCAGTGTTTAGCAGCAACTCATCTCCTTGTAGTTTACCAGGATTTCTCACTCACACATGATCACACCCATTCCTGCTTCTATGGTGTAGGTCCTGCTACACCCAGACCAAGAACACAGCAGGGACAGAAATGAGATTTTGCAATTCTGGCCATAAAATTCCTGTACTCCTTCATTTTCTTACTCTTCACACTGCCCATTAAGCACTATGGACAGAGGGTATGTAGGGGTTGGAAAATCTCACCTTGGATGCTGCCCAGTCAATCCAGCCTTTTGCACATGGATCAACATTAATAAGTACCAGTCCCTCCACCAGGTCTGGGTGGTTGAGCTGCAGGAAGAGAGCACAAGCACACTTAAGAAGGATGGCTCAAGCCAAAGTGGTAGGTGCATCAGCTGGGGAGTTTCATGCAAGAGGAAGGCAAAGCAAAATGCCCCTCCCCCTGCTCCAGCCTGCCATTCCAGAACCCTACAGTCTCAAGTACCTAAGAACACAAAAACAACCAAAGAGAAGTGGAAAGCTTCAAGCTTTAGGCTCTCTCAAAGGCAGTAATTTTACTGAAGCTCCTGCTCTGTTCCATTGCACAGATTAGCACCAGTTACGCAGAAGGAAACAACTCTTCTCCTCAGAAGCAAATGCACATAGCATGGCAAGGGCTTTCTGACACTTCACTGAGCCACATGTCTGAGTGATTTATCATGGCTCTTAATTACACAAGATACAAAAAGCAAGGAACAGAGCAAACATCAGTGACTCAAACTGAATTAGGCTCTCCCCTAACAAAATCCTGACTACAGGAAATAGGAAGCTGAGATTTTTTTGTAGGAGGAGTAGCTGCATGACACTTTAAGAAGCAATAAGTGGCCTAAACCATGAGCAACTCTCTGCACTCAACAAATTCAAGCAAATTTTACTGAGAATGTCATAGTTCAGTGTCTGTTTTTAACATTATCCCTGAATGATTCAGGTAAATTCCTGGGCCAAGTCCACTGATTTTACATACTCACAAATACTCCACCAAGGAAAAATGTAGAAGTAATAACATAAAGGGAGTGTGCTTCTTTGCTAAAGTTGGAGTACAGATTTCCCTTCCTTGCCACTGAAAAAAAGCACTTGTCATCTATGATAGTCCACAGCACATCGCCAGGTCAATTGTTTAGTGCTCCCAGCACTGGAAGCAGCATACAGCAGTGCAGTCAGAGGGTATTTGTGAAGGCACCACTACCTTCAGTGTTTCATTTACAACCAACTGTTCCGAGGCTTAGCATTTCTAGTAGCCAGGATGGGCTATGCTGACTCAAAGACATCACGTTACTACCTTTCCATGCCAGGCCTGGCTTCAGCTGCTCCAATTTAACTATCTTGATGCAAAGAAGCTCTCACAAAGCTCCCTGCATGCCCACTGTTACTTTGTCTGTTCCCCACAAATGGTCTGTTTGATAAGTAAAGATCCCAGCTTATATAAGACACAAGGAATTAAGAGATACTTACTGCACACTTGCTGAGGACATATGCGCCAGCTCCCAGCCCAATCCCAATGAAACTTCTCAGGCTGAAATATAGGCATTTTACCATCAGTAATACGAATCTAAGCTCACAGCTGGAGCATCCTGAAGGGCAAAGCTTTTCCCCTTCTCTGTATCCAGCTTATGGTTCATTTTCAAAATGATCCAGCAATGACACAGCAGTCATACATCATCTCACGTGGCAGACAGTGATCTCACCATAAGAACCAGACAGAGTTACACAGGTTAGAGATGCTCAGGCCCCCTGGGACAACTCAGTGGGCATATCAGATATTTTAAGCATTGACAGAGGGAGTGCTGGAATGGTTGCATCCAGCTGGCTCACCCTGTTTTCTTTCAGAGACTTACTTCAGGTGTGTCAGAACTGCAGGCAGCATTTCAGCCAGCTCATCCATAGTGGGATACTGGTACCTGAAAACCAAGAGAGGCTGAAATCAAAGCACCTTCAAATACAGCTCATCAGGGGTTACCTCCCAGTTCTACCCAACCTAGGTGATTATTTCACAGTGATACTGTAGTCCAGCCAAAAACACGGACCCCAGCCCTCAGAGCAAAACTAACAGAAAGCTCTATTTGAGCAGTCAGGCATCTGGGGGAGGATGGACAGACAGATCAAGGAATGCCAGCTAGACTGCAGCGTTCTGGGCTCACACTCAAGTCAGGGAGCTGGTGCCAGCACTCACCACCAGCAAGGGCCTTACTGACAGGAGAATTCCCTACATATCCCTCTGGAAGCTTCCTCATCTTCCCGCTTCCTCTGCTCCTGAAAGCTGCCCCCACCATACCACAGCCCAGACCACAGTCATTTCTGGAACTATAAGCATCTCTGCAGAGCTCATACCCAGATGGGAAGGGGGGGGCTCCTTCCTGTTGGCCTGGTGCATCCACATGGCACACAGCAAAATGGTGAGTGATCTCCTCCATGTCTTCAAAGTTAAAGAATGCATTGAAACAGGATTTGTCTGCAGAAGAAAGAAAACAGACATGAGGCATTCCCTGAAGTTTTACTGTCATCCAAACACTATGGCACACTCCTGCCCCAGCCCTTCAAGCTGAGTCTGCAGGACAGGGGATGCTGGGTGACAGTGTTGCTCTGCCCCACTGACTGCATGCAGCAACAAGTCCTAGCAAAATAACTGCCACGACTGAGGGCAGACAGGCAAACAACACCCAGCATGCATGCCCAGCAAAACTGCGCCCTGTAGTACCTGAGTATTCATGGTGCATACCAAGGAGCACCTAAGCAAACACAACAGCACATGTAGGGTGGAACGGGGAGGAAGGAGCAGCTGAGCCCACTACAGACACTCCTGCAGCCTTACAGAAGGGACTTGCTCATTTCCCAGTGCTCAGAGGAACACACACCTCACGGCAAACTCAAGGCGAGCAGCTCTATCAAACAGTGCTGCAAATCAGCTAGAGTACTGTAATGTGGTGCATCCACTTCCACCTCAATCTCACCTTTTGAGGGCTGTTGGAGGGCAGGGGCGCGCCCCATGCTCTCTCACAAGCAGACCTTTATTTATCTTTGTACTCCGGAATAAGCTGTCCCATCTCAGCTCCAGGCCAGTCCCAGTGCTCCCCACATTCAAACAATAAAACAAGTACAATCACAAACAAACACTTCTTCAGAGTCCTGGGAATGCAAGGGCTTACGGTTGAGGCCAATGTCATGGTATGTGAGGATGACAGGTCTGTTCCCCTTGGGTGTGCCTCGCATGGTGACATGGACCACTCCGAAAGCTGTCTCAATGTCATGCTCCTGCAGAGAGAGAAGCAGCAGCCTCAGCATTACGTATACTAGCTGTGCTATGGGAACCCCACCAGCAAATGTCTCACCCACATTTTACCTCTGCTGCTCTGTCTACAGGTCAGCAACCTTGTCAGACCTCTCTTTCCATAACCACTGCCAGGAACAGGTTGCTTTTGTACAGATATGAGAAGAGTTTGGGGCTGTGCCCAAGATCTCATCTCAGTGGTGATGTTGCTGCACAGTAATGGAGGCTCAGAGTCATCTGTCTATCTGTCCATGGCATCATGAAAGCAGCTCCTTTCCCACAGTCAGCGAGTGCCCTTCACTCCCCATCTGGCTTCCCTCTCCTTATTGCAGCTCCTAAGCCTCTGTTCAGCATGCTCCCAGCCCACACTGCCAGAACTGCCATGCTGAGGGGCAGCTGAGGGGGCACAGAGATGCCAGGGAGGCTGGCAGCATTCCCAGCCCCTGGGGACCATGCACCAGAGCATGTTGAAACTGTAGAACAGCAGAGAGCAGCGAGAGCCCAGCCCTGTGCATTGGACGAGAGCCTCTTCCCTTGTCTCTGAATTGTGGCAGCAGACGTGAGCTGCCAGATCCACACTGCACAAAGGAGTCTGAAGCCTTCTCTCTGCTTGGCTGTGCAGCCTGACGCTCTGTCCTGCAATCATTCCTCCAGTGCAAACCACCTCTGGTTGCCCTCATCCTCAGAGAACGGCTGGCTTTTACTTGCATGCTGCTGCTGCAGTGTACATGTGGAAAAGCTGGGGTGCCCAGCAAGCAGCAATGAGCTGCCTGCACTGCATGTGCAGTGAGCTTCTCCAGCATGAGTCTCTGCCTCTTGCCACCTCTTCTTGGTTCCCCATGCTCCTCTGCTACAGCTGGGATACATCCTGCTTTGGGCTGCAGCGGTGCCATCGTGGTCACAGCAGCAGTCCTCATTATAGTGTTCACAAAATTGGTAGGTGTGAATGAGTTCTCTGCCAAAATTGGCAGGTTTTGGACGAGGCCCAAGCTGCACACAGGGAGCATGTGCTGATGGAGCAGCAAGGAGCAGCAGGCTCCTGGGATTGCCTGGCGAGGGTCAAAGCAGCAGCGGCCTGCAGCACCTGGCTGCAGCACCCCACGTCTGAGCAGGATAACTGGCTGGCTGCCATGGAAAGCAGGGCTCTGCCATAAGCAGCTTTAACTCACTGACCTGGCAGGGAGCTATCCAAACTACCCAGCTGGTTTTTTTTAATCGGACTTTGTTAGATTTCTGCCAGGTCAGTGAGTTAAGAAGCTCACAGAGAGGACTGACAAATGCTGGTGTGGGCTCCAAGCCAGACAGGAGGGCATGGGCTGGCTGAAGCAATAACCCTGCCCTGAGCAGCCCGGTCTGACTGACTCACATCCCACGTATCTGCGCCCCAAGAGGACTGCCAGGGTGTTATAAGCATCAACAAAAGGTCAGCCAGCAAGCACAAGCACAAAACCCAAACTGAGCTAACAGTGAGAAAAGCACAAAAACAACAAAAGACCTTAACAGAAGACATTAAAATAGTCAGCAGTTTGGTGTCTTTTCTGTAATTACACCCTATCTCACCACCAGGGTCACATACACTGCTACAGGTCAAAGACTGCAGAAGGTACTTGAAACAGAAGCATTCAGCACTCCTGTCCTCTGGTTCCAGCACATTGATGTGCTTTACGTTGCAACAGCTTGCACTTTTGTGCAGGCTTTGTGTCCAAAACATGAGCTTTCCTTAGCTCTCTGGTATGGAAGGGAAAGAGCTTCCTTGAGCTAAATGCAATTCTTGCTCTCCCACTTACTTTGGTTTTCCAAACTGCATAAACTGAGATTTAAGCACGTAAGATCACCTACTGAGGGTCTGCATGTCACTGCTGGGCACCAGCCAGTCCAGAGGGTGCTCACCTCACCAATCCTTCAGCCACATTAACAGCTCAAACAAAGGGAACGTCCACTGGAGATGGGAACCAACTTGAGAAATCCCATCTTTAGCAAATCTCAGAGAGCAGTGCTTTAAAAGCAGTAAGATGCAAATTTCTGGCTCTACCACGTGAGACAGTCACTATACTCAAGAGAAAGGTCCCTGTGTTCATTTTTTAACTACACACTGCAACACCATGCTGATCTCCTTCCCAAAATTACTTATGCAGATAAGACCAAGCTTCACTCCTAGCTTCCTTGCATATAATTTCAGGTTCATTTTTCCAGTGAACATCAATTACTCTGAAACCTCATCCTGGAGCCTTAGGGCTTTTCTCTTCATCTGTGATGGAGAAGGACAAAAACACATTCACACATCACACCATTATACAACAGACACGGCTTCCCTGCCACCTGCTTCCCTCCACAGCTCTCCCACGTATCAGAGCCAAAGGACAGCATGAGGCAGGTGCTTAATATAGAGCTTAGGTATCACATTCTAGATGGCAACAACAGTCGCTGAGCATGTAAGATACAACTGCTACCTCAAACTGGCCAGGAAAAGCAGAAGAGGTTATTATTTAATTACCATTCCAAGTGTTGAGCGGACGAATCCAGCTGCAGCAGACAGCTCCCTGTATGCAGCCCTGCCTGCCAGCCATGCAGTGTGAGCCCTGCCTTGTTGCACTGCCCACATGATGTTCTGCCTGTTTGCCTGCTGCTCCTGTGCTGGAAGCTTAGACACCAGCCACCTTCATTTCTGGAGGTGCTGCTGTTTTGGGGTTCTGGTCTCTGCTCAGGCCAGCTCTGACATGCTGCACCAGTGCAGCCCCCATGGTGACCCCAGGATTGCCACCTGCAGCTGAGCAGCAGCAGCCTGAGCAGTGGGCTGGTAGGCAGCACAGGAGAAGGCAGGTGGCAAAGATGCAGCCAGGAGACCACTAGATTTAACAAATGCACACCCTGCAAAATAAGGGCGGTGAAGGCGATGATCTACTGCTGTGTTTTGAAATGCTTGAGAACATTTAATTTTCACTTAGGGACTGGAAACTTTGTCAGAGGCTTTTCTGAAACGTTCTGAGATGTTATCTTCTGCCCTCATTTGTACGGTAGGAAAAAACCAGCCAGCAGCTGCAGGCAACATGCTGCAGGAGGGAGGCCAGCAGCTGGCTCTCACTGGCCGCAGGGCCCAGCCCATGACGCACGCCTGCCACACAGCAAGCGTGCTGCTGACCACATGCCAGCAGCTGCTATTGATCAGCCCAAACCCGGCCTGGAACCTGCTTCAGAAATCAGCAGTGCCTTTGGGGCATGTGTGAGAAGAGCCCCGATGGAGGAGCGGCAGCAGGGATGGAGCAGGGCACAGCAGCTGGAGGTGGCCACACCACAAATACCCTGCTAGTCTGACTGAAAGAGAAGGTGCTTTGGGAGAGCAGAATAGAGCAAGCACGCCGCAACACATGCTCGCAGATTGCATCTTGTCCTCATTAGTTTTCCAAACCTGAAACCATCAGGTGAAAAGAGACTGAACTGAACTGAACTGAAGGCATGGCTTCTGCAGTCACCCTGTGACCACAAAAGCCAAAGCAACCATGTGCAGGCCGCGGAACGTCCTTTCCCCCTCCCCGTACCTGCTGGTTTTGCCCTCAGCTTGGAAGGCAGCAAGCAGCCAACCCCACTACCACAACCCACAGCAGTGACACCAAACAGCGAGCTGCACTGCCCTTCACCCATCCCCTCTCCTGGCCGAGGTTCTCCATCCTGCACGGCCGCCCAGGTGCAGCAGCCTCTGTCAGCCCGCTGTGCTCCGTCCTTCCCAAGCAGAGGGGCTGGCAGGATGTCAAATGTGGGCGTGCTGTGGATTTATGCAGGAGCACAGTGAGGTTGCTTTGTTCTCTGTTCCCGATGAACAAGAATTGATTTGCTTTGTTGAAAGCCTTGAGCCCTGTGCTGACATTTCCACTCATCTCTTGTAATGTCTTATGCCTCTGGGTTATCACCAGCCCTGAGCCCACTCTTTCATTCCAGTACAGGATAGTTTGAGTCAATGAGCACCACGTTTACATTTATCCAAAGGCAGATAAAGGTTGCCACTGCAACTTTCATCATTTTTTCTGGGTCATTTAGGAACAGGTCTGAACAGCACAGGACCCACATCCTCCAAAGTATACCTCTAGCAACCTCATACTACTGTGAAAGTAACTAACTTCTGTTTTCTAACCAGTATTTTATCAGTGAGAGGACCCTCTTGCTCAACCCATGCCCCACAAGCCTACTAAGAACCTTTTGGTAGAGAGGTTCATCTTTTGGAAATCCAAGTGGGCTGCATCAACTGAATTGCATTATTTATATGGTACCAACCCCTCCAAAGGACTCCAACAGCTCTGCAGAGCACAACCCCCCCTCATAAAAACCATCCCAACTTTTTCCCAATGTTCATCCACGGGATCTGTTCACTGCATTCTCCTCTAGTTATATCAGCCTTTTAGGTACAGCTGGTCAGCGAATTCCCAAATCTTCCCTGGGTCCCCTCCTAAGAACCGTGATGCAGGGGAAGCACTGCAGTCCTCAGGCAGCTTCAACAAAGGAACATAACCCCTCACTTAACAACCCAACCTAAACTCATTTACTGCTTCTGGGTTGATACACCCAGCCCAGACACCCTGCTGTAAAAGCATGCCTTTCATTTGTTTTATGGTCTCTGCAATGGGCACTGCAGTTTCAGGCAGGCTCTCTGCTGACTCCACCACGGTAACCTCCGTGTTAAAAAAAATTAAATTCAGTTTTTCTGGTATAGCTAGATCTTCTCCAAGTCCTTCTTCAGAGCACAAGCAGCCAGTAGCACACTTTGAACTCTCTGACATGCTTTCCACTGTTGATAGGGTTGAAACAGGACAATCCCCCCTCCATCCCCTCCTTGCAAGTCATCTCTCAAACTGTACCTGCTCTATTCATATGTTTAATCGGCTGCAGTTTGTAACCTTTAACATTTTTTCTTGCTTTTTGAAAGAAGGCTTTTTTTGTTTCCAACAGCCCCCCCCACTCCTCTGTACAGTCATGCTGGTTTCCCTTTACAGTTTTTCACATCTGCTGTGACAGATGGAAGGCCTCAGCTCTTTGCCTCCATTTTGGTGTCCTTCAGAAGAACCAGTACTGCTGCAAAATTGCAGATCTTAACTGCCCAGCTAAACGTTTTATCAGCAAGACTTTCCGTTTCCATGCAGTGCTTGGTTTGAATTTCTGAGCACAGAACCTGTGAAGCTCTCTTCTGGAAAGGGTGATGACCTGATGCATGCTACGGCTCCCATCACACAGTAGTTCTTTGAAGAGTGTTTTGAACACGTTTTTCTTCCCTGCTCAGAATCTCTGCATTTCTTCCCTGGGGCTCCCAAGCCTGCTGCTCCGAATACGTCTGCACTTAGAATGGAGTCTTAGTGTTGCGTCCTATCATCAAATCTGCCTGATTGACAAAGGGGAGCTGAGACCAGCCTGCAAAGTCACACAACTAGAGACAAAACATAGTTTTCCTATTTAAGTCTGGGTCTTCAATCCAAGGGGAACCTATGGTATTCACTGATGCAATTTAGAGTCAAATCAAAACAACAAGCTTCCCGCAACATCCACGTGCATCTTCCATCACCTGCATCTACCTTGTCCTCCTCCCACACTGCATCCAGGTATTGTACCCACTGTCAGAGTCCACCAAGAAGGCCCTCAACTCTCTTTTGCGGTCTCAGACAAGAATGCAATAATGACAGGCAGAAGCCAAACAAAACTGGGATTTGGGGTGCAGATTCTTGTTACAGATTGACTGACTTGAAGAAGTCCTGTTGACAGGAGAGCTGTCCTTACCACTCCGCCCTTCCCACGTCCAGGGCAGCCAGCAGTCCCACAGACACCAGCAAACAGGATACAGGGCAGGCTTCCTTTTCCCTCTACATCAGGAGCAACTCACCCTGCAGCCACAGGACTTCTCCTTCAGCTGGAAGGCAAGCTCTAACAGTGCAGACATGGTGGCACAGGCACTGACTCAGCTTACACAAACTCTACCATTACAAACTACTGTCCGGTAGGGGCTGGGCAGAATAACACAGGCAACAGTCAGAGAAAGGTTAGCAATGCCACCAACAGTCTCCAAAAGCCCTGTGATTTCAGCTACACGCCTTATGGTCCCATCTCCTTTTAGTCAGACCCCTCATGTTTCAGAAAAGGAAACAAGAACTTCAAATGGTTCAGCATCAGAAAGTGGTAAGACATAACCTGACAGCAGCTTTAAAACATTTCAGATAAAACACAGACATAGGAACTGCTGGGAGCTACTCCTTGCTAGGGATTTGCAGAAGGTCAGATAGGCTGTAACATTATCCTATTTGGCCTTAACATCTCTGAATGAATCTTAAACTGAGGAAACAAACGCACATCTGAACATGACTGCCAGAGTATACATTTACTGGGGGCTGATGATGGGAAGAAGTGGACACATACCCAGCGTGGCAAAAGGTTCATCGAAGGGAACCTTCTCTGACTGCTGCCTGCTGCTCCTGGCCAGAAAGGGAAGCAGGAGCAGTGCCAGGTGTCACAGAGGATTCCTAATATTGAGAAAAATCATCTGTGACAGAGGAAACTTTCAAAAGCAGTGGCAGAGGCACTAAGGCTTGCTTGGAGCTCAGAGCAGCAAGCAGAGGGAGCAGGGCTTTGGCAGCCCCACTCTGAGCTGCCCTCCCTCCACTACAGCTCTGCATAGGATCCAAAGCTTAAACTTTAGAAGTTATTAAAGTCTGCAGTAAACAATTTGTTTCACAGTGGGAATGATTAACAATGAGAATTCAAATTACCAGTGCTTTTCACAACTAATTTAAGCTTCCTTTCTGGCATTGCCTGATGAGTTCTACTCACAGTGTGAGGCTGCTCAAAGTTCAATATTATTTTCCTGGAAAAAATTAGAATTGATTTTATTTGGAGACTGAAAACAAAGAATACATCAGGTAAATCTTTTCTGTTTATTTATTTATTCACTCAGGTCTGTCAGAACATAAAGTAGCAAGATGTTTGCTGACTACATTCTGCTTGCAGCCCAGAAGGCCAAACATATCCTGGGTTGCATCAAGAGAAGTGTACCCATCAGGGCAAGGGAGGTGATTCTGTCCCTCTGCTCTGCTCTCGTGAGACCCCACCTGGAGTACTGCTTCCAGTTCTGGAGCTCCCAACACAGGAAGGACATGGAGCTGTTGGAGCAGGTCCAGAGGTGGCCCACAAAGATGATCAGGGTGCTGGAGCACTTCTCCTTTGAGGACAGGCTGAGAGAGCTGGGGCTCTTCAGCCTGGAGAACAGAAGGCTCCAAGGAGATATTATAGCCCTTTCTGTACCTGAAAGGGGCCTGCAGGAAAGCTGGGGAGGGACTTTTTATAAGGACATGTAGCAACAGGAAAGGGGAAATGGTTTTAAACTGTAAGAGGGCAGATTTAGACTAGATATTAGGAAGAAACTCTTTCTGTGAATGTGGTGAGACACTGCAGCAGGTTACTTACTCAGTGAGGCTGTGGATGCCCCCTCCCTGGAGGCATTCAAGGCCAGGCTGGATGGGGCTGTGAGCAACCTTGTCTAGAGGGAGGTGTCCCTGCCTATAACAGGGGGCTGGAACTAGATGATCTTAAAGGTCCCTAATACCCAAACCATTCTATGATATGATTCTTTGATATTGTGTTGTCTTGCTCTTTGTTACAGCTGCCCTCAAATTTCTACACAGTACTAAAACAACAACACAAACTATGCCTATGAGCTAAGGAAAAAAAAAAAAAAAAGACCGTGAAGCATCAGCATCTGGAAACTCCTACCATTACAGTACCACACAACCTAATGCAGTTTACATGCAAGTGCTTACCACCTCCTCTCCGTGCAACATTATTTTGGAAATAGAGCTAAAGGAGATGGCTGCGTGGGAAGCAAGTCTAAATCAGATTCAAAGCAACATCTTGAACTAAATTATTCATTTCCAAATAGAGCAGAAATTTATTAATAGAAAACACAATACAATCCATGCAAGCAGGCAATGGTTTTGAGTACTTCGTGTAATTGGATTAAGTCTTAAATTAGAGAAGTGCTGGGTGAGAACCAAGAGCAGCAGCAGAACAGGGTGTGTAATCTGGTTATATAAACACGAAAGCATCAGGGGACAAAGGTGCTGCTGGGCTATCCCCAAGCTACTATTTTACATACAAACAAGCTTTCGTGTGTTGCTGTTGCAAAGGCACATGAAAGACAGGCATAATCCATCTGTAACCCTCTGTAATATCCTGTCAGCCCAGAGGGAAATGGGAAGTCACCTCCAAAACCTGCCAAAGAACAGGTCATGGCTCTGCAACCAACTTAACTGAAATCAAGTGACCTTTAACAGAAGTATAGCTGACAGGTTGGGCTTGGGTTCCCAAATCCAAGAACAAACTCCCCAGACCACAGAATACTGAGCCCAACAGCAAGTAAGCAGTTCATGACAACACCTGTGAGCTGGGAATGGAATAAATGAAAAACTGTGCTTTTCCCTCTCCTGCCCTGTCCATGTGTTCCATAAAGCTGGTAAAGCCACTGCTTTCTTGTGCTCTAGTAGGGTATCTGGAATTTTGAGAGGCACTCAGCATGGGTATAGGCACATGTAGTGATTCTTCCTCCTGTTCCAAGGATAAATCCCCCCCTTCCCCAGCCAATGCAGGAAAACTGCAGCTCAGGGTTAATGAATCCACCTAGAGATCTGCTCTTGCCTTTTGGCTTTTTGCAGCAGGTTAGCTGTTTCCAGCACTGCCATAACTGTTTTGAGTCAGCAGCATCTTCTGACATCCAGACAACCTTCCTTAGGGCTGCAAATAGAAGAACCTAATGCCTCCAGCCCCTAAACAGTGGGCTCAAAGTGTGTGCTCCAGCACACACACACTGTTGTAAACATGAAGCCAATATAAACATGACCTAAATGTGCTATAACACACAGGCAAGTCTAAAACTTCTGGTGCAACAGCTAGACCCCAGACCATCTCTTAAACCCTCAAAGACAACTTGAAAGATGAGCCAAGGTCAGCCTGTGTGCAGACACAGTGTGCTGAACTCCCTTTCACTGTAGTGCTGAAGACTAGGAACATCTTAAAATCTTTGAAAAAAAGAACACAGAGATGTTCTGTGCCTCCAAACCTGCAATGTCACCAGGAACTAGAACTGTGTCTAACTGCACTGAGTTGTAACTAGTATTGCAATTACTCATTAGCTGCTCTGAAACACCATTAATGGGTGTTGCATAAAGGATGGAAACAGATCAATCACTATTACTAGGAATGCACCATTCATTTTTCTGAAGGCAGGAAGGAGGCAAATTCCTTTCTCAACCTAAAGCATATACGTTTACTGTGCTGAAAGCATTCACTGACAGGAATAAAATGAAAAAAGCACAGGAACCTCAATTACCTCATCTGTATAAGCATCCACTTCAGTATATGACTGTCACAAGCATTTTGAAAGCAAGAGCATGTTTAAGTAAATCCCACAGTAGGTTCATGTTCAGACATCCAGAAATGAACAGTATGTGTAACATAAAGTGCAGCTAGTGAAAGCTCTCCAGAACTCAATGCAGCAGTGTCACACAAAAAGGGTAGAATGATGGGTAGAATTGGAGGGAAAGCTTCCCAAGAAATAAGAACTACAGATAAATCATTTCAAGTTTTATATTTCTGTTGCTGGCATATCAGCAGAAGTCAAAATCAATATCTCAGTGATGTGACACTAAAACAATATGGGGCAGTTTCTACTTTAGTAGTCAAAGAAAATCTTGCTTGCTGGATTCAGAAACATCTGAGCTCTTGTTAATCTCAATCTTTCAACAAGAGAGTAAAAGAACTCACTCTACAAATTATAAGCACAAAGGTCTTCAATATCCTAGGCAAGAAGTTTCAAAGCTGGTGAGAACAGCTTCCCTGGTATTCATACAGAGAAGGTAAATCCTACCTCGAAGTGATGAAGTTTCATATTATTTCACTGTAACATACAAAAGATGCTTTATACTACCTTGTATTCAAGGCTGCTGTATATCAACCACAAGATGGCTTTAATGATTGCATTAAAAAATGAACCATCTCTATAAATAACTTACACAGTCAGATTGAACGCACTCTCAGCAAGTTTGGAGACAACTCCAAGCAGAGTGGTGAAGCTGATAACGACAGAAGGTAGGAATGCCATCCAAACAGACATGAACAGGATTGAGAAATGGGCCTGTGTGCACATAATATGATTCAACAAGGCCAAGTGCAGGGTGCTGCACCTGGGCTGGGGCTATCGCAGACCTTTGTAGATATAAGAATTCTTTGAGAGCAGCCCTATGGAGAAAGACTTGGGGGTTCTGGTGGACAAAATGTTGGACACGAGCCAGCAGTGTGCTCTTGTAGCCTGGAAAGCCAACAGTATCCTGGACTGCAACAATGGGGGGGAGGGGTCACAGGGCAAGGGGTGGGGTTGTCCCTTTCTGTTCTGCCCTTGGTGAGACCTCATCTGGAGTACTATGTCCAGTTCTGGGGCTCCCAGCATGAGAAAGATGTGGAGCTGTTGGAGCAGGTCCAGAGGAGGACACAAGGATGCTCTGAGTGCTGCAGCATCTCTGCTATGAAGAAAGGCTGAGGGAGCTGGGCTTGTTCAGCCTGGAGAAGACTCTGGGGAGACCTCACTGCAAACTTCCAGTAGGTGAAAGATAATAAACAGGCGAATGACTTATGACAGAGTTTGGTAGCGACAGGACAAAGGGGAATGGTTTTAAACTAAGAGAATGGAGATTTAGGTCAGATGTGAGGAGGAAATTCTTTACTCAGTGGGTGATGAGACCTTGGCACTGCTGTCCAGGGAAGTGTGGGTGCCCCTGGAAGGACTGGATGGAGCCCTGAGGGTGTTGGTCAACACTTGGCTGAACATAAGTCAGCAGTGTGCCCAGGTGGCCAAGAAGGCCAATGGCATCCTGCCTTGTGTCAGGAATAGCGCAGCCAGCAGCAGCAGGAGGTGATCATCCCTCTGCACTTGGCACTGGTGAGGCTGCACTTTGAGTGCTGTGTTTAGTGTTGGGCCCCTCACTACAAGAAAAACACTGGGGCCTGAGAGCATGTCCAAAGAATGGCAATGAAGCTGTGATGGGTCTGGAGCACAAGATTATGAGGACCAGCTGAGGGAAGTGGGATTGTTCAGTTTGGAGAAGAGGAGGCTCAGGGGGAGACCTCATCGCTCTCTACAGCAACCTGAAAGGAGGTTGTAGCCAGGTGGGAGTTGGCCTCTGCTCCCAGGACTCCAGTGGCCTCAAATTGCACCAGGGGAGTTTCAAGGTTGGATACTGGGAAAGATTTGTACTCTGAGAGTGGTGAGGTATTGAAATGGGCTGCCCAGGGAGGCAGTAGAGTCACTGTCCCTGGAGGTTTTCAAGAAACATAGAGATGTGGTACTTGTAGACACGGGCAGTATTGGTGGTAGGTGGACAGTTGGATCAGATGATCTTTGAGGTCTTTTCCAACCCTAATGATTCTATGATCCTATAATCTGGTGTATGGAAAACAACCCACAGCAGCGGTGGAGGTGCTGTAAAATTCCTTCAAATCCAAACTGTACTATGATTCTATGAAGTTTCTACTCAATGTCTATGAAATCAGCTACTGCATATGATATGTTAATCACCGCTCATCATCAGACATCAGCATCATTTCCTACTGCACCTTAAAGCAAAATTAAAGACATCAGGCAAACTTTTAAAACTCCAGACTGAAAAGCTTACACCTGCCAATGGTTTATGTGTTGGTTTGGCACAGTTCCATGACTAATGGGGTGGTGGGACCCACGGACCCACACCCTGGGAAAAGGGAAAGGGGAGGAGGGGAAAGGGCAGGGAGATGGGCCTGAAAACAGAACAGCAGCAACGATCTGATGATGAAAGCTAATTTACTAGATAAGATATTGGAATGCAAAATAACACAATATAATACAATATAATTGGAATTGAAGCTAATAAATCTAATAAAGTGAGAGAGAGAGAGTGTGTCCAAAAACTGAAGGCCTTATTCCAATACTGAAGGTGAGATGGCTAGGAAGCACATACTACAGGTGAACAGAAAGAAAAAAGGTGACATCACATAGCTTGCAACAGTTTTATCTTTCCCTCTGAACTGAAAACAGAAACACAAAGTACTCTGGGGTAAGTTCTTCCCTTCAGCAAACCTGGAAAATCGTCAGTCCACAGAACTGGAGCATTAACTCTTTAACTCCTAGTGTACCACATGATGTTACAACATGGAATACCAATAACAAAAATCAGAAAACCATGACAACAACACATGTATTTGTAGGAAAACTTCACCAAGATGAAATCAGTAGAAACATCTATTTATTGAAAAACGATACCTTTCAATAGAGAAAAGAGACAAAAAATTGCTCATTAACTTCAAACGTTCTGCTGTGTTTTCCCATTGGCACAGGCAATACCATGTACCCTCTATGCTTCCAACACAGCCCAGCAATGCACAACAGCAAGCAGTACCGGGGAGCTTTCTTTGCTCTCTGGGTTTGTACTTGTCTCGCCTCTTCTGTTTCAGCTGAACTATGCATGCCCTGGATTTTCTTATTCCCACCTCTTCCATACCTTGTGAGCTCTCTGCAAATGTTCTGTCAAAACCCAAATCCTTCTCCACACCCCAGGTACTCATCAGCCTGGTGCGTGCTGGAGAGTAAAACACTTCTCTCCCTTCCCGTGGGCGGCAAATACTAGCTAGAGATCAAGTTAAATGCTAGCTTATGTCAGACTGAAAAAATAACACTGACTTAATTGGTTAGTTTTACAAAAATATCAGCACATTCCTTCATTGGTATTTAAGCAAAACACCTGCAGAAGGGGGAAGAGACTGAGACTAACTCAAAACACTTTAAAGCAGCTAAAGAGGGTCTGCAGATAATAACAAAAGCACAAAGCACAAGCACAGCTCTATTAACCGTGTAGGTCACCACACCATCTGTCCATCAGCAACCCAGAGCATTTAATCCACCATCTGCCCACTAACATTAGAAGAAGCCAGGCATAGATTTCATTAGGGTACACATAGCTTTCCAGCAAAATGCAGGTCCCAGATTTAGGTTAATATGTTTTATTTCTGAAAATAACCTAGATTCCTATTGATAAAGACCCCTAAGACACCACGCTAGCTTTCCTCTTTATCTTCACTGAAAAGTTATCAGATTATGTGGGGGTTGCTTCAGCTCATGCCCAGGCAATCAGTTTCTTGTCAGGGTTAACTGCACCTGCTTGTAGATAAACAGCACAAGAAAACCAGAGCACCTGTACCTGAAAGGCACTGTGATGCAGCCAAGCTAAAACCTTCTTCACCCCACATTAACTCAGAATAAGAAAATTCAGAAGCAAGAGGATGTCTGCTATGTAGAGGGCTATGCTGGCAGCACCTTGCTGTAGAGTGGGATGGACAGAGGGCATTAGGTTATGCAGACCCAGTCCTGGCAAACTCCAAACTGAAAACAAATACACTGGGAAATCAATATAACTTCACAACGGTGACATCCACTCTTCTCCAGAAGAATATAAGATGTTAGCAGCCTTAAATATGTTTGTCACCTGGAGAAGAGACATATGCC
Source organism: Cyrtonyx montezumae (assembly GCF_038088225.1). Lineage (NCBI taxonomy): Eukaryota > Metazoa > Chordata > Aves > Galliformes > Odontophoridae > Cyrtonyx > Cyrtonyx montezumae. The sequence continues at coordinate 1,221,736 of NW_027072100.1, read as the reverse complement.
AGAGCTTTACAGAAATCAGCATCCCTAACCTGTCTGTCTGGCACCACAAAACTCCCGGAATCACTGTTACTGGCAACAACACACTCATCAGCTGGGATCAAACTAAATGCTTCTCCCAGTCATCAACACTGCAACTGCTGGAAGGAGCCCTGGAGGCACTGCAGACAAACAGGCTCTGAGGCTGCTGAGTGGGCTCCAGCCTGACTGCAGTGCTGCTCCCAACAGCCTGGGCACAGCCTGGGACGTGGTTGGCCCCCTCCGCACTGCGGGGCTGCTGCTCACAGGTCTGTCCTGCAAACCACCCAAAGATAGAAGTGAGAAAAGTCAACATGCAAAAGAGCAGCCTCGTTCACTGGATCAGAGGGTGACTTTTTCAGTGGTGTGAAAATGAACAAGTTCCAAATGATTAAATGAGCCACAAACCCAGGCACAGACGCAGCTTTATCTCCACTTAAAGCGGCTGGATTTGGACTTTATTAGAAAAGTGAAAAGGCCTGAAATGCACGTGTTTCACCACTGATGCTACTGCTCTCCTACTGCAAATAATACATCTTGTAAGATAATAGAAATCTATCCCATAAATCCCCTAAACTCTGCCTCAGAACCAGACAGGTTCTGAGGTCCTCACAGATGTTACAGCTGATGGAAAACACCACTGCGCTGGAACTGGAACATCAACCCTCAGCAGTTCGTGGCCAGCTTCTGCCTGCTGTCAGAATTACTCTGCCTCCAGAGCTTCTCCTCCCTGCAGGACTCCAGACAAAATCATTCCCATGCCCAAGAGCTGTTACGTTATACAACAGAATCTCCATTCCTCTAAAAGCCCCAGAAACTTCCTTCACTTCAGGTTTCCCCTTCTGAAGCACAGGTGAAGACAATCCTACCATTTCCAAAGGGCCCTGGATGAGGCAGCTGGCTGTGCTTTACCAGATCAAAAAGTAAGCAGTAGTTTTGCACAGGGCATCAGGACAGCTCAGCTTTCAATTTTAAGTGCCATTCTTCGTACTAGCTGAGGCAGAACCAGCTGTCAGGGCTTCAGCCAGCTCCAGTACAGGCCCAAAAACCATGCCTTGTAGGAAACGTGGAGAAAGGTGAGGCTGGGACATTGGCAGTCACAAGAAACACCGCATAACTTACTGCTGGAAAAAAAAACCCAAACATCTAAATGAATTACCAAGAGGCTCCTGCAAAGAACATCTCGTCTCCTGCCCAACTGTTGTCATGGCCACCCACTCACTGCTAATATAAATCTTAACAGGTGAGTCCTTCCAGGCTGTGTTCCCCTGGGCCCCACTGGCTTCCCACAGCTCCTGGCACCCGCACCCCACTGTCCCCCCACATGCCCTCAAACACACTGCGCCTATTTTAACCCTCAGACTGACCCTAAATGGGAGTATGTTAGAGCTCTGGCAGATGGAAAAGATGCAGAAGAATAGAGACAAGATGGAATAGGGAAGTGTTTTTCCAGCCCATTGCCTACCTTCAAACAGAGTTTTAATAAAACCTATTTAAGCCAGAAAAAAATATTTACATCCATTGCCACTTCTGAGACTGCACACTCTAGTTACAACATGTTAAGACTGGTAATCTTTAGTTTTATAGACTTCAGGATAACATTAAAAGTCACAAGAAATCATGCTGGAGCAGTACAGTGACATGTGCCTGTCCAGATGGGATGTACTTGCAATGTCCTATATCAAGAGATGGCAAAAATACAGTCTTGTTACAAGTTTGTTCTGCATAGACTTGCAGGAGGTTTTCTACACTCATCCACATCAACTCACTTCAATTCAAAGCTACCTCGTGATGTTGACAGACCTATCCCCAGCCACACTGCTGGGGTAACGCAGCTGGGGGTGCCTGTCCTGCACTGTGTAACCGCTACAGGCAAGTCAGCACAAGAAATGAGCCTGTGCTCTGTAAAGCACACCATGCCATCTCAGTACTGTGCTCCTCCTATCAAAGGATGCATCCTGCATCTTGGAGGCTTGTGGTGCAACTGCTCCTCTGAATTATTCCTACAGTAACCACAGTGCTAAGGCTCATCACCCCGCTACTCTGATAAGGAAGCTCCCCCCAGAGTGAGCCCAGCTTTGCTGTGACCCAGGCTCAGCAGAGCAGGGGTGCTGTAACTGGGGCAGCAGTAACTCTTGGTGATTTCCATCTCCTCTCAACACTAACAGAGCATGCAGGCTCCTCCTTTCCCAGTCAGTGAACCAGATGGGACGTGACAGAGCTGCAGCTTGTCAGCAGACTGCATCTCTCCAAGAAAATGCCTTCCAGGAGACCAGCCCGCAGCAGAGCCTGGGCAGAGCAGCCTGCCCCTCACAGCACACAGTAACGGGCTCTGAGTGGAGGGCTATTTCTGTCACACAGACATGTTCAAGTTCTTACTGATTAAACCTTAAAAGAACTAACATGAAAATACAGCTTTTCCATTACTGACAGGCCACAGGAAGGCTGCCCACTGATTCTTGGCACCTGTGCTTGTCTTACCTGGCAGTCGAAGTCCTGGAAGTTGCGAGCCGTGTTCTGTCAACAGAAAACAGAAAGCAGAGTTCAGCACAGTACCACAAAACACAGAGCAACCACACCACTAAGGGTCCCCTCATAGACCTTCAGCAAAGGTGGCAGGGCTATTAAGCACTGTCAGACAGTGCACAACTCTGAGCAAAACACCCCAGGCAGCACTTCAGCTTACGAAGACTTTAGTAAGACCTCAGTGCCAACAAAGTTACAGCTATCATCACATATGAGCAACAAAGTACCCTGAACACTTCTAATGGCTGGGTACTCTAACAGCCTTCCACATGCAAACACACGGCTCTGTTTCCCTCTCACAGGCTTCATCGCAGCTGGTAAGAGCACAGGTTACTAACTACATCCTTCAAAGTTTGTGACATAGAAGTCTTATGTGCCTGCAAATCTGATCTATGAATCTCCAAGTTAAGTACCGAACTGTGTCAAATGTTTTGAATGTGATGTGGTACTAAGAATCAGATTCTCAGGTTGTGGGAAAACAAAAGCAGCCCTCGTTTCAGTATAAGATCCTAAATTAGAGGAGATTTCTGACCACTCTATGTCTCCTTCCCTGCTGTGCTAAACACGGCCAGGAGAGTCTCCTCATCTACCAGGATGTAAAGGAGAAATTCAGATGACCAAGGCCACAGTGAATAAGAAGTAAAAAAAAATACAACATATGAGGAAATGAGAGATTTCTGTACCCAGTGCTGGACTTGGATGGTCTGTGGTAAGTGAGGGCTGATCTGAACTTCTGCTGAGAAAACAGGGTTCTTGGTAGCATGACAAAACAAAGAATACGAAGATGTACACACAGTATTAGTGTTGATGTCCCAACTCCTGGAGATGTGATTTTAACATACCAATATCTGACTTAAAAGCATTCTTCTATTTATTGTCTTAACTTTCTCAAATCTAAGAGTCAGGCACGAGACAACTTCCAGTCCTCTGAACAGGCAAGGGCTGCACCCCAAAGGCAAAGAGCTAGCTGGAATCACGAAAGGACATCCCTCAGGGTGGACTGGGATCTCCTGAATTAAGCTGTTGCATTTCAGTAACTTTTCACTGAGGCTATATTAATAGTCACATTTGCCAGAATACGAAGCAATCAGAAGTAGTAAAAAAATTCCAATTGAAAATTAACATAATACTGTACTCTTGGTTTTGTTTTGACAACCATCTTTGCTGAACAATTGTTATCACTACAACTGTTACTTTGGTTCATGAAATCCTACCTCTAACCAAGGTTGATCAGCAAAACTCTTAGTGAACTGCCAGTTCAGTACTTCTTGGACTCTAATACGCAACAGAGTACAATAGGTTATGGCAACACCTCCATGTGTGCACAAACCAAGTCGAGAAAGAGTATGTGTACAAAGCCTGAAAGCATCAGTGAGGACCAGATCTCAGATACAGTAGCTCCTTGAGGCATTTCCTTTGTTAAAAGAAAGTATAAAGAGCAGTCACCACTTATTTCTGTGCAGTGCTCAGCACAGCTCTGGAGTTATCTGTGTACTACTTTTCCTACTGCAATGTTATATATTTTCTGTAACTTCAAAATGAAGACAAGGAAATGAAATATCACTTTGCATTTGCCTTTCTGTTTGTTGGTTAGCACCACAGACATAATTTGGAAAGACAAGATTACAAAAGTAAAAAAAAAAAATGTGTCGAGAGCCAAGGTTTCTCTAGCATGGAGTTACCAGAAGTTCTATAGCTCAGCCACACCAGGAATGGTGTCTCCTTTCTAACTTATCATACCTTCACAAAGCCCAGTACTGGCACAATGCACTGCTCAGCTGGGACTCCAAACTGCCTTGAATTGTGGTGGTCTCTTTTTCCTTGAAACTTTGGGAAGAGCATACAGTACTTCAGGTACTTCAATCTGTAAGCAGACAACCAGGGCTCCCTGCCAGACATGAAGCACAGCTGTCAGAGCAAAGCAGCAGTAGCATTACCTTGTCGTTCAGAAGTGGTTTTATCTCTGTCAATTGAACATCCTGCAGCTCATCCATGGCGCCGTAAGTGGAATCACTTCACCCTCACAGCAGCCAGTGCACAATTCTGAAACAAATGTTAGCAACAGAATTACAAAATACGCTAGGGAAAGAAGGCTGCAAGCTCTTTCATTAGACATGCATATGCCCAAACTGAAACCTGACAGCAGCTGGTTCTCAGCACAACATGCAGTATCTGCAATAGCAGAATGCATGCAAACAGCTGTGCTTGCTCACGGTGTCCCTGCACACTGCCTTCCCCCAAGAAACCATCCCAGAAAGCTCATGCCTTTTTACTCAGAAAATCTTGGCTCCACTTCCACACACTGCCACTGGCTGACTGGAAATGAACTGAGATGACTGATCAGCAGAGTGAAAAACTGTGTTCATGAATACTGACAAGGCCGGAGTGTCTCAGGGAGGGCCAACGTGCAGATTATCTAGCTGTTTAGGAAAGCTGTACATATTACTTAAGATGAAATAAAGAAGTCAGAAACATAAGCAGGGACAAGAATAGGCATGTGGTGGGCTTCCTGGATGCTAGCTGAGTGTGCTAGAAAGACTCAGATGCCATCGCAAATCAAGTTCTTTGTACATTTCTCTTCTGTGAAAAAAGAAGAAGAGCACTGCAATTGTGCTGCCCCTGTAGCCCCACAGCCACATGCACTGCCCAGGAAGGAGGGCCTCCCTCCCAGCACAGCACAGCACAGCACAGCACAGCACAGCACAGCACAGCAAACAGGCTGGGCCTTCTCTCCTTCCTGTGTCAGGAGTAATGCTGGTGTGGCTGAAGCCAGCCTGGCTGAACACAAATCACTGTGCCTTTTCCCTGTGAAAATCAGCCATAGCAACATCCCTGTCTTCTAGCTCATTTGCTCTGAGCAACTAAATCAGTTTTCTTTGTCTGATTTTTTGTTCAGTTTTGAAATTTCCAGGAAACCAGTTCATTTATAGGTAAAACTCCCCTTACCCCACACTGATATTATACTTGGAAGAACAGAAAAACAACTATATGGATAGACAGTAGGCTCCAGAGGATGAGCTGGCTCTAACTGTGGCAGGGAGTTACCAAGACCAGAGACACTTTGTTCTAAGGGATGACAATTTCCATACACCCTGGAACTGATAGAAGATGAAGAGCTCAATATCTACCTGGTTCTGTCCAAAATTCAGGACAAGGATCCCACTACCTTAGAGGCATCAAAGGAGTTTCAAACAAGCATCACAAAGCTTAATTAACCTGCAGCACTTATTCCTCCGTGGGTCTCAGGCTCACCCCCCACATGTCTGCAGACAACACGGAGGCTGACCATGCCCTCCACTGAGCAGAGAACTCTGAGCAGCAGTTGGTGCTCTACACCATTCAGAGATACTCATGCTAGAGCTTCCCAGCTGCTGCTCCAAGCTTCCCCTGAGCCACACCAAGAGCAACAACTGCACCAGTCTGCCTTGGGACACCTCTGCTGCTGATATGAGTACAGCAGTCCTTGAAGCACTCACAGTCCCCAAAGAGATTCTGTGTATCATATGCACTACTCTGTAAATCATCTGTCATATGAGAATAATAAAAAACTAAGTACATGTTGGAAGTAAGGATTATGAAATGCTTTCATCTCATCAACCTCAGCTTCATACTTGGTCTCTAAATGCAGCTGCAGTGCACACAGTAAACAACATTACACTGAAACTAATCTGATGCTGATCTTCCTGCTCCAGATATTGTTTGCAAAAGGGGGGATCAGGGCTAAGCCAACAGACTGATGTGCTCCTGCCATGCTGGATGCACACCGTACTTGCTGGGCAGTGGCAGGAAGGCTGTGGTTTGAGGTGCTGAGCCTCTTCTCTCTCAAGGAAGTTTGACCTAATTCCATCTTCCACAGCACCAAGTGGGCTCAATAAACTCCTGGAGGGAAGCATGAGGGAGGAGCAGGAGCTGCTCTGCTTGCTCAGGGCAGGCTGTGCCCCGGGCAGCAGCAGCGGGGCCCCCTGCAGGGCCACCAACATTGCCAAATGGGACCAAAATCCTACAGAAAGATTAAATCTGAACGGTAAGATGGCAGATTTCATTTCTAATCTGCTACTCTAATCTGTTCATCCAGAAAATCTGATTTTTTTCCCCTGCTTTTGTAGAAGCCCTAAGCTTTTCAAAGGCTTTTTGAAGGAAAAGATGCAGGGGCCCCAGGAGCCGCTTAAAAGCAGGTTGGTGCCTTTTTTTTGACTACTGAACTTTCTGGTAAAGGGCTGTGACAGACCTTAGGCTTTATCTGAACCTGTTTATTTTGGAGGCACTTTCTCTTTCCACAATCTTAGCAAAACGACTGTGACTTACCTCAACCCAATCTGTATTTAAGCACGAGAACTCAGCAGCTCTACATCATTACCCACTGTATACAGCTGGGCACTGTGCACTAACAACAACAGAGCTTTTGGTTGGAAATACAGCAACGCAGCACATTTGTTTGAGAAAGTCACTAACATTTCCCAAAAGAGACTGCTTCATAGCAGAAAGACCTGGCTATATACCTCCCCAAATGCAAAGTGAAGGGTGGGGTATGGGAGAGCTGGGCCACCCTCTGCTACAACTGCTCAAGGCTAACTCGAAATAAACTGAGCCAGCATTGAATTAGGTATCAGGAGAACGAACACTTGGTATCCTTAACCAGAGACTTTCCAGAGCCAGTAGGCCTTGAATGGAACATTAATCAGAATACTTTGGGGATGCTGCCAACTTGGCAAGAAGACCCGAGGTCTATGAATCCTTAGCTGAACTGCCTTCATTAAAACACAAAATCACACCCGTAGGTTAGAAAGACCCCTGTGCAGGTGAAGACCCTTCCCTGAGCACGTGTAGTAGGGGAAGTATGGAGTCGGCAGTACTATATTTGTTTTAAAACCACTAACCATGCAAGGTGAGGAGAACAGACTGGAGAATTACTACCGTTGTAACTTGTGTATACATACTGTGCAGATAGCTCCATTTGGTGTCCCTGACCTGTGGGAAACCACCGGGCTTGCACAACCCTGAAATGTGATGACCCTGAGTGTGCGATGACTGACTTGATGAATCTGCCTTTTGGATAATACTACCACATTTAAGATGTCTCCTAAATGATCTGCAGACACTTCTGCCTGGGAAACAACCTATTTTCTCCCTCCTGTTATTTAAAGAAACAACATGTCATTTCATTAGCTGAAAACAAGTTTAAAATACCACAACAAAAATCATAAATATTCACAAAATACAGATGAGCTTGATAAAAAACAGACTACAAGCAAAACAAAAGGTTTGCCTGGAATGATCCATGTATAAATCATACACTTTTCTAAAAATGTGCCAGCACCACCTACTTTGCAAGTATTCCTCTTGGCTCCATTTATATATAGCTATAAATACCCACAAATTCCCCCAAATTAAACCACCCACGCCTTTCCACAGGCTTCCCACTGGAATAAATTCTGTGCTCTTTGGAAACCAGTAATACAAAGAACTGAGGAAAGAATAAGTAACACAGAGCCTAGCCATCAGGGTAGGACACAGAAGGCTGCAGAGAACCAAGGCAGGTGAGACTTGGAAAGAAACTGGCTGCCTCTAAATACGATCAGAAATGCACACCCATGTACTTACTCCAAGATAGAGGTGCTCTCAATTCCCATCGTTTCAATACATAGCAAAGGAAGGTGTGCTCATGTCAGAGCCTTTACAGCTGTGCCCCCACATAGGGCTGGCACGTGCTGCAGCTCCAGCTGCCATCTGGGGCACTTGGCTGCCTCATCCTGCAGGTTGACAGGCTGCAAGGGCTGGACTTGGCTGCTGGCATCCCCTGGGGTGTTCTCTCCACACCCTCTAGGATCACATCACAGTGTTTTGCAGTTAGAGGCTGAACATTTTTGTTCATTCATCTCAGCATGACTAATGCGTTAACTCCATAACCTGTGACACTCCTGCTTTATATGCAAGTCACGCTGAGGGAAAATTACACCAGACAGCTATCAAGCTGTGCTACAAAACATGGCATTGCATACATGTAAACACACGGTGCCTTGCTGGCATGCAGCAGGGTGGCTGGGAGCCTCCTCTCTAGGCATGGACTGCTCATGCACAGGAAATACGGGCTGCTCTCTGATCCTGATGGGATAGAAAAGAGAAGCACCATTCCCAGGGGTGCAAAGGGAGCAGAGGAACAACCCCCAGACCTGCATCCAGTACAAGAGCAGAGATGGCTACAGGCTCACAGTTGAGGTATTGTTTAGCTGCATTGCACAGCTTTTTACTACCATTTCCTGCACATGCCTCTGTCAGTGTGCACACGGAAGGCAAACTGCATGGCAGGCTCCTCACTTTGGGCAGGCAGACCTCAGGCTTGGCTACTGATCCTAAGTACAGAAGGCTTCATGTAGGACCTCTGAGGCCTGTGAGCAGAATAGGATGCATCTCCTCACCCCCCATTTGCTTCACGCCAGCAGCATGCTCCTGACCACCTGTACTGATGACTGCTGACTGATGCGGTCAGCTTCCAGCAATGCAGGCAAAGTGTTCATCCACTTTCAAAATATTTCAGGTTACTGACTTTCTGCATTCCAGCTCATATTTTTGGGAATGCATCACACAGTGCTCCACCTCCAAGACAAACTGTGACCCCATGCAGAGAAGCCATGTTCTGCTTTACCAGCACTGCGCCAGCTCCTGCACGTGCACAGATGCAGCTTCTGACAGCACCATGGCTTTGCCTCCCTTAAATCTGGGCTACCACCAGGACAGAAATGCCACCTGCAAAATATACTTGTTGATGAGTTTGAACAAGCCCAATATTTAACAACGGTTTGGGAAGGAAGAAGTTTGTGGCCATCTCTCTGTTACTTTTGGAGAAGGTATCCAATTTTAACCGAGAAATGTCCCACTACCACGTGTGCAACTGAGCTCAGCTCACAGAACATCCTCCTGGCACCAACTACAGGGCTGACCGAGCAAGAATGGAAGAAAAATGGAAAAGCCTGCTTTGGGTCACCCAGAGCAGTCCCAATAAAACACTGAATCTATGCTGAGCTCCCCCGTACAAAACAACCCAAAGACATTTAAAGCAGGGATGGATACCCAGGATATGAACTGCAACACCAGATTTCTGCTATGAAAATGCTGCAGGTTACTGTCTCTGGAGGTGCCTTTTCTGCTCCTGGTTATCTCTTCCAAAAGCACTGCAGCATTCCCCTTAGCTAGCTGATTCTCCCATCAGTCAAAAGAAGCAGTGCCTATTGCCACCACAGACAGCTCATGCAAGTGACATCTCATGCTGTCATGTGCAATGGCACCATCCTAACGCAATATCCACACTACCCAGCAGCTCACAGAACTTAAACCAAACCACAGAGCCACTTTCACCAGTCTTATGGCGAAGGACATGTTTGAATGGATCTGTGCAAAGAAGTTTTCCCCTCCCCTGGGCCACCTGCTCCCACAAGCCCCGCAGCTCCAGAAGTAACAGTGATGGAGTTTTGCCTGAGGGCAAACATCCCTTGCTTCTCTGTCAGCAACTCCTGCACCTCCCTACTCATTACACCCAACACCTTCAAGCTCACAGCAATGCAGAGGCAGTGAGTGCACCAGATGCTGAGCCCCCACCTCCCAGCCCATGCAGGCACTTACTCTCAAGCAGCTCATGATCAGCTCTGCCTGCTTTCCACCAGATCCTTTTGATTTCTTTTGCAGTTCTATTTTCAAACTGCTTTGTTCTGACCATGCTCCCTATTGACTGTACATCTTTACATTAAAAAAACCCACCATATTTGAACATGTATTCCAATGAGAAAAAAAAAATGTTCCAGAAAAAGATGGATTAGAAATTAATTCTACATAGATACACAGAGCCTTGACACATAGCTGAGCCCTCCTGCCACGTGGGAGGAACCTCCACTCAAGTCATGATGCAGCTAAACATGCAGCCAGACCTCAGCTTCAATATTCTGCAATGTAATTGTGATTGATCGCTTTAAACTCCTTTGTTTGAAGAGCTACTGGGATAGAAAATCAAACAGAAGGAGAATCTTTAGAGTTATAACCATTCTAAAAATAAAAATACCTTAAACTTTTTTTCACGTTGATTCATATAGATAAATTACTCAACATAAAACTGACTTAATAAGATCTATTCATCAGGAAAGGAGTTGCTCTGAGTAGTTCTGATCACATCTCTTGGCATGCACGGTGTGATCCAGCCCAGCATGGACAACCTGGCCTTGGTGCTGGCACAAAATCACCTCTGCTGCTCAGCAAACCAGCCCAGCTGGTGTCAGCACGCTCAGGCAACTAAAATTGCAGCAATGTGCAGGTATATATATATATCTATAAATATACGTTATTTACTCCCTTATGGTCCCTCCCTCCTCCCATTAAATGCTGCTTTGGTCCCTCCCTCCTCCCATTAAATGCTGCTTTCCCCACATTGCACAGTTCCTCGGAGCTCCATTGAACGAGTGCTTCTGCCTGGCTGCCTGTCCAGGCTGCACCACCTGAAGGACGATCTCTTCTCTGCGTTAGTGTCATTACTTCAAAGCTATCATTACTGCTTGCCACAGCCCCCTCCATCATTTTCCAGCCTATGAATTAATTTCTGAGCAGAAAACACCCTTCTGTGCATCAGCTTGAATTTTCACGTCCTGCTCCTCCTCAGGCAGCTGGCCAACAGAAGAAAGACAACCCAAATTAACACAGTTAAAGCCAGTAATGGATATAGGACAACTAAGAATCGATTCAGGATGTAATTTCATTACTCATTTAATACAATTGTGAGTTGTGGCCAGAAGCAGTGCTCCTGCCCTCCCTCCCTGAGCCAGGCAGAAACTCCTTCCTCTTGCCTTCACCAGGCTGATGACATAGAAACAAGGCGACATAGAGGAGCTCTGCAGGCCATACCACTTTGGAGGAGTAGTCTGCACCTGGATCAGTGATCTGACAGATGAAAACACACCTTCAGCCCCTTTTACACCATGTTTTTTCTGAATCTGTCCTGCATAAAGACCTTGATTGAGATCCAGTTGTAAAAAAAAAAACCAAACCAACCAAACAAACAAAAAAAAACACCAGCATTTTTGGATAGGGTTAGCACTTGGTTTAATCACAGAGTCAATAACATACATGCCCATGGCACTCCCAGCTGGAACATGGGGAGGGAGAACATTGTGACTGCTCTTATCTATTTAGACAGAATGTAAGGCAGAACTCAGTTTGCTAACCTGAGCTGCCTCGCTGCAGGGAACAAAATTTTCTTTTCATCATTTCTGAACAAGGACAGCAGACCCTCAGCTCCCCATCCTGCCCTGCTCCACTGTCCCCTTGCATCCAGAACCCAAGCCCTGCCCCACAGAGGGCTGTGCCTGTCCAGTTGCAACATGAGCAGGTGGAATACAGATGCTCTGCCATACCAGATTTCTGCTGCTTTAAAGTTTAATAAGCCTATCAGACGATCATAAGAACGTCGGGATCTACTCAAGGTATGTGGAAAGAACAATGGGAATGGAGTGACAGTATGATCTGCCTCTCAGGAAAATCGCCAGTAAAGCTCAAGTTGTGTCATAGTACTGCAGTCTCAATTGCCTTTTCAATCTGAGTTAATCTGAGCTAAGAAAGGATTTTTAACCACAGAAGAAAAATCTGAAACTCAAGATTATTGACGTGCTGAGAAAAATGATAAGAAAGTCTCCAAGTTGTGCAGGCTACAGAAGTATGAATGGTTACAGTATGCCATATAAATCTGACAGTTGCACAGACTGCTCGCAGCACTGCGTAATGAATGAGCTCTGATGTCAGCTCCACACCCTGCAGTCTACGCTGACGACTGTGTGTGTACAGCATCGAGGGCAGTCAAACACCCACTACAGCCTCTGTGGTTTTCCACTGACACAAGTTATCAGGGATAGCTACACATCAGAACCTTGTACATATCAGCATGGGCATCTGTGCTACAAATTCCTGAAAAAGACAAACCCCAAAACAGGTAATATTGAACTGTTTTGGAGACAGCTGAAAGATATGGGATGCAGCCACTCACTGTATCTTCTTCCAGCTCTGGGGAACATCCTTTCTCTGTAGATTCGGAAGCAGCCTGTAAATATCTGCATGAATACAGCAGAGAAGTATGCTGCACAGTGACACTGAGCACACGAAGGCACAGCAATCTGCTTCTCAGGAGCAAACTGGGGCAGGGCTCATTACAGTTGCACTTGTAGGAAGCATTATTCTGTGTGAATGAAACTTTGAAGAGTATTACTGGAAGATCTGCTTTTAACTAGAACACACCACACCATTTGGCTGAATACTGTAGCGTGACAGAAAGCCAGCTAGAGAATGGATGAGTTCATCCAAAGACTGCACTGTGAAACTGGCACTGATGGTAGAGTCATTGCAGCCACCCCACAAATTCTTGACATCAGCAGCACCTCTAAAACTGGCAGGGAAATCCCACAGCAGCAGGCTTTGTGACACAGACAATGCACAGCAGCTGGAGCATCCACAGCAACAGCATATGGTTCTGCACTTACAGAAATGTCTGATAACCAAAGTCACTCAAGCGATCAATTTCAAACCACATTCTCATTCTTGCTGCATTTGTAAAACTTTAAAGGGTTGTGTTTTTTTCCTAAGTCAGGCTTGCTTTCTATGACATGAGCAATGGAGACAGCTACATGGTGGAGCAGGAGCAAGGAGTGGAGATACAGTGTCCCAGTCAGGAGAACTACCAACACAGCTCAACTATCCAAAGCTTTGGGGGTAAATAACTTCAGGAGATTTGAAAAGCAATAGGGTAAGAGGAACAGCCTCAGGTTGCACCACGGGAGATTCAGGATGGACGCCAGGAAAATCGTTCTGTGAAAGAGTGGCCAGGCACTGGAACAGGCTGCCCAGGAAAGGGGGGGAGTCACCAACCCTGGAGGTGTTCAAGAAATGCTTAGATGTTGTACTGAGGGACACGGGTTAGTGGTAAATATTGGTGGTAGTTCGATGGTTGGACTGGATGATGAGGTCTTTTCCAACCTTGGTCATTCTATGATTCCATATGAAGTATAATAATGTAAGTTAAGGTGAACCCTATTAAGTTGAATTCAGTCTTACACACCTGGGATACAGCAAAAATACTTCCCAGCAACTTAAGAGACCTTCACATCATGTAGCTTATTAGTTTAAGATATATTACTTAAACTTAGAGGTAATTAAAAAAAAATACATTAGACAATATGCCATTAAAAACACTAAGAATAATGATATTTACACAATAACACATCCAACCAGAACATCTAAATACTGTAAACAAGACCCCCTAAGAAAGCACAAGCAGTTATTTCCAAAATAGCTGGAGATGCCAATACAGGTGACTTTACCCAGGTTCCACGTGAAGCTGAGTCACCAGATGGGTTTCATGTGCAACCCCCTGGGAGTCATCCAGCACTGCCTCCTTACACCAGGAAGAAGCAACCTGAAAGCCTGGAGATTTGAAAACATCTAAGCACATCAATTCCAGCATTACACACCACTCTCACAACGAAAATTGTTTCCCTGTATTTAATAGGAATTTCCCTTGTTGCAGCTCCCACTGCAAACCTCTGAGAAGAGCCTGGTTTGCCTTCTCTAATGCCTTTTCAAGTAGTGGAAAGTAGATGCACAATCAGTGAGATTTTTGACCTGTAAACATCATCGATCAGAATAAAAAGAAAAGTGAAAGCACAAAATAACAACTGCTACAGCCAGACATCAGCACTACTTAACATTTTGCTCTCTAAAACTGGTTATTAAGTACCCAAGTCAGATACTTCATACTAAGGGCTGAGACGGAGCAGAAATTCACCTTCTGGCAGATCTTTCAAGCAGATGTTAATCTGTCAAAATAGCAGGTTTAATATTAAAATTCTACTTCCCTCCTTTTGAATAATGTTTAACAGTTTCCAGAGTAACAACACAAGCAGCTGCTCTGGCTCTGTGCAGTGTAAGCTCTTGTCTCTGCTGGCACAGCTCAAGTGCTAGTGCCTAGGGGAGAGCACCTAATACCATTTCCTCCACGCCCCAGAGATGCCTAAGTCTCTATGAGGTGCTGTTGAAGCTTCTTCCCCAGTGCACTAAAATGCTGCTCTCTTTCTGAACAAGAGGTTATCACTGTCAGGGTTTCTGCTGCTGGCAATGGTAAGGAAGCCTTCCCCATGAAATCTAGTTGGGTGCTTTTATCCCCGATGGTCACAGTATGTTACCTCTTAAAGATAGAATGCTCTCATTCCAACATGCTGATATCTAAATTCAATATTCAGCACAAGGTAGCACACACAGCTAAGCCAAAGCCTAGCTCCTTTCCTATGATGCACAGCAAGAACTCTGAACAACTCAGAAGCTGGTGCGTGTTGTCCAGAAGACCGCTCCAGTGCCAAGCCCTCAGCTGAACAGCAAGCATTAGAGCAGTGCCTGACTCTGCTAACATACCCTCTGCAGAGGCAAGCTTGCCAACACTCACCTGGAGGGAAAGGAGCAGGAGTCTCCACAGTTAATATTAACTTACTGCAACATTACATGCACATTTTTCCCATATTAATTTTTAGACAGAATTCATATTGAAGATACTGCTGATATAGTCACCTTGGAAATAAAATGAGTGCCTCAGTTATTTCTGGACTTCTTCTAATCCAATATCTCTGCCCACCCCTGGCAGGCTTCATGTCTTATGCATTTGGAAGACAGCAGAAATCATTACCTACTCTCTGCTATTGCAATGTTACCGCCATGAATTCTAAAGAAACACTTAAGATTTAAAATGCTGTAAAGAAAAGGACTGCCATACTGTAAGATGTGATTAAGACCTTGTTATTCAGGTGGTATCGTGCTGATGACAAATGCAACTGTAAAGAATATCATATTAGTTTTAGCAAGCATCACAGAGCCAACATAGAGATTCTTTCCCAAACCTCCTTCACAGTAATTTAAGCTGATGAGTTTTAGCCGACTGCTGGAGAGGGGCTAAGAGCACACACAGACCAGAAAACAAATCGTAGCAGTTAAGCCCTAGTAATCCAATTACTCTGGATCATGTGTAATACTTGAAAAATAAAATGATAATAACCCACATTATAGCAGAGTGCTCCCTTAGCAGCTCGGGAGCCTGGCTCAGTCTCCAGCAAAGACAAACCCCGCTCAGAAGTACAGTGAGCTTCACACACACAGCAGCCTCCCCTGAGCAGCACAGGTTGCAGTCACAAGCTCACACTGCAGCTCACCAAACACAAGTGCTCTGACAGTGACTGAGTTAGTTAGGAATTGCCAAGAGATCCCATCATCCCCATCCCCACTCCGGGAACTGCCAACAGACTGCATCACCCCATTTCTACTCTTCTACTTGACCCCATTTCTTGTCTTTCAGCCTCACAGTATCTCCATGTTACAGCTGCAGATTACGGCAGAGCCTTTTGGAAAAACAAACAAACAAACCCACAAGCTTCTAGGAGTGTAAGCCCTTCTCCAGGTAAGAAGGAAACACAAAACTGAAATATAACACAAAGCACAGCTCTCTTGAGCAGTTCAATGTTACAAGGGTACAGCAATCTCTCTCTCTTTACAATTAAGAGATGATCAGCAAGATGCTCTGAATCAGTGTAAAACAGCCAGAAATTAATTTAGTCAGTGAATACATGAACACAAAAACACACAGGTAATGAACCACAAATGAACAACACCTGAACAGCAGAAGCATATCCTGTATATATCATAGGCTGATGTCTAACAGATGACACAGCACAATGAAGGCCACCTCAGTCTGCCCATGCTGGAAGATTCTATGAAACTGAAACCTTCTCCTAGAGCCTCTCCTTTCCTAAATCCTACAGACAAGACCAAAACCACTAGTGTCATTGGCTGGTGTTTCGCTATTGTGCTGTTTCTGTAGTAGCTCAAGCTGGAACTACCTGCCAAAACTGCAAGGGTATGCCTCCATCCCTACTGACACTGTCAGATGGAGATGACACATCAGCTTTTACTCCTACAGAAGTTTTAATACTCCAGTAACAACCCCAAAATACTGGCCACAGGAAAGGCTGTAACTTATGATCTGTAGGGACTGCATTCGACTTCACTGTTTTTTGGTTTGTTTGTTTTCATCAAAACACTTTGTTAAAGACCTGCATTGATTCTGCCCGGTGAAAAATGAACCGAGGGGCTGCTTCTGCCAGGCTTCATAGTCCTACTCCAATATTCAGAAGGATTTCTCTTCTGAAAAGAGCTCTAGAGCTCAGCTTTGAAAGCGACTGAACAATGATCTGATGGAGTAATAACCGACGGAAACATCAGCCTAAATGGAGGGAACTACTCCAACAGACTAAAACCTCAATGCTCCCACTTCAAAAGTACCTCACTCTGATTGCTTGTAGCCTGTCACCTCCCACTTTCATTTGATGGTCTTTTTTTTCCCCCCCCTCACTGCAAAAGATGGGGAATAATTGGTTCATATACACTCCATGCTGCTAAGACTTCATGTTCCCATTACAACCCCTTCAAAGAGATCTTGAGAGTGGAGGGTTTTGATCTATTAACCATGCTCTATAAGACACCTTTTGCTTTCTGGCCTCACTTCCCAGCAGCTCTCCCAGTGTCCAGGGTACTGTTGGAGCAGGGAGACCAGCACCTGTGCAGTAGTCACCATGTAGGTGCACGGTGGGTTCATGCAGTGCAAGGTCCTAACCCATTTAACATCTCCTCACACTTCTTCTTATTCCATTTATTTGCTCTTTCTTAACACTTTTTTTTTTAGTTCTTATTCTCTACAACGAATTTGCCAAAATAAGTATGCTGATAATGAGTTCCAGTGTAGATCACATCCAACATTTAGCTGCATTGTAGGACCATTTTTCACACATCCTCAGGGAATTATATCAGAGACCTTCTTGCAAAACACTCTGTAATACTTCCACATACCTTAATAAACATGCAGGTAACCCCCCCCCATCACCACGCCCTGCTTTCCCTGGCATTCTGATTTCCTTACTGCATACAGGTGGGGGGAAAAGAAAAAAAAAAGTCTTTTTCTGAAGCAAATGTTTGGAAATATCCCCTGAACTGTTAAAATATTTCCTTAAAAATAGTGTTTAAATCTAAAAAGTTCTTCCCCATTGACCTTGAGATTTTGTTTTTTAACTAGGTATTTCTATACGAGCTATACCTGGTTTGAGCCCACTGTACCATGGCTGCAAGAATCAACCCAGCATGATATAAAAGCCCAAAAGAAAATTGCAGGTACAGCATTTTAAAATCAATTTGAGCTGTACAGGCACACAAACACTGCAGCAGCAGCTGCCTCGGAAAACATTTGCAAGGCAGTGCATTTGGGGACTCCAAGAGAAGGTATTAAAACAAAGGTTCCTACAGCACAGGCTGCAAAGCACTTCTCTAGTATTGGCTTTTCATCTGCAGCAGCTACAAAAATCTTACAGATCCAAATATATGTCCAATACTTTCCCTAATATCCTTCCTGCATCAGCAGTGTGGGAGTGCAAGCAGGGACTAAGCAATGCCCAGTAGCTGGGGGCCAAGAGAAAGCAGCCAAGAAGTCCTTGGCTTGCTTAAGAATTGTCATTAAAGATGGTGGGTATCATTACAAGCTCAGACATTTCTCCTTAGGAACAAACACCAATGATTTGAGTCATTAATCTGTTTGTAGGCCTTACTCTGTTTTCCAGGACCCCCAGTGCTGTTCT
Organism: Cyrtonyx montezumae; assembly: GCF_038088225.1. NCBI lineage: Eukaryota > Metazoa > Chordata > Aves > Galliformes > Odontophoridae > Cyrtonyx > Cyrtonyx montezumae. Next base: position 1,203,506 of record NW_027072100.1, on the reverse strand, counting down.
CCACACAGCCCTGTCCCATTGGTTTCACATCACAGCTGGGAGCGCTGCCCAGCCCAAGACAAAGAACTGGTCTGCGTAATTCCTTCACCAACCGTGCTGTGATGGGAAGATGCCATTTCCCCAGAGATCATTTAATTCTGCACTGAATAACTTCCATTAGACAAAGAGGCCAACACTTTCCATTGCCCCTAGATACTGGCAATCCTCCTCCTGTTAAACATTCACCTCAGTTTCAGTTTAAATGTTTTGGTTTTCCTTTAACTAAAGGTGTAATCATCAGAAAAGATATTCCAGGACCCAGCTGCCAGCAAGAAACCTGACTGCTCAGCCCCTGGGAAAGACGATACTTATGGAAGAGCACTGGCTGTGAAAGCTAGGCCTGGGCCCATGAGGCCACGTGGAATCTCTGCTGTTGGAAAGGCCTGAAGTTCTGAAACACAGATGGAGCACCAAGGGTTGTGATACTCGATGGGACAGAAATGCCTCGGGCTGTGCTAAAGGAAGTGCTTCAAGTCTGTAACTCAAGTTCTGAGCCATTCCTCATCAAAAGCTTTGGCAACCCTAAGACTATACCTCCTTAAATCATTTTTAGGCCAACAAGATGACTGCTGATGGCTTCTACATAAGCAGTTGATCTTAATGTGGAGACATGATAAAAATAGCAGTGCAAGTGCCACGTTTTCCATCAATCCACAGAGCGGGCTGACGTCTGAAGGCTACAGATCTGAGAAATTGCTCATGCCCCACATCACGGGCACCAAACTACAGAAAAGCAAGGTATCCACATTACAGCTCACCTCAGTTCAGGCAAATAATGCCTAGTCCTGAATTAAGCTGTCTGGCACATGCTGTTTCGAGCCACTTTAATCTTTTCCCATCATTTTTCCCCCAACAAGTACTACTTAGCAAAGAAGCAGACACACTCAGAGACCTGCATTAATGCTCAGCACTACTTCTGCCTGAACAGTTCTTATTCTATGACGTAATGACAGACCTTTATGTGAGGTCATAATTTTCTTTTTTTTTTTTTTTTACTACAAGTTTCTTCTAAGGTTAAAATATCACACAATGAAATATATTTGACTTCTTTTCTTTTTTATTTTTCCCCTAATAGCTGGCTTAGGTTTCTCCAATTTCATGTTTTCATTGTGAAGAAAATCTGTCTTTATTAAAGAAATAGGGAGCTATTCAACTCCGAAGAAAAAAAGCAGTTACCTTGTGAAAAGACAATGGAAAATGTCAGCTGTAAATGGATAACAGACAAGAAAAGCTAATGCTCAGTGAATTCCTCTTGAGTTGGTCTGAGAAATCCCATGCAACACAATGTTAAAAGCTGGCATTTCAAGGCTTTCCTGGGCTTGTTTGGCAACCTAAATAAGACACATATCCACTCAATTTATCTCTGGCAGGGTTTAAGAGTCCTCCAGGAATTTTGCTCCCCACATGAATAAAGAAGCAAGATTACAGACTTCTAAGAAATCTTTAGGGGGCACTGGTCAGGAAAAGCTGTTATTAGCCAGGAAACATCATTTTCTAACACCTACAAACATAGCCACACCTTGAACGCAATCAGGTGGAACAGGCACGAGATCCTCCTCCTGCATAACCAACGGTGAGCCTTGCAAATTGTTCTAAAGACACCTGCACACTGGTGAGAGTGGCTCGATGCATATAATTACAGCAGCCCAGAATAACGCTTTCCCCACTTTGTTTAGACAGTTGCTATCAGGCATAGCCACAGAATCACAGAATCATAGGGGTTGGAAGGGACCTCAAGAGATCATCGAGTCCAACCCCCTGCCAAAGCAGTTCCCTACACCAGGTTGCACAGGTAGGCGTCCAGGCGGGTCTTGAATATCTCCAGAGAAGGAGACCCCACACCCCCCTGTGCAGCCTGTGCCAGTGCTCCATCACCCTCACCGTAAAGAAGTTCTTGTGCACATTCGTGCGGAACCTCCTGTGCTGCAGTTTCTGTCCGTTCCCCCTTGTCCTGTCTCCACACACTGCTGAAAAGAGTCTGGCCTCGCCACTTTGTCCCCCGCACCTCAGATATTTATAAACCTGGATCAGGTCCCCTCTCAGTCTTCTTCTCTCAAGGCTAAAGAGTTCACTTAGCCCTTCTTCATAGGGGAGATCCTCCAGGCCCTTCACCATCTTTGTGACCCTGCGCTGCACTCTTTCCAAGAGATCCCTGTCTTTTTTATACTGGGGAGCCCAGAACTGGACACAGTACTCCAGATGAGGCCTCACCAGGGCCTCACTCTTTTTAATGCATCCCAGAATGCCACTGGCCCTCTTGGCCACGAGAGCACACTGCTGGCTCACGGTCAACCTGTCGTCCACCAGGACACCCAGGTCCCTCTCTTCAGAGCCCCTCTCCAGCAGCTCATCCCCCAGCCTGTACTGGTGCATGCAGTTATTCCTCCCTAGGTGCAAGACTCTACACTTGCTTTTGTTATAAATCCCCATCTCTCACAACATAAATTGAACTGCTGTCAGAAGGGCTCAATGCTCTCACTGCACCAGTGAGGCTATCATACGTGCAGGCCTGACTACCCTGGCACTGAGCTGTTGCTTCCCAGATTTCCAGGGGCTGCTGAAATACAGGGGTACAGGAGCAATCCGCCTCGACAGCATCTGTCAGGCTGCCTAAAGTTTGGGAATCACTGCTGACACTCCTCTGCATTTGCAAACAATTCATGAAGACAGAGGAGGACACACACTATACAAAACAGTAATTCACATTCATCAGGTATGAACAGGAGACAAAATAAAACCACGTCAGCAACAAGCATTTGGCAAGGGCCCAAGAAGTCTCCATCACTCTCAGCATGACTGCCCCAGGCCAGACACCTGCTCGGGTCTCCTTTTTTTTTTTCTTTTTTTTTCTCCTTCTCCGAATCTTCCAGTCACTACCCACAGTACAGTACTTTTGGAAGGGAGGAACTTCTGGGAATTGCGTTGCTCAGCCCTGCCCCTGTCCTCCCAGCTCTCCAGCATGCACCACAGAACTGGGATGCTCCCCAAGGAGCTTATGCCAGCAGAGGTCCTGAGCTCGCTATAGGCATGCAGGGTTAGGCAATAGAGTGCTACAGCACAGCCACTCACTGTCACAGCCACTGAGACTTCCCAGGGGACATCTGTGCAAGCAGCACAGGTCTCAGACAGCTCCTGCTGTAAGAGCACATCCACAGTAAAAATTAGTCAGCAACGACTTGCACAACAGTCTGCACACATCCTCTTACCGCATGCAGTACACCCAGAGAAGCATATATTCAGCTTCACTGAACAGCCACAGCTAATGAAGTCAGCCTGGATTTAAGGCCCAGTAGCTCCTTTTCTGAAGATGTTTTCTATCAGCAAGCATCACACTCAAATGTTTGGCATAAAGAATCCTCCTGGATATCAGAACTAGAGGTACCAAATGGCTGATGGCTTCCAGCATTTGCAAGCCTGCTGCAAGATCAAACAACTTCTGTGAGCAAGAGATGACCACACACACGCTG